>NW_026652286.1:86643630-87047192 GCF_009828535.3 Hylobates moloch | reverse complement strand
GCATTTGTTATTGTCTGTCTTTTGGATAAAAGCCATTTTAACTGAGGTGAGATCGTATCTCGTAGTTGAGAAATGCAAATCAAAACTACGAGATATGATCTCGCCTCAGTTAAAATGGCTTTTATCCAAAAGACAGACAATAACAAATGCTGGCAAGGATATGGAGAAAAGGGGACCCTTGTACACTGTTGGTTGGAGTGCACACAGCTCTATTCTGGCAATTCCAAATGGTAGCCTCTGCCCTTGAACTTAGATCAGTCATTGATCCTGCTCACTAAGTGTGTTGGGGTGGGGAAGGGGAGTAAAGGAAACCTGTGTGGTATTAAGATTGCCCATTGCAAGAAGTTACATGTGGCAGGCAAATTGTCTCAGATTATTGCAACTGTTATATCTTCAAATCTCAATTCATAGACTTAGGAGATGTAGAATGGAAGCAGGGTGTCTTTGTGGACTGACCCCAGGCACTGCTGCTGGAGCACAGACACTCCCTGCTTCTGCTGACTTCCCTGGTAATGGAGCACAGCAGGAGGCATCCAGAAAGTCCAAAGACATAAGTTGTTATCCTGGTTTGCTACTAGCAATTTGTAAAATGGACAGCTAGAAAAACTAACTTTTGAGACTCTTAAGCCTCAGCTTGGGTGAGTAAAATGGACTTAACAGTACGTATTTTACTATTCAGTCTGAGGTATTGAGGAATTTCAATGATAGCTTTCCTTACATTGAATCCTTACCTTGGGAAATGTGTCCCATTCCCACTCATGGGTCAATTTACCAGGGAATTTTAGACATAGTGGTGATATAGCATATATGTGGCCTTGATATTGTACCCCTTTCCCCTCACTCCATCATTAATTTTTTTCTACCCTCTCCAGAAATTTCCAAGATTGACAGTCAGAATCGGATTTTTTATTATAGATAGGAATCTGTTTCCTTGTAATGACCCTCTACCCACCCTTAAATAAATGTTTGTTATGAGTAAATAAATGCACATATAAGGGAAGAAACAAAGGGTGAGAAGGAAGGCAAGAAGAAAGAAAAACATGTTATTTCCATATTGTCTCTGTATTTGGTTCACTGGTGGCTATTCTTCCCACATGGTCTGCTGGTAAAGAATTTGGTTCATTGTCCCAGGCTATGACCTCATGAGAAAATAGTGCTACAATACTTAATGCACAAAAATCAGTGTAGTGGGGCATTCTCCTAGAAAATACCTCACTCTAGACTCCAGAGGTACTAGATCAAATCCATTGCTAGAAAATATGACACAAACCAAAAGTGTAAACACCAGCATTGCTTATGTTTGCTGGAAAAAAAGATTCCAAGTATTGACATATCAGGTTCCAGTAACATGTCTGGCTAACTCTCAAGATATACCCTTTTCCTGAAAGCCTAAAATGCTAAAAAGCTAAACATGCTGATATATAGATATAAAATACCTTGTATATATTAGCAGTAGAGGAGTTTGACAGAATGTTATATGTAATTGAATAGAAGATTTGTAAATAGGAAGATGTGCTAAAAAAAATTATGCAAAATGTAACAGAGGGCAAAAGGGAAACAGAAAAAGTGAAAGAGAAAGCTAAGAGACATCGAGATAGAGGAGAAAGGTCTGCTATATGTCAGACTGGAGTTCCTGAGAGATAAGAGAGATCAAATGGACTAGAATAATATTTAAACAGATAAAGACAGAGAATTTTCCAGGACTGATGATAAATACTGTATCAGAATCCAGTCAGGAGACAGAAACCCACCTTAAACTTGAGTCAGAAATTACTAATATAAAATTTAGTATAAAGAATTGACTAAGTAAAAAGTAGTTAACAGATAAGAGAGTAAAGGTGGACTCTGGGGTGTAACAGAGGTGGCAAATGCAGAAAGTCACTGGGTTGACAGAACAAGGAAACCAGGAGAAACTTAGAAACTTAGAGGACGAGTCCACAGAACCAAGCATCAAAAAGCTCTGATGAGAAAGCACAGCTGCTGCGGGAATGCTGGACACCTGAGGAACCCAAGGAATGCCACTGCAGAGATGAGCCATGCATTGAGCCAACAGCTGCATGAAGACAACCATTGCCAAGATTGCTCACAGGATCATAAGCCCACAACCAGACCTCAGAAACAAAACAAAACAAAACAAAAAACAAACAAACAAAAAAACAGGACATGGTAAGTCCCTCCCTCCTCCTCAAGCCTTGCATGTCCCTCCAGAATCTCTCACTGGTGGAACCAACATAGAGGCACTGGCAAAGGAAAGTTGTGTGTGCAAAATCCAATTTATAAATCTGTCCAATTTGCAATTGGAGGATAGGCTAAAAGAAATTATGCAAAATGCAGCAGAGGGAGAAAGGGAGATGGAAAAAATAAAAGAGAAAGCTAAGAGACATAGACTAGCTCTCACACCACAGAGTACAGAAGGGTGGGTTGGAGCTATGAAGGAATGTATTAAGAACTGACACAGACATCAATACGCAGAATCCAAAATGGGTAGTATTTATTGAGCACTTATTTGTGCAAGTACTGTTCTATATGTGCTTGACACATATTAACTCATTTAATCATTGTAATAGTCTAGGAAGGACTATGATTAGAAGTCCAGTGAATCACAAGCAAAATATTTGAAAAGCAATTCCCTCCTAGACATTTTACTGGTAAAAAACTGCAACACCAAAGACTACAAAAGATGTTAAAAACATCTAGAGAAAAAACACAAGTGATAGTTACACTAACAGCCGCCTTTGCAGGACTAGGAAGCATCCTAGAAGACAAGAGAATGATATTGTAAATGTGCTAAAACAAAGTAATTGTCAACTTAGAATTCTACAACCAGAAAAAGTCTTTGAAGAATTGGGACAACATAAAGAAAGTAGCAGGCAAAACTAAAAGCTTGCCACTAGTACGTCCTCTCTAAAGGAAGTTCTAAATGATGAATTTCAGACAGAAGGAATGTGAACCCCAGTGGAAGATCTGAAATGCAAGAAGGAATGAAGAATTAACTGAGAAGGCCAACATATGGGTGATTCTAATAGACATAAAACATAATGCCATGTGTGGTTAAAAATAAGTGAGATGGAATTAAAGTGGCTGAGCCCTAGTTTTCCACATTAATCTACCCTGCATCAGATAGCTTGCTTTCTCTGCCTCACTTCCCCATTCCCTCACTGGTGCTCAGTGGGATCCAAAATAAAATACTTACACTCCAATTTTAAACACCACAAAATAATATAATCAAAGTGTATTAACTTCCAAATTAGTAGAGCAGAAAAAGTAGAATGTCAAAATACTATCAATTCGAAAGAAGGTAAGAATGGAGAGAAAAAGAAACAGCTCTTTAAGGACAAATACAAAGCATAAAATAACAAGATATTTAGTGGAGGATTAAAAACAGACAAAAGCATCAGTTAAAATATGTATTACATGAACAGCAGGATTAACCAACTTGATTTAATGGATATATACAATATACTGCACCCAAACACCCACTGCTATGATTTGAATGTTTGTTCCCCATCAAATTCATATGTTAAAATCCTAATGCTCAACATAGTAGTATTAGGAGGTGGGGTCTTTTGGGAGGTGGTAGGTCATGAAGGTAGAGCCCTCATGAATGGGATCAGTGCCCTTATGAAATAGGCCCAGGAGAGCTCATTCACCCTTTCACCACATGAGGACACAGTGAGAAGTGCTATCTATGAAGAAGGAAACAGGCCCTCACCAGACAGTGAATCTGCTGGTGCCTCAATCTTGTACTTCCCAGCCTCCAGAACTATGAGAATCAAATCTCTGTTGTTTACAAGCCACCTAGTTTATGGCATTTTGTTAGAGCATCCCAAATGGTCTAAGATACACATTTGTTTCAAGAATACATAGGCCCCTAATAAATTCCTATATACTAGCCCATTAAGCAAGCCTCAACATATTTCAAAGGGCTGAAATGATATAGGGCATGCTATTTGACCAATGCATTTAAGCTAAAAGTCAAAAATAAAAGATAACTAAAACACCCTTATTTGTTTGGAAATAAAGAAACACACCAACAAACAACCTATGGGTCAAAGAAGAAATCATAATGGAAATTATAAAATATTTCTAACTGAGTAGTAATAAAAATACTACGTATAAAAACTCATGGGTTGCAGCTAAGGCAGGATTTAAAGGGAACTCTAGTCCTCAAATATGCATACTAGTAAAGAAGAAAAACTGAAAGTTAATGAGCTGAGGAAGTTAAGAAAGGAGCAGCAAAATAGACAAAAGTAGAAAGAAGAGAATCCTGCACAGTAGAAAAGCTAAGAATTAATAGGGAGAATCAACAGGCCCAAAAGTTGGTTCTCTGAAAAGATAAACACAATTAACAAATTTCTAGCTAGAATGATCAAGGCAAAAAAGAGAGAAGGCTCACATGCCCAGTGTCAGGAATAAAAAGGGGAACCTCATGGCAGATGCTACAGACATTTAAAAGATAATAACAAGATATTACAAATAACTTTATGCCTATACATTGAAACATTAAATTTAGAAGTTTCCAAATAAATATATAACTTATATAAATATATATAAATATATAATATATTTATATAAATTTATAAATTTTATAAATATATAAAATTTGACTTTCTTTGTAAACATTAAAGAATTTAAATGGGAAATTAGTTTCATACAAAATCTTCAGAGCAGATGGCTTTACCAGTGAATTCTACCACATATTTAAGTAATCAATAATTCTAATCTTACACAAACACAGAGAATAAAAAAAGAGAAAATACCCCTCAACTAACTTTATAAGTCTAGCTAAAGCTTAATATCAAGGTTACTTATGAGAAGAAAAAAATTACAAGCTAAAAATCACCCATGAGCATGAGTATAAAAATCCTAAACAAGTTATTTTCTGGTCAATAAAGTAGCAAATATGTATATGGTGCTTACTATTTTTCAGGAACTGGTTTAAGCATTTTGGACATATTACTAAAATGTACAGAAGTTTTATGAGTTAGAGGCTATTATTATCCCCAAGCATATGAGAAAATCAAGGAACAAAAATGTAAAGTAAATTGCCCAGGTCACGCTGCTAGACAGTGGTATAGCCA
Source organism: Hylobates moloch (assembly GCF_009828535.3). Taxonomy (NCBI): domain Eukaryota; kingdom Metazoa; phylum Chordata; class Mammalia; order Primates; family Hylobatidae; genus Hylobates; species Hylobates moloch. The sequence continues at coordinate 87,042,111 of NW_026652286.1, read as the reverse complement.
AGTTTTAGACCCAGGCAGTCTAACTCAAGAGCCTAATTTTCTAGCAGCTATACAATGGCCAAGGTGAGTTTTTCCCAGGAATACAAAGTGATTTAACATTCAAAATTCAATTAATATAAATCATCACATGTACATGTTAAAGGAAAAATACCTTCTGATCCATTCAACAAATACAGAAAAAAGAAAAAGAAAAAGCTTAAATTCTATATCCATTCACAACAAAAACAATTCTTGCCAAACTGGGAATAGAATAAGACTTCCTTAATCAGATAAAGATTACCTACAAAAACCTCAACAAACATCACTCTTCCTTTCAAGCTTTCCTTTCAAGTTGAACAGAGACAAAAATGTTAACAAATACCAATTTCATTCAACATCCTGGACAGTACAGTAGGTTAAAAAAAAGTTAAAAATGTAAGTATTGAGGAGGAAAAAGAAAAAACTGTTATTATTAGCAGATAACTTGATGATATAGAGAGAGAATGAAAAATAATCTATAAGTAAATTATTACAATATAAGAGTTTAGCAAAATATCTGGATATGAAATCAATATAAAAATTAAATTCATTTCTAATCAGCAACAGCTATACAATGAAATTTAAAATAGACATTGTCCACAATGGCATTGAAAAATATGAAGTACCTAAGAATAAATCCAGCAAACTATGTATAAGACATTAATGAAGAAAATAATAAAATTTTATTGAAAGACATTAAAGAAGACCTAAATAAATGGAGAAATATGCCACTTCATGGATGGGGGGACTCCACATGGTAAAGATGTCATTTGTCTCCAAATTGATTTGTAGACTCAGTAAAATCCCAATTAAAATCCCAATAGTTTTTTGGTGAAACTTGATAAGCTGGCTCTAAAATTTATATGACAGTGCCAAGGGCCAAGAGTAGTTACTCTTAAAGAAGAAAAATAAGGTGGGAGGACTTGCTCTACCAGATATAAATACTTATTATTAAGCTGTAGTAATTAAGACAGAGTAGTATTGGCAGTAGGATTGACAAATAGACCAATGGAACAGAGTAGAGAGCCCATAAACAGACCTGTACTTTTATGAACAGTTGATATATGATTGAGGTGACAGCTTAGATCAGTGGGGAAAAAGATTGACTTTTCAATAAATAGTGCTAAGATAATTGGGTATCTGTAGGGAGGAATAAGGAATTAGAACCCCACCTCACATTATGCACAAAAAACAATTCAGGCAGATTAAAAAACTAAATATGAAGGGCAAAACTCTAAAGATTTAGAAGGTAATGTAGAAGAACATCTTTATGACCTTGGGTGCAGATAAGGATTTCTTAAACCAGACACAAAAGCCATTAATCATGAATAAAAGATTTGTAAATGCTAGTATATTACAATTAAGAATGTCTGTTCGACCAAAGACACTTTAAGAGAATGAAGAGACACTCTACAGACTGGGAAAAGATACTACAACACATAAAACTGACAAGCAAGAATTTATGAATTCTGACAACAGAATTTACAAAGAACTTCTGTGAATCAATATGAAAATAAAGAAAACAAAAAACTTGAACAGACCCTTTCTGAGAAAGGAAATCCAAGTGACGAATAAACCTAGGAAAAGATCCTTAATCTCACCAGTGGAATGCAAATTAAACCACAATGAGATACAATTACACAGCCATCAAACTGGCAAAAATCACATCTGACCAGCACCAAAGGCCTTGACCAATAGATGTCCTTGTGCATTTCTAGCAGGCATGTAACTTGGTACAGCATTATGAAAAATGTTCTGGCACTGACTGGTAGAGTTGAGTTGCTGCGTACCCTATGCCCAGGAATTACAGTCCAGGTACACATCCACAGAAGAATCTGGCACATAAACATGAATGTTCTTAGCAGCATTGTTTGGAACTGCCCCCAACTAGAAACAACCTAAAAGTCCAACAATGGTAGAATAAATTGGAGTGTACAGCAATGAAAATGAACCAATCACAGCTACAAGCATCAGCATGGATGATTCTCCAAATGATGGAGGGTGAAAGAAGAAAGTCCCAAGGAAGACCTCCTTTTTATTCCATCTATAAAGTCCAAAATTCCAAAACAAACAGAAGGAAATTTTATTATTTAGTGATGCATAAATGGGTGGGAAAACTAAAGAAAAACAATGAGATAATTACATTAGATGTCAGGATAGTGGTTGCCTGTGGGTGACTGGGGAGGATGAAGTTGTGCCCAGGTTACAGAACACAGGGGGAAGAGGGGGCTTCAAAGATCCTGCGGTGCTAACCAGTGCTCCTGCATTTTATATTAACCTTTATGCTCTATGTAAATGTTCCATGAACTTTTCTGTAGATGCGTCTCACAATTTAAAAAACATCCTGCATATCCAGACGCAGAGTCCCTCGAAACAAGCACAAATTTAGAGATCAAGTCTACTTGATAATATTGATCTTCCCAAGTTTCCTCTCTGAGGCAGGACCTAGTGCTTCTTTTTCACTCACTTTTACCCAGTGGGGCTAAACCACTCCATGGTACTAAAGGATAAACAACGATCTCACAAAAATGGGGCAAGGATGGAGGAGAACGTTACAGAAACTGCAGCTGAAGCTTTCCCTCCAAGCTTTTCTTTCCAATGCTGGAAGAAGTCCTTCTGTGCCTCAGATGACATCAAGGCTTACTGTAGATCAGAGGGCCCCAGGATGCTTCAGCGATGACACAGACTTCTGTAGGCAGTGATCTCTCATTTGACACTCCTTGCCTTCTGCTTATCTCCAAGAAAGAAATGTACCCCTGGGTACGCCACAGCAATTAGGAGCCTGCTCCCTTCACCTCTTCCTGCTGCAGTTGTGGGTGGGGTATTTACATATGTTGCAGAGAAGCAACTACTGAGCCTCTTCCTCTTTCTCTGCTCAAACCATACCTTGTGGCAGGCGTGAGTCCCCAGGAAAGAATTCCAAGGCAGAGCCAAATTAAGCACCTCCAGGAGTAAGAGGCATCAGTAATTTGGGAGCCTTTCGTGTGCTTGGTAATTAACAACAAATAAACAGAATTATCACCAAAACTATAACCCATCAAATTTGATGTGCTCTCGCAGGGCCTGCTCTAGATTTTAGTGGATACGTATGGTGAGTCCAGGGGTGATTAATATAAGCCTTAAGTGCAAGGAGGTAGGGAACCCTTTCTTGGAGTCCACAACCTGTTGGCTTCTCTCTTTTGTCACTCTTAAGTTGTGGCTACCTGTGGGGGTAAAAATGAGGCTGCAGACCATAAGGGCGTCACTGTATGTACGCAGAGGGCTGCCTTCTGCCTGGTTCTCACAGTGTGCCCTCTTGTAGAGCTTTGGGTTGAAAATCCATAGCCACAAAGACACTGATTCAGCCAGAAACTCTAGTTATCTAACTATCTGGTTATCAATATTCAAGCGTCTCAAATATTTTCACTGGCTTCTAAATCCATTGCTCAGGTTACAGAAAGCATTGAGAGGGATGCCAAGGAGGGAGAGAGAGGAAGGGTGTAAGGTGGCAAGCTTCTTGGCTAAAGGAAGAAGAAGCATGATGGAAGAAAAGACATGTTGGGGCCAGGCACGGTCGCTCACACTTGTAATCCCAGCACTTTTGGAGGTCAAGGCGGGTGGATCAGGAGTTCGAGACCAGCCTGGCCAACATGATGAAACTCTGTCTCTACTAAAAATACAAAAATTAGCTAGGCATGGTGGTATGTACCTGTAATCCCAGCTACTTGGGAGGCTGAGGCAGGAGAATCACTTGAACCCAGAAGGTGGAGGTTGCAGTTAGCAGAGACTACACCACTGCACCCCAGCCTGGGTGACAGAGTGATAATCTGCTCAAAAAAAAAAAAAAAAAGACGGCCGGGCGCGGTGGCTCACGCCTGTAATCTCAGCATTTTGGGAGGCCAAGGTGGGCAGATCGCAAGGTCAGAAGATCAAGACCATCCTGGCTAACACGGTGAAACCCCGTCTCTACTAAAAATACAAAACTTAGTCGGGCGTGGTGGCACGTGCCTATAGTCCCAGCTACTTGGGAGGCTGAGGCAGGAGAATTGCTTGAACCCGGGAGGCGGAGGTTGCAGTGAGCCAAGATAGCACCACTGCACTCCAGCCTGGGCAAGACTCCATCTCAAACAAACAAACAAACAAAAAACCATGTCGGGGTGAAGGCGGATGAGGACTACTTGGAAAGGAAAGCGATTCCTGAGCCTCGGCCAGGACCAGTTTCCATAGTCCAGCCACAAGGTGTCCAGCCCCAACCCACCCCTGCTATACAGTTTGTAAACTGCAGGCAGATGGCATCCAGGGTGATAGGGCCTTTGGCAGAGCCAGGTACCAGCAGCGTTGCTGCGGCAGGTGGCCAGCTTGCTGGAGATCCACATCTGCCTGGCACAGGGAGGCTGGAAATCAGGGTGGAGCCTCCCCAATAGCCTGCTGGCAAAAGCTGAAAACCTGAGTGGCTTCTGTGCTATTTGCACTATTTCGCTTTGTTTCCTTTCCTCCTCGGCTTGTTGCTCCTTTGTCACATGCTTACTTACAAAACTTAACTGAGACCTGATTTAGGGCTATCTGCTCTGTTCCATTGATTTTTCTTTGCTTCCTACTAATTACTGTAATGGTACGATACCTATTTAGGACATCTGTCCTATCACTACTAATGCTATACAAATATCAAGATAATGGAGTTCACTCTTCTCCATTTGTTACCTCTGTAAAAAGCAAATCGTTTTATGTTCAGGGTAAAAGATGTTAGGACTAAGATTGGATCTTCTAATTCTCTTCTTCCTCTATTGTTTTGTTTAGTTTTTCAAAAAGCACGAGGTCAGGTGGTTAAAAGAAAATGCTTATTAAATTGAAAAAAAAAGGAGCAAAGGCAGAATACGAGCTTTTTTAAAAATTGAGGATAGACGTAATAACCTCACGGAAATAAGATTCTGTAAAGACAACTAAGCCTCGGAAGTGAAACAGCTGTGATTGTCAGTCTTCAATCTCTTGTCAAAACGCTTTCGGAATGAACCGAGAATCTGTACAGTGGAAGGAAATTCACTCATATGGTTATATTTTCTTCCTCCTCTTGTATTTTCCACTCTCATTTCCCTTTCATAGACAACCATCCCAAGGTGTTTGATGTCTATTCTTTATGTGCATTTTGGTACAATGTGTGCTGCTGTTGTGTACGCATATATTTGTATTTGCATCATTTTCACTATGCATTAAAGCCCTATCACATTACGTGTGTATGTGACCCACAGCTTCATGCCACTGCAGAGTTCTTCATGATTTGCACCCCTCATTTGTTTATCCACACCCCCAGGAGCGGATACCCAGATTGTTTCCAACTCCCCAACACAATTATTCCAGAGACATCCATGTCTCCTTCGTACAGAGACCTGTGTGAGAATTCCTATGGGGTGCATTCCCAGGAGTAGAACTGGCGAATCCTAAGGTATCCACGTATTTGAGTAAGAACCACCAGATTGCCCCCAGCAAGGCTATACCAGTCTACACCCCCATCAGCAGTGCATGAGGTCTCCTGTATCACCACACCCCCTCCCATCCCTACCATCAATTTTTAGAATGATCTGCTATACTAATTTTTGCTAGTCTAATGAGAATAAGTGAAGTTGTACACTTTCTCTGATGAGTTTGAGCACTTCTAAACATGCATATCACTATCAGTGAGATAAGCTAAGTGATGTAACAGACCTCAAACCTCAGTGGCTTAACAAAATAAATGTTTGTGTTCACATCACAGACCATGGTGGGGGGCAAGGGAAGGGTACTCCCCCAGTGGTCCTTTGGGCACTCAGACTTCTTCCATTGCGTGGCTCTAGGGCCCCAGAGCCTTCCATTGGATTCTCTGCATCCAGCCCGCAGAGGAGGGGAGAGAGCTCTTGGAGGAGATTGGAACATGAGGGTTTTGAGGACACAGCCTAAGTATTGCCATACATTAATCTGTTCATATTCTTTGGGTCAGAACTCCATCACATGGCCTGAGGCAAGGGGGCTGCGAAATACAGCCTAGATGTGTGCTGAAAAAAGGACATGCAAACTGGGGAGGAGTTAGACAATCTGTGTCACAAAATGCTTGCTAGCTTTTGGAGTTTCCTCTTCTATATATTTCCTGATCATATTCTTGCTCCTTTTTGTCTTTAGACTTTTTCCTATTGTTGATTTGCAGTAGTTCCTTGTATATTCTAGAACATATCTGTCCCCTGTTGGTTTTATTCACTGTAAATATTTCTTCCCATCTGTCTGCCTGATCACTTTAGCAGGAATCTAATTATCAAGCAGGAATCTAATTTTTTTATTGTTTTTGTATTTGTTTACAATTTGGGGGGATTTGTTTGTTCGTTTGTTGAGAAGGGTCTCACTCTGTGGCCCAGGCTGGAGTGCAGTGGTGCAATCACAACTCATCGCAGCCTCGACCTCCCGGGCTCAAGTGATCCTCCCACCTCAGGCTCCTGAGTAGCTGGGACTTCAGGTGCATGCCACCATGCCTGGCGTTTTTAATTTCTAGTAGAGTGGAGATCGCACTACGTTGCCCAGGCTGGGGTTTACGATCTTAACCTCTGGATTCTTCTTGAGTGTACTTTGTATCAGGCACAGAAGTCTTTAGTCACTTTACCTTCCTTGGTCAATTTCCTCATCAGTCTCCAGTTTGCAGACAAGTCACTTGTTCGGGCACAGCGAAGAAGACATTCCCCCAGAAAAAAAGGCCTGCCAGAAAGCTAATTTCCCTGCCTCTAATTCTCTTTTTCAGCATCCAATTTCTCCTAATCCTGTAGTCCCTAGCCTAGAAAAACTCAGCTCTCCAAAGCCCCTGTGGAAATGTGCAAACCTGTTCAAGAAGCCCTTTCAGCTGGCTGAAGAGGGAGACGAGAGCCAGCTGAAGGAGCATGTATCTATTAAAATGGTTGCAACAGTAAACAGTGCCAAACTGGAACTTTCTCAAACACACTGGAACTTCTAATCCCTCTCATGTTGTGTCTTGACTTTGATTTCTTGCTCACACTCTCTGACCCTTTGCCTGAAAAGCCCTCCCTCCCTTTGCTTGTCTAAATTCTTTTATCTTTAATACTCAGCTTAGGCATGAATTCCAGGAAGGCTTCATTGACCTCCCTCCACCACACCCGCAGGGCTAGGTTAATGGACCTCTTCTATACTTCCCAGTGCCCTGAACATCTCTCTCTCACTAAACTTGCCACCTGATGCTGCAATGGCCATTTGTCCACTAGAAAGTAAGCTTTTTGGAAGAGCCTGAATCCCATTCATCTTTGTATTCCTCCCACTTGCATGGGCCCTAACGCACGGATTGGCCTTAATAGCCATGGAACGGATCTAGTGAGCTAATTGTGCCCCATCTGCTGCAATTGGCCCTACTGCCCCAGCTTCATGGGCTTTAAGGAGGTTTTTACCATAGCAGAGAGAGGCTGGAAGAATTCTCCTCCAGGGGCCGGCTGCTGTGCCTCTCCCTTGGTCTGTCATCCAGGCAGCATATGGGCTAGCCTACGTCCCTAGTGGCACCCTGGGCCAGCAGGTCGGGGTTGGCTTTCCTGGGCCTCAGCTTCTGTGGTGGAGGCCAGGCAACATGTAGAATACATGGCCGGGTGGAGATCAGGGCACTCTGTGCTGGCTGCGGCCCTCCTCTTCCTGGTTCCCCCATTCAGCGGTCAGGATCTGGGAGAACAGGAGTGCAGGCTGCAGGCAAATGAGCAGGCCGTGGACATGCAAAGGAGGGAAAAGCCCTCCCACTCCACTGGCCCTGCAGCCCGCCAAGCTCAAGACTCGGCTGCCCTCTTGTGCCCAGAGTGAAAAACAAGGGAAATAACTCAAAAACACGTCTCGGTCTGGTGCCTGCAGCCATTCTGCTGTCCTTGTTCCTCCTTTTCCCAAAGGGCACATTGCAGAGACACACATTCAGCAGGATGACCTGCCTTGTCCCCAAGAATGGACCACCCACCCCAGTCACTCCCTGTACTCCTGATCTGACCCCAGCACCATGCTTTTAGCAGTGTTGTTTCCTCTAGCAGGAATGCCTTTCCAACCGTCACCCTCCTTTAAGACTCATCTTCGCTGCAGCTTCCTCCATGAAGTCTTCTCCTGTTCCCCAGCAGGAACTAATCCCTTCCTTTTCTGTGCTTCCCATCATCCCCTTGTATTAGAATTAGCAAATTCTGCCTTGTAGTAGAGTCCCATGCCTACTCAGTGGGGACTTAATAAAAGCAAGCTGTGTGTTTTTTAATAAATTCAGTGAACTGTAAGCTCTTCACTGTCACTAGCCACGCCTTGCACATGTCGGTATCACCCTCTCTCCCATGAGGCCAATAGCAATACCTACTCACACTGGGCCCACATGTATATGGTGACTTGAGGATCAAAGGAGCCAATAGTTTCCCAGTGTGAATGTTCATGTAACTAACACCAGGTCCTTAGAAGAACCTATCCCAGGACACACACCCTCATCCGTGGCCCAAGCAGGTCCATCCTACTTTATGCAGCAAGGGGAGCACCAGGCAACCCAGTCCTGCCTAGGGCACCTGCCCTAGAAACCCTGCACATGTACCTGGCTGCCTTGTTCTTTGCCTTATGCCTTCCCATCCCATAGCAGCTTTCTGGCTACACACTCCTGTGTACACTTGGAGCTCCCCTTGGATGGAGTTAACACTCAGTCTTGGTCCCATCTGCTGCAAGCTTCTCCTGGTATCCAACTTCTGATCTGACCCCAGCACCTGGGATACAACCTCATCCATTACCCATGTGCTGGCACCACTGACAGATCTAGCCACCATCCACTACCTGAATCACCACACACATACATGTGCACACACTCACATATGCATACATAATACACACACTCACACGCACACACGTATGAGGATTAGGTCCACCTCCCACCCCTACCAACAGTCACCTCTGGTACTCTCTGCCTGCTTGGAGCACTGGCCTGTTCTATCACACCAGGTGCCCAGAACATTAGTAGTGCCTTCTGGGGACAGTGCCACAACCTTTATACCTAAGTACAAAGTGAGTGTTCTTGATATAGCTGATATAGTTTGGATATTTGTCCCCTCTAAATCTCATGTTGAAATGTAATCTTTAATGTGGGAGGTGGGACCTGGTAGTAGGTGTTTGAGTCGTGGGGGCAAATCCCTCATGAATGGCTTAGTGCCATCCTTGTAGTAATGAGTGAGCTCTTTCACAAGACAGCAGATCATTTAAAGAAGGCTGGCACCTCCTCCTCTGTCTCTTGCTCCCTCTCTCGCCGTGTGACACGTCTGCTCCTCCCTTGTCTTCCGCCATGATTGTAAGCTTCCTGAGGCCTCAACAGAAGCTGAGCAGATGTTAACATCATGCTTGTACAGCCTGCAGAACCATGAGCCAAATAAAGCTCTTTTCTTTATAAATTTACCCAGTCTCAGGTATTCCTTTACAGCATTGCAAAATGGACTAACATAGTAGCCAATATATTTCTTCTTTTAGTAATGGGTAAAGGATAAGGTAAAAACTACCAATGTCAGCACTAACGGAGAGAAAAGAGGCAGAGTAGGCACATGAGGCAGAATGTGGTCAAGGGCTTATGTGTTGCAACTATGTTTAGTGTGAGGACCAGCCCTGGGCAAAGGTTCTGATGCTGAGCTTAGCACTGAGCTTTACAGAGTACTCCACAAATATTTGTTGAATGAATCGATCACTTACCTGCCCGCCTCCCATGCCTATCAACAGTTACCTCTGGTCCTCTCTGCTGGCTTGGAGCACTGTCCTGTTCTACCACAGCCTTAGTAGTGCCCTCTAGGGATAGTGCCACAATTACATTTAAGGTTCCTTCACTTTTCTTGAAGTTCACCTAAAATAGTATGTTATTTCTCCTCCAGGTCTCAGCATGTGGGAATTCCTGCTCTTCACCCCTCAACCCCATTCCTTCACATGGCTTACCCTTAAATATCCTTTACATCTCACCAATGTGCTGCTACTTCCTTCAAAAAGTCTTTTGCCAAGTGCCTCCTCTCTGCCTCAGACCGGGTTAGATCATTTGTGTTGGATCCAGAAAGAAGACAGCTTATCCAGCTCTCTTTAGAACCGCTCATTTCATGCATATATATAAAGTCAGCCAAAACTCTTACATACCACATCACACACATAATTATTTACTAAGTGCATTCCTATTATATCTTTGGGGTCTTACGATAACCCTGGGGATAGGTATTATTATTTCCAATTCTTTCTTTCTTTTTTTTCCTTTTATTTATTTATTTACTTTTTGAGACAGAGTCTTGCTATGTCACCCAGGCTGGAGTGCAGTGGCACGATCTCGGCTCACTGCAACCTCCACCTCCCGGGTTCAAGAGATTCTCCTGCCTCAGCCTCCCGAGTAGCTGGGATTACAGGCATGAGCACCAATGCCAGCTAATTTTTGTATATTTTGTAGAGATGGGGTTTCACCATGTTGACCAGACTGGTCTTGAACTCTTGATCTCAGGTGATCCACCCGCCTCAGCCTCTCAAAGTGTTGAGATGACAGGCATGAGCCACCGCACCTGGCAATTATTTCCATTTCAGAGATGAGAAAACTGAGGCTCTGAGATGTTAGTGACCCACCAAAGGTCACAGAGCAAGTAAGCCAGAGAGCCAAAGAGGAAAAGCCATGTCTCCCGATGCAGAAACCCGTGTTCTTCTCATTTCATGGGGTAGGGCTGCAATATTCACAGGGGTGAGGATGGAGATGCTGAATGGGCTCAGAAGTTGTGTGGTGACAAATGGCCTAAACTAGGAGATCATAGGGGGCTCTCCCCTCTTCTCTCTATGCAACCCTGCAGAGCCCTTGAAACAAGAAGCAGCACAGCTTTATTTCTCTGGTCCAATTCTTTCTCCTCCTCCCTGGGCCATGAGTGGAGCATATTATAAACCTCTCTGTTTGAGATCAACATTCCTATTTACCTGGCAATCATGTATAATAAGACTCTAAAAGCATTTGCTGGTAAGGGTTCTAAATAAAACAGACTAAATGGAGAGGAAAGCAAATGAGGTAGCAGGATGGCAGCCAGAAATCCTGCCCCTGTGCCCTCCCAGCTCCTACCAAGTCTGCTGCATCAGTCCCTTCACCGGGCCACAGAGAACATCCCTGGGTCAACTGGGCAGTCACGGAAGTGGCTCTCAGCTGCCTGCTGAGCCTTCTCCAACTTCTCAAAATCCAAGCCTGTCTCCTGCAGGGGCTCCTGCAGAAATTCCTCTCTAGGGGCAGTGTGGAGAACCTCCTGTCCCCCGCCATGTAGAAGCTGGTCTCAAATCCTCTGCTTGTGGCATACGGTCCCTGGGTTGAAGCAGGGTCCCCAGTTGGCACAAGGTGTCTTGGCAGGTACCCAGGGTGGGTGGTGGGGGGTGGGGGCAGCCTGAAACCACAGGGAGAAAAGGAGGCAGTCGGCCAGGGGCAGGACTGCAAGTTTCAGAGGCCATTCTTTCCAAATGTCACATGTAAGCACATTTGAGTAGCTTTCCTTAAACACTCCTCCTTTTCAGCCCACTTCTCTCTGGAAAGAAGGAAGTGGAAAGAGCGGCCAGCTGGGTCAAGCTTACCTCATGGGACATATAGATCACTCCTGGTCATTTTCTGCATCTCATACACACACTTGCAGGATAACAGAATATTCTAACCCTGATCTTAACTGTAACCCAACCCTAACATATACACAACTCACAGGATATCAGAATATTCTAACCCTAACCCTAACCATAACCCCTATACACTCGTAAGATATCAGAATATCCTAACCCATACACACACTCGCAAGATATCAGAATATTCTAACACAAAACCTAACCATAACCCTAACCCCAACCCATACACACACTCATGGAATCTCAGAATGTCAGAATCAGGTCACTCCTTTTACAGATGAAGACACTGCGTCCTGGAGACGCAGTCATGACATCAGCTATTGGCACGGGCAAGCCTAGGGCCCGCCAACCCTGCAGTCAGTGCTCTTTCCACTTGCCGGCTCTCTCTCTGCAATGTGCTTCTGACAATCATCCAGTTCTTTCTCTGCCTGGTCCATGACTTAAAACAAGTCAGGCAAGTGCAAAGGGAAATGGAAAGTCTGCCTGGAACCAGCAGGGCAAAACTATTAATACAAAGTGAGCTTGGTAGATATTGTTGAGGACATCCAGTACCTCCATCATCTTTCCCTCCCAGTGTCTCCTGGCTACACATTCCACTCAGTTGTCACATTCTCTTCTTAAATACCTATTATAGGCTATGAGGCTCATTCATACTGAGGCAAGAATAAGGACTAGCACTTAAAGGGTTACTCTTTACAGCTCTTCAATAGTATATTACAAATGTTATTGTCTTAAGCAAAAGGAAGAAGGACCTAATGAACAACTTCAACCTTCTTACTTAAATAGGGTGTGGGGTATTTTGGGAGTGAAGATGCTATGGCGGACTTTCCTGGTGCGTGAAATTTCACAAGGTAAGTAAATTCTATTCTGCCTCAAAGTTAGATTGGTCTTAATTCCATTCCCAACAAACCCAGCGATGGCCGTCTCTGTGTTTCTATGTTCCCAGCAGTGAAAGGTCACCTCAGGAGACCCACAGAAAGGTTCCACAGGTTTGGGGTCAAAAGTCTGGAGGTTACAATTGGAACAACAGGAACACTGACCAGTCAGAATGGTTGTCTGCCATCAAAAGCCAGCTGACTAGGCCGGGCGCGGTGGCTCACGCTTGTAATCCCAGCACTTTGGGAGGCCGAGGCGGGCGGATCACGAGGTCAGGAGATCGAGACCACGGTGAAACCCCGTCTCTACTAAAAATACAAAAAATTAGCCGGGCGTGGTGGCAGGCGCCTGTAGTCCCAGCTACTCGGAGAGGCTGAGGCAGGAGAATGGCGTGAACCCGGGAGGCGGAGCTTGCAGTGAGCCGAGATTGCGCCACTGCACTCCAGCCTGGGCGACAGAGCAAGACTCCATCTCAAAAAAAAAAAAAAAAAAAAAGCCAGCTGACTGTCATCCTGTCTGTTATGCATACGCTTGGGCTCAGATCTTGGCATCTGGGACAGTTTCTTTCTGGCTCCAGGCTTGTCTAACCATCTATTTCAGTTCCCTCCTTCGGGCTTTATAGAACTCATTCTTCTTTTCTTCTTCCTGCAATTCCACTGACGTCCTTCTTTCTTAGTCTCCATCTTTCTTGCCATTTCTACATGAGCCCCACAGAAAATTCTTGATTCAGAGAGTCATGTGAAGCTCTGGCATCCTCAGGGTGCAAAAACAAACACCGAACTCCTTGCCTAATCCCTTCAAGCTCACATACGTATTTTACCACTGGAGACCAGTCAAATGACTGCAGCCTCTGTCTCTGCTACCTGTTCACCTCCAGGCCATTCTTGCCCATGTAGTTGGAGGCAATGGTCTCCTAGACAGACTCACAGGCAGAGAGGAGCTGATAATGGTGGTCTCAGGGCCAATGCCAATTAGTCACTTTCCTATCAGCCCACCTGTTTTAGAACAAGAATATTTCTAAATCATCAGTACCTAAGCATGGCTCTGAGGTCCACCTTTCCCAAAAGGTTCTACTTTCTCTAAACTTCTTAGAGAGACATGCTTGTTTGGGGTATAGTCAACCACTTGGGAATGCAAACTCTAAGATTTGGAATTTTATCTGCACTAACAGCCTTAGGCACCACTGAGCACAGTCCCCAGCACTGAGCAGGGATGGTTTGGGTAGGAGGGGAGTGTTAGGAGCAGTAAGGCACTGAGGGGTGGGGCAGCAACTAGCAGAGAACCAGGTTTGTCACTTCAACCGCCAATCGACCACTGCAAATTAACTGTTCAGAGATACCTGGTCACATTCATGAGGACACTGGCTTTCCTATTCCGAGTGTTCTTCACTGAAATGCTGTATGGCCCCGCTGAGACCATCTGTAACATGGTCTCAAACTTTTTTTTTTTTTTTTTTTGAGATGAAGTCTCACTCCGTTGCCCAGGCTGGAGGGCAATGGAGCAATCTCAGCTCACTGCAACCTCTGACTCATGAGCTCAAGTGATTCTCCTGCTTCAGCCTCCCAAGTAGCTGGGATTACAGGCACGTGCCACCATACCTGGCTAGTTTTTGTATTTTTAGTAGAGACGGGTTTTCACCATGTTGGCCAGGCTGGACTCGAGCTCCTGACCTCAGGTGATCCACCCACCTCGGCCTCCCAAAGTGCTGGGATTACAGGCATGAGCCACCGCGCCCAGCCTTAAACATTTATTAAGCATCAACTGTGTTCTAAGAATCTTACTCGGCAGCATGGGGACTAAAATGAGAATATAGGGTCTGCACACAGAACTCTTGGTCTCTTATTCCTATCTTGCCTTCTCTCCAGCTAGGGAGAGACTGAGTCGACACAAAATATCAATATCATTTGGACTCTGGCAAGGGGCTTCCAAAATGAACAAGGCAGTGAGGAGAGAAGATGAGCTGAATCTGTTATAATTCCTCCTCTGGCCCAGCCTCTAACCTCTTGTTCAGCAAGAAGCACCTCTCGCCATCTGCCTAAGCTGGAAGCTTTCACCCTCTTATCCCTGAGCTGTAACTGGTCTTTAAATGTCTTCAGATGGCAGAGCACCTGGAAATCTTGGTCGTTTTTGTAGAACGACAGGAACTAGTCATCTCTTTAATTCTAATACACAAATTATGAACAGTTTTGCCAGCAGGAAACATACCACACTACAGTAGTCAGGTCCATAGGCAATATAAAATCAGAGGCACGTACATGCAGATCCAGGAAAACACAGAAACACAGGCTATTGAACTTAGCATGCTCATTCACTCCTGGGTTCTGCTGCTACTCTTCATTTGCTCCCTGCTCATTTGTTTTATCCGTAGGGTACAGTGGCAGATAGGTTGAGGCAGGCATCAGAGGTTTAAGAAAAGTTTATGGCAGAAAAATTGTAAGTGGGAAAAGTCTATCTAGTGGGTTATGTTATTTTTTTCTCCTGTTAATCATGAAAAGATACCCATTATTTGATTTCAGTGGTCTAACCTGGCTAGTACTATTGTTTCCCTAGGAGCAAATCTGGAAGCCATCCACAATGATGTTTTCATGAGCCACAGTGGTGACGGGGCAGAGCAGTCAAGGCCACCCTGCAGGTGGAGAGAGGCTTCCTACTTTCCGATGCCTTCGCAGCTTCACTCAGGACCATCAAAGATACAGCTCTTAGACTATATGGGGGCAGGAAATCTCAACCTCAGAAACCTCAGAGACTTTGAGGGTCTCCCACCATGGACCATGTATCAAGTGGAACTAAAATTTTCCCATAGGGCAGGTCCACACACTGAAGGTCCAAAGTGTCTGTCAGTTACCTGGTGGCTCTCGCCCACCTCCCTCTCTAACCCTGCCTCAGGGTTGAAGTAGAGCTGCACCTGATTTAAAGTTTTCACAGCTACCCTGAGCACCCACAGACCTCCCACAAGGTCGAAGGAGATCAGCATCTGACTTAATCATGTCATCGTAGTCCTTCCACAGGAAATGGAGGAATCCATTTCCCAAAAGATTCCGGCTGGATTTGAAGTAGTCCAGGCGGGCTATGGGCTCACAATCCACCCAAAAGATGTCAGGTGCTGTGGATTCCTGAAGAGTCATGGAGGGCAGGGAGTTTGTCCAGGAAGGAGCAAACCTTCTGATCCCCTGGGCCCTTCTTGTTGGAGTTCAGATTCAGTAACCATCCCCTCAAGCCCAGCTCCACCTCTAGACATTTAGGTGAAGAATTGAACAATGAAGGAAGTTTCCTGAACCTTCCTCTCCCAGGTATTCACCTCTGTCACTACCACTTCTCCCTCCTTCCAGTTCCTTCTCTGCACAGATGCCCCCCTCAACCAGCCCCCACGCTTTTCAGCAGCTTAGGGTTTCCCGTCTCTTCTGCTCCACTGTACTGCACTCTCTTCTACAGTGGGTTTTTAAGTAGCATACCTAATTAATTTTTAAACAAAATCTCCTGTGAACCCACAGGAGCTGTGAGATACTAGGATGAAGGTGTCTTCATTGGGTTTTAGTCTTTAGTGTTTTCAGCTCCCGAACACGACACCCTGGTTTCTGTCCCAGACCACTGAGTCGATGCTGATAATTCGTAAACTAGGGGACACAGGAAGAAGAACAGGTTTAGATGAGGGTGAAGAGGATGACATGATGAGAAATGAGGAGTTTCATTTGGAGCATGTTTGGCTTGAGGCTAAAAAATTGAATCTAACCCAGATGCAGCTCAAAAACTCACAGAGAGACCTGAGCTGGAGCCACAGATGTGGTGGGGATAAGTGTGCAAAAAGCACCTGCTGTATAACTGCACTGAATTTCTTCTTCAAGTCCCCATTCAAGTGGGTAGTAGACATTAAATCTCAGTCATTTAGAGGCTCCCATCACTGGGGTTAGGGTGGGTGGTACTTAGTGCCAGGCACGAGAGCTAACATGTTTCCCTACTAGTGGCACCTACTGAGATTATATTGTATACTTTGGTCTGAGATCACAGATTTTAAAAGTTTGCAACATCCCCTTTACACAATCTCAATGTCTTTCTCCCTTTTAAAACAAATTTCCCTCTCTCTTCTATTCCCATTCTCTACTTTAATGGACTGAATTGTGCCTGCCTCCCTGCCCACTCCCAAAATTCATATGTTGAATCCCTTGGCCCCAATATGACTACCGTATTTGGAGATAGAGCCTTTACAAAGGTAATTAGGAGCCGAGCACAGTGGTTCACGCCTGTAATCTCGGCACTTTGGAAGGCCGAGGCAGGTGGATCACTTGAGGTTAGGAGTTAAAGACCAGCCTGGCCAACATGGTGAAACCCTGTCTCTACTAAAAAAAATACAAAAATTAGCAGGGTGTGGTGGTGCATGCTTGTGATCCCAGCTACTCGGGAGGCTGAGACAGGAGAATTGCTTGAACCTGAGAGGCAAAGGTGCAGTGAGCTGAGATCGTGCCACTGCACTCCAGCCTGGGCAACAAAGCGAGATCAAAAAAAAAGAACTAAACAAAAAGGTAACTAAGATTACATGAGGTCATAGAATAGGGCCCTAATCCAGTAGGATTGCTATCCTTATCAGAAGAGGGAAACACACAGAGAGAAAAGGCCATAGGAGGACAGAGTGAGAAGGTGGCCATCTGCAAGCCAAGGAGAGAGACCTCACCAGAAACTAACCCTGCTGGCACCTTTATCTTGGACTTCCAGCCTCCAGAACAGTGAGAAAATAAATTTCTGCTGTTGAAGCCGCCCAGTCTGTGGTCTTTTTTTATGGCAACACTAGCAAACTCATACACTCACCTGGGAGTAAGGGAAATCACTCTCCCTCTGCTTACGACACTCTGGGCTGTGAAACAACCATCAAAGCATTGCTTCTGCTCCAGCACCACATTGAGAATAGAGATGAGTCTGGGGTCTTGACACTTTCTAGGCTATGCCCAGGGAAACGGCACAGGTTTCCTCTGCTCACATGTTCCTAAGTAAATGAGAATATAGAAGATATTAAAATGTAATTAATAATTCAAATCTAGTTAATTCACATATTGAATGCTCTAATCTAAAAATAGAAAATATACCTTCTTTTCAAGGTACCCACGGAATATTCACAAAAACTGACTACATAAAAAGCCTCAAAGAAATTGTTTAAATTCTCAAAAGGTAGAAATAATACAAAATATTCTCTGATCAAATTGCAACAAAATAAATATTCATTACAAAACCAAAAGACTCTACCACCCGGAAATTTTAAATTTTTTTCTTAAACATTTTTGGACCAAAGAAGAAACCAAAAAAATTGAAAATTATCTAGAATTTTTTAAACTCTACACATAAGAATCTATAGGACACTAACGAGAGGAAACTCTATGACCTTATTTACTTATATTAATAACAGAAGATGATTAATACATGAATTAAGCATCTAAACCAAGAAGTTAAAAAAAAAGAATAACAAGTACATTTAAATAACATGCAATGACAAAATTAATAAAGATAAAAGCCGACACTAGTAAACGAATAAAGTGATGAGTACAGAAGCCAGATTGTAGTGATGGAGTGAGCTGGAGGTGAGAGGGTGGTGAGGAAGTGCAGACAGAAAATGCAAACAACACCTCTGAAAGCTTGGCTGTGAAAGGGAAGAAAGACAGGGCAGTAGCTAAAAGTGGATGAACCTCTGATAGAGAAACACTAAATATTTTGACAGTGGAGAAAAGGCAAGGACAGATGCCAATATGAGTCAAATTTATAAGGGATGAGTAGAAAACTGAGCTGAAAATGATGTTTCTCCTGAAAATAATGAATAGGGAGGTGCAGGTGTCTGAGATTCAGACAAGAACTCTATGGAAAACAGAAGGCAAAAACTAGGGAAATACAGAATTATTAGGGATTGTTGAGAGCCCAGATAACTTGACAGGAACTCAGTCTGCCCAGAAGTTGGATTTGCTGCAGTGTGCTGAGATGTCTTGGTGCAGAAGAGAAGACATTGGATTAAGGTAAGGTTGAGGCTTTTCTGGCAAGGAGAACAGAACTTAAATGGGTAAGAAAGATAGAAGAGAAAGCCTTCACTGCATTTATCCAAAATGCATTAATTAAGCAGGTATTATGTAAGATAATAGGTTGATGTATAAGAGCACAGAGTCTGGAGCTAAACTGCCTAGATTCAAAATCTGGCTCTAGCACTTACAAAATGTGTCCACGGACAAGTTATTTAGTCTTGTTTGGCCCCAGCTTTTTTTTTTTTTAATGTGTGAAAACACAAGGATAATAATCTACCTCTTAGAGTTGGTGAAACGATTAAATGAACTAATTCAAATTTAAAAATTAAAACAGAAATTTTTCTTCTGGCCATGACAGAGTAACAATTACTGGAATTGCCTTTCACCATAAACAGCTACAAAACTGGACAAAACCGGACAAAACCTATGACACAGCTGCTTTCAGATTCCCAGGTAGCATGCCCACAAATTCTGATTCAGGAGCTCTAAGGCAGGGAACCAGCTGTTTCAGTATTTTTTTTTTTTTTTTTTTGAGATGGAGTCTCGCCCTGTCGCCCAGGGTGGAGTGCAGTGGCGCGATCTCGGCTCACTGCACGCTCTGCCTCCCAGGTTCACGCCATTCTCCTGCCTCAGCCTCCCGAGTAGCTGGGACTACAGGCGCCCGCCACCACGCCTGGCTAATTTTTTGTATTTTAGTAGAGGCAGGGTTTCACCCTGTTAGCCAGGATGGTCTCGATCTCCTGACCTCGTGATCCACCCACCTCGGCTTCCCAAAGTGCTGGGATTACAGGCGTGAGCCACCGCGCCCGGTCTGTTTCAGTATATTTTTAAGCAATCATAAGCTTGGTCGCACGGCTGGCTTGGTAACCATGGTAAGTCCCATGTATGGAGGCTGACCCTCTCCTAACAAGCTCCAGAGCATGCAAGATAAAGAGGGAACTTTGTGAACAAGTGGGAGGACTGTACAGATGTTCTGCCTAGCTGGGAGAGGCTGGAAAAGGGACTAAAACAACAGGTACAATTAGCTCATCTGCGAGGTTCCCTTCAGTTGTCACACTAGGGACCCTGTAAGAGGAAACAAGGCCACTGTTGATCTTGTCGCTCCCAAGTGTCTCAGAAAGGTCAGCGATGTCGCCACTCCACTGGCCTAAAGCTGGGTTAACCAGATGACTCTGCTCCATAAGGTCTCTTCAGATCATGTCCTCCTTTTACTCCTACTACCCAGCCCCATTTCAGGCCCTCATCACCTCATAACCGAATAGTTAATAATAATCGCCCCTTTCCACAACAAGTTAACAGCATGGGGAAAATGAAACTTAGGAGAAATAACGAATCGATGCAGTAAGTGGGTATGACTTGGCTCTTAATTCAAATGAATCAACTTTAAAAAGTTATTTTTGAAGCAATCAGGAAAATCTGAACACAGACTGAGTGAGGATACGGAGCAACCTTTCCAATTTTGGGAAGATATAAATGGCACTGAGGTTAAATGAGAAAAATTCATTTTGAAAAATGCATGAATTGGAGTATGTTGTGGTGAAACAACATGATGTCTGGAATTTTCTTTAAAATATTTCAGCAGAAACAAAAGACAGGAAAAAGAAATGAAAGACAGAAAAGGAACAAAAGACAGAAGAATAGATGAAGCAAGTGTGGCAAAATCTGGACGATGTTGAATCTGGGTGATGGGCATTATGTGAGGTTCATTATATTATTCTATTTTTATGTATATTTGAAATATACGTAATTCATTAAAAATATTAAAATATTTTTAACAAAGAACTACAACAGCATCTGGCATACAATGAGTATTATGTAGGTATCGGTATTTCTAGTCATAACAATTGTGTGACAAGCACAGTTCATAACACCAAGGATATGGTGGCAGACAAGGCCCTGGCTCTCACAGGGTCCACATGCAGGAGACTAGGACATGAACCGTGACAAGTAAATAAATAAAGAAGATCATATCAAGCAGTGGTAAATGCTAGGAAAAACAAACTTTATTTTTATTTATTTATTTGAGATGGAGTCTCACTCTGTCACCCAGGCTGGAGTGCAGTGGCATGATCTTGGCGAACTGCAACCTCTGCCACCTGGGTTCAAGCGATTCTTTTGCCTCAGCCTCCTGAGTAGGTGGGATTACAGGTATGCACCACCATGCCCAGCTAATTTTTGTGTTTTTAGTAGAGATGGGGTTTCACCATGTTGGCCAGGCTGGTCTCGAACTCCTGACCTCAGGTGATTTCCCTACCTTGGACTCCCAAAGTTCTGGGATTACAGGTGTGAGCCACCGTGCCCAGCTGAAAACAAACTTTAGAGGGGATGGTTTCTTAGTCTATTTTCTCTTGTTATAACTAAATATCATTTTTCAAGGAATAAAAGTTTATTCAGCTCATGATTTTGGAGGCTAGGAAGTCCAAGGGCATGACGCCAGCATCTGGTGTGGGCCTTTATGCTGTCATCACATGGTGAAAGAATTGCATGGCAAGACAGAGCAAGCAAGCCAGAGAGGGTTTGTTTTTCTAACAAAGTCACTATCAAGGTAAGAAACCTACTCCCATGATAATATTAATCCATTCATGAGGGCAGAGGAATTAAGTTTCCAACCCATAAACTTCTGGGGGACACACAGCAGATGAATTGCCCCACTGAGAGGCAATATTTGAGCTGAGACCCAAATTATATGTGAAGGAGGTAGCCATGCAAAGATATGGAGTGGGATTAGGGGTTGGGGTGGGCAAGGAGCTCTTGGCAGTGGGAACAGCACATGCAAAGGCCTGTCCTGTTCTGGAAACAAATGAATCACAGTGAGGCTGGGTATAGAGGTGGGAAAAGAGTGGAAGAAGATGGTCAGAAAGGTAGACAGTGGCAGGTTTATTTAGAGCCTTTGCTGGCAGCCAGAAGAGCAAGATAGCTAGTTAGAAAGAGCCCTGTGATAGGCATGAATAAAACATTTAGGAAAACTCTTGAGTGCAACAACTTAAAAGGTAGACTAAGCCAAGTATATAGTAAGCCTACAGCTCTAAGGGAAACAGTGAGGTTGGGGTGGGGGGACATAATATTAGTACGTGTTGATTGCTCCTCAGTGTTTGTAGCAAGATATTACTATGAAGAGATGTGTTCAGGTAATAACTGACAATTTCCCAAGAAGAAATGAATGTAAGTAGGAGGAATCCAAAAATTTGGGTTTTCTTGGATATAGGAAAGCTAACTGCTTCTGGACCCTAAATTACAGGAATGAAACTGGAAAAGTCTTCAAGGATTAAAGGCTCACTATTAAAAATTCTCTTCCAAAGAGACTCAGTACTGTGACAAACATCAGATTAAAGGTGTCGCTTTTCTCACCCAAGCTAACTCTCAGATGGCCCCAAGGTAACCACCAGCAAGTTGACAAGGAGACTTGGAGGTGCAGAAGAAAAATAATAATAATAATAACAGATTGGACAACTAAGTCGAGGAAAGAACTTTAATCGTGGTTAATGGGTTACTGGTGTAAGAAATCGATTGGAAGCAAATACAGCCAAAGGCTATTTTCGGAGAAATTGAATTGCCAAAAGTCCATGAACCTGGCCTGATAATGTCTTTGACTCTCAAAGCTTAAAACCACACTCAGTCTCCCAGACTTGCACGAGCAGGAATTGGGCTGGTCCTGAAAGCCACACTGTCCCAAGGCAGACTCAATCCCAGGACTCACTTCAAAAGTGGCCAGGGGAACAGTTAAGGAATAATCTCCCAGAGGTACACCCTAAAAGCAACAGAAATAGATGAGACATCAGGATGGGGGAGAATGTAGCTAGACAAAGTAAAAGCATCAAGGAACCTTTCAGAGACTATCTAATATCCAGAGCTCCAGCAGAAGAAGATGATGGGGTGAGCCAACGAGACTGAGAAGCAGCAGCCAGTGACGGAAGGGAAACCAGAAGTGTTTCCAAAAGGAGCAAGTCAGTTATATAGAAAGCTGTTGGGAGATCAAGGAAGATAAAGCCAGCTGTGATATTGTGAAATATATATTTGGTCTTCGTCCCTGTCTCTTGGCGCACAACTCCTAAAATCCTTGAAATCTTCAAAGTGGTTTTATGTTAAAAAGTGCCTTTTCATATGCGAATGAGTTTACTGGGGGGTTGGCAGCCCATAGGCAGCTTCAGGATGGGAGCTGGTTGCTGGAAAGACCAAGGCAGGATTAGAGGGTTGGGATTTTCACCCCCACCCCGCAACATCCAGGGAGGGGAGAGGGGCTGAAGGTTGAGTTGATTTCCAGTGGCCAGTAACTTAATCAATCATGCCTATATAATGAAGCTTCCATAAAACCCCAAAAGGACAGGGTTCAGAGAGCTTCCAGACCACCGCATCCCTGGAAGTTCCTGGAGACTGGCACACCCAGGGATGGCATGGAAGTGCCAAGCCCCTTCCCATACCTCACCCTATGCATCTCTTCAACTGTATCCTTTGTAATATCTTTTATAGTAAATAGGTAAATGTAGATGTTTCCCTGAGTTCAGTGAACCACTCTAGCAAATTAATCAAACCCAGCGAGGAGGTTGTGGGAACCCTGATATATAGCCGGTCATCAGAAGCACAGGTCAAACAACCTGGAGCTTGCGATTGGCATTGGAAGTGGGAGGTGCTTTTGTGGGACTGAACCCTTAACCTGTGGGATCTGATGCTATCTCCAGGTAGGTAGTGTTGGAATTGAATTGAGTTAGAGGGCACCCAGCTGGTGTCAGCTACTGGAGGAGTGCTTGCTTGGTGTGTGGGGAGAAGCCCCCTACATTAGGTATCAGAAGCTGTGTGTGACTATGTTGTGAGAGGGTGGCAGGAAGAAACTGAGTTTGTTAATCCTATATTTCCAGATCAGCAAAGAAGCCATTGCATTTTGCATGGTGGAACCACTAGTGAACTTGAAAAGACAATTTTAAAGGAATAACAGAGATAAAACTCAAATTGGAGACTGTTGTAAGAAAAAGGAAGGAAGACAGTGTCTGCAGACAGCTCTCTAGAATTTTGCTCTTCCAAGGAAGAGAGAAATATGGGTGGAAGCTAAAGGGGGATGTGTGCTCAAGGAAAGGTTTGCTAAACTGGGAGGTATTCTATGCTGATGTGAATAATTAGGAAGAGAGGGGGAAATGGATGTAGCAAAGAGAAGACAAGCACAGGAGCAAAGAGCTTGGAAAGACTGAGAGGATATGATCCAGAGCCCAAGAGGAGGAGCTGACTTTAATAGGAGGATGGACACATAATGCATTAGAAACAGGAAGCCCACGTCACTCTGGGTCTCACTTTATCAGGCTTGTCAGTGGCAGGGATTAAAGATGGGCCCTGTCTCCTGAAGGCAGGCACGAACGCATGATATGGGAGACCCATGCTGCTGCCTGTGAACCGGATGACCTAACGTTATGCTATTCTTGGTATAACCAAAATGGAGGTTCAGTCGCTTGCCACCTGTAGAGTTCAACTAACAAGAGGTCTGGTATAAAGACACTGACTTTATTCCAAAGTTTATAGCTTAGGGGAGGAAGTCCAGGCTTCTGCATTTAAGGCTAGCACTTCCCTTTTGGGCAGAAAGTTGGAACTTTTAAAGGGGGACTTGGTTTGAACGGCATACAGGGGAGGGAGCGAGCAGGTGTGGGGTCTACGTGGTTTGTGCGTTATCTACCAGGTGGTTGAGCTGGTGCCATCATGGGCAGAGCTAGGTTATAAAGTGGCCGTGATCTTGAGATACTCTTCAGGTGGGAAAGAGTTTTGTAATGGGCACGCTTCAGGTTGTAAATAATTGACTGTTGTCTCTCGACGCAAGCTCCTGGTAGGAGAGAGTTTGGCTCTGGAGCTGCTAAGTAAGCACACAGTCAGATAAGCTTGCCCAGAAGGGAGTGTCTGGTGAAGGGAAGGTAAAGGTTATAATCATTTCTAAAGAGCTAAGTAGGAAGCAGGGAACAGGAGAAAGGAGAAAAGAGAAAAGAAAATAATCGTAATTGTAAAAAATTAACTTTTTTTCTCTTAGAAACAGGCGGGTACTCAGTTTCATTGGTGCTTGTTTTCTTTTGCCGTCCTTGAGACTTCAGAGAAATCTAATTTAAATATCCCAGGCTGGTCTCAGCTGTGCCAGAGAATTCAGGAAAAAAATTCAGCTGGTCTCAGCTGTGGAGAATTCAGGAAAAGGTCAAGTACCCAAGCTTGGGATGGGGGTGAAGGAATGGTAATCGGCAGATTTCTGACAGTAAGGTTAGTATTCCTCAAGTTGAGCTGGTGAGGGCCAGTGTCCCCACCTCCCCTGCCATTTGTGACTCCCTCCTTCCCAAACGGAGAGTTATTAGGGAAGATCTTTCCCTTACCTTGTCCATCGGACGAGCTGTCATGATGCACTTCCTCTTTCCCTCCAGCTCGTGTCACTAGAAGCTCACTCTATGCTGAAGACCACACTGGTCGGCGTGGAGGGGAAAACAAAGTGAAATGCTGCTGCTTTAAAAAGTGCTGACAGGTGATATGGAGCCAGGGGTATGTGTTTCTCTGAAGATCTTTATAGTTGGCTCTATAGCAGAGTCCTAGAGTCCTAGAATCCTAGAAGTTTTATGTTGGAGGGGTTTTCCAAACCATTTAGTTGCATCCATTTGAGATGGCTGGAAGCGCAGAGGCAAGGAGAGTGAAAAGACGGCTCGTCCTAAGATCACTTCCAATCAAATCCATCTGTAGGCCCAGAGTACAGGGGTTGGCTGGTCAACTGATTTGGAGAGCCGGAAGTGGGGTGTGGAGGGTTTAGGACAGGCACCAGGCTCACTCACTGCATTAAAAGGGCAGTTCGACAGAAAACCAAACACCGCATGTTCTCACTTACAAGTGGGAGCTGAACAATGAGAACACATGGACACCTGGAGGGGAACGACACACACTGGGGCCTGTGTTGGGTTGGGGGGTGAAAGGGAGAGCCTGAGGAATAATAGCTAACGAATGCTGGGCTTAACAGCTAGCTGATGGGATGATCTGCACAGCAAACCACCACGGCGCATGTTTGCCTATGGAACAAACCTGCACATCGGCACATGTACCCCTGAACTTAAAAGCTGAAGATAAAAAATAAAAATAAAATGTAAAAAGGGCAGTTGGATTTAAAGGCAGGAGCTGACTTCAGCGACCCACCATTATGGGTTTTCTAGGCTTTCGGAAGGTTCAGGACCTCAGGAAGTAAGAGTTTGTCCCATTGCCCTGCAGCCTCTTACTTACGTCCCAGGGTCTCAGTGACCCAGCCCTAGGGGCACTCTGGGCTCCTTCTGCAAACCTTTCGAAGCCTGCCTGCTTCTTTCCCAGTCACAAAGCTTTCGAGAAGCTGAATTCCATCTGAGGTTGATCTTCCCTCAGTGCAAGATGGGGCCTCGCGTATCCCTGGGGTCAGGACTGACTGACAGCAGCTTCCCATTCAGCGTTTTAGGGATGGGAGGAGTTGGATTTGATATGGCCAGTTGGTGGATGAGAGAAGAAAAGTCAAGAAAGAAATGTTGACTCAGGAAGATTTCTGGAAAGACCCAGCGGGACACCGTCCCCCCAACCCCGAGTAGTTTAAAGCCTTTCTTCTCTGGCACAAACCTGGACCACATTCCCTCCTTATTCAGCCCTACCCTGACCTGGGATAGCAGGGGACCCAAAGGAACCAAGGCAGCTGTTTGTTGTTTGTTTGTTTGTTTTGAGATGGAGTTTCGCTCTTGTCGCCCAGGCTGGAGTGCAATGGCGCCATCTCGGCTCACCGCAACCTCCATCTCCCAGGTTCAAGCGATTCTCCCGCCTCAGCCTCCCGAGTAGCTGGGATTACAGGCATGCACCACCACACCCGGCTAATTTTTTTTATTTTTATTTTTAGTAGAGACGGGGTTTCTCCATGTTGGTCACGCTGGTCTCAAACTCCCGACTTCGGGTGATCCACCCGCCTCGGCCTCCCAAAGTGCTGGGATTACAGGTGTGAGCCACCGTGCCCGGCAGAAACAAAAGGCAGCTTTTTTTTTTTTTTGAGATAGAGTCTCGCTCTGTCGCCCAGGCTGGAGTGCAGTGGCGCGATCTCGGCTCACTGCAAGCTCCACCTCCCGAGTTCACGCCATTCTCCTGCCTCAGCCTCCCCAGTAGCTGGGACTACAGGCACCCGCCACCACGCCCGGCTAATTTTTTTTTGTATTTTTAGTAGAGACGGGGTTTCACTGTGTTAGCCAGGATGGTCTCGATCTCCTGACCTCGTGATCCGCCTGCCTCAGCCTCCCAAAGTGCTGGGATTACAGGCGTGAGCCACCGCGCCCGGCCCCAAGGCAGCTTTTAAGGGGATGTGCAACCCCAGTCGCTTTCCAGGCGGCCTTAGCAGCAGAAGCACCTGCAGTCAGTGCCCACTAGGTGGAGACAGAGTCCCGGAGATGCCGGCAGCAGCCTCACTCACTCCAGAACCCCAGGCTCCTGGGTCCCGGCTCCGTGGGCTCCTGTTCCGGAAATAAATGTCCAGGACCCCAGCTCCCCTTCCAGACCAGCCAGAGCCTGTCCCCATTGATAACTCACGTTTATAGCATCGTGGTGTTTAGAAAGCTGAGTCACGTCGTTACCCTAGTCGGCTTCACAATCGTCCTGAGGATGGGTGGGCTAGGTAATTTGCTGACCCCAGTCTTATGGTTGAGGAAGTGGGGCCTTCGGGAGCCTTTGAGATGCAGCGAAGGTCACGCGGTGCACAGCAGAGCTGGCCTCAAATCCAGGTCCCCTCGACTGAATCCCAGATTCTGCCAAATCTCAGCTGCCCCTCTTCCTCTGGGGTGCACCGCACGGTAGCCACCAAGCTATTTGGCATCAGAGTAGAGCCTGGATGCTTGGTTCCGTGGGTCCGTATGCTGCACCTGATGGGGCCCACCTGGGCTTCAGAGAGCTGCTGTGCCCCAAGGCCAGAGCCCAGCTCCGCCTCAGGGGATTTGAGGGCACTCAGAGATGCAGGCAAGGACAGTGTTTATGGGCACTTCCGTACCCCAGAATGGGAGAACCGGTGGGGCTTGACCACATGGGAGCACAGAGCAGGCCTCCTCTCCCCGGACAGCCCTGGGTGTGTGAGTGCTGGCGGGAAGTGGGGATTGGCGTCGAAGGTCTGACTTAGACCTGCTTGGTGAAGGCTGAGAATGAAGGAAAGGCTCTATTCCCAAAGTTGCCAGCAAATTCTGGACAAGCAGGTGAATGAGGCAGAAAAGCTGAGGGCAAAAAAGCAGTTTCAGTTTCACACAGGGAAAGGCTTCCCTTCTCGTGGCAAGGGGTAGAAGTTATGGGAACACACAACAGAAATTGCCAAACCTGGCTGGGTGGGGACAAGTGGGGCGGCCATCTCCTCGATGGACAGCATGCCTGAGATACCGCCTACCAGCTATGGAGTCACAGCCTCAGTTTACCCATCTGTAAAATGAGGCCAGCGCACAGCACCTCATCCCACAGGTGAAGGCTGAACGGCAGCATTCTGAGCGTGCTGTGAATAGCAGACCCCTGTGTTTGGTGAGCCGTTATGTGGTGTGCTCCCACTCTGTCACAGAGTCAGAATAAGAGGAGCCCCGTTGGGTCCCGGAGTAGGTATGGATGAAGTCAATGATTTCTCATGTTCTCTAGCCCTGGAGACTCAGTCAGGGTGGTGGGTAAGGGGGCCTTGTGCCAGGCTGCATCTCTGCACCCCGCCTCCCTAGGAAGACATGAGGGAACGGGTGCAGCCAGCCGGTGTACAGTTGGGAGCGGCTGAACGCAGCGTGGCTTTGCTATTAATGTAGTCAGTAAATAAATAAAGGAGGGCTTAAGCTTAGTGTACAGCAATCAGTTTAGAACTACAGGGTAATTAGCGCTGCAGGAGGCTGCAGGGCGGCAGAGTCAGGTTTAAATGAGCGAGTTCACTTTCACTGAGGCACCCCCGGGTGCAGAAAACGCAGCCTGGAGAGGAGCCTGCCCTCCTGCCAGCCCATGAGTGGAAGTGGGGATGGCGGCGGGGCTGGGCTGAAACCACACAGAGAGCTGGGGGATGGACCTGCCCCCATGGGCCGAGGACCAGGTGTCTACATATGCAACCCCCCAGCCCCTCTCCTGCCCCACATCCTGCCCAGCAACACCCAGGCAGCTCCCAACTATGAAGCGCCACTGCCCTGTTGCCTCCTGCTCCTTCCTCTGGCATGTGGCAGACACGGGTCAGGTGGTCTATGAATCGACATGAGCACAGGTGTGGGGATGCAGGAGCGCCCCACCGGGCCTCTGCCGTGTGTGTACACGTGTCCTGGGGAGGTGCCCGAGTGGGCATGTGATGTTTCTCCTTCCCTGCTTTCACGTGCTTCTGACAACTGCAACATGAGCCCTGGAGTGCTAATTACCTCTCTGTTTCCCTCCTTCTCCCTCTCTTTCTTTCATCTATTTATACAACAAAGATTTACCGAGTGCCTGTCACGTGCCAGGCAGCATGAAGCTCTGGGAACACAAAGATAGACAACACACAATTCCTGACCTCAAGGAACTGACAGTCTGGTAATGGTGACAGTTAAGGAAACAGGTGACTAAATGGTACTATAGAGACTCTATGCCTAATTCAGCTTCAGGGGTCCAGGGAAGGCTTCCTGAGAGAAGGTTTGAGCTGAAGAGTGAATAAGGAGAAGTTGAGAGAGCCAGACAGAAGGGGTGTGTGTGTTTGTGTAGCTCTCAGAAGAGGAAACAGCACACGCACAGGCCCACGGGGGAATGGAGCTCGGTGTGGCCCAGAACACCCGTGGTCCCATTGGCTGGAGCAGAGTAGGGGTTGGCTGAGGGGCTGAAGAGTGATCTTGAGACGAAGTTGGGTGCTGAGCAGGGGCTCTGTCACTGAGGGTGTCTTGGAACTTTGTTAAGGAGTTTGAATTCCATCCTTAGAATACTGAGGAGTCACCGGGGACTCTCAACCAGGGAGCGACATGATGCTATTTGCATTTTTGGAAAATCACTCTGGGCAGCAAGCAAAGCAGAGGATGGAAGCGAGAGAGGCTCTGGGCTGAGGCAGGGCACGGAGGCCAGTCACCTTCAGATCCCCAGTCCCCTCCCTTCCTGGTGCCAGGGGTGTGAGGGGCTCCCACATGGGAAGGCCTGGCCGTGCTGAGTGGAGGGAGGCGGCCTTGGCCTTGGCTTCCCTGATGCCTCTTCTCGCGGGCTGCAACTTGCCTGAGTCTTCAGAAAACCTCTGCTGGCACCGGGCCTCAGCTGTCCACCTTGGTCAGGAGAGGAGTTCCTCAGAGCCACTGGGAGGAGAGCTGCTAAGGCCAACATGACTCAAGCGCCTCCTTGAACCCAGCCAAGACTACAGGGCATGCGGGGAGTTCCCGCTTAAGGTCCCTGGAGAACGCCCTGCAGCCCCGCGGCGGCATCTTCCCAGCCCCTGCCTCGGTGCCTGTCCCCTCTTCTGACCCCAGCAATGTGCCCTCCTGGCGAGTGTGTTCTGGAGGACGCTGCCCACAATTGCCAGGGCTGGGGCAGAGGGCAGCAGCGGCCAGCAGCCAGGGCTGGCAGGGGGCGGCAGTGGGGCCGCCTGCCCCGGGCAGGGAGGAGAGGGGTTGAGTCAGGCCACGGAGGGAGCATTCTCAGGCTGGCCTGGCCAGGGCCCCTTTCTCTCCATGAGATCATATCTGGGTCAAAGAGCATGTAAAGCTGGCAGAGCTGGCGGTCACACAAAGCCCATTCAGCCCAGCCCCTATTCACTCACCTCCTCTCCCCCAGCGCCCGCGCCGCCGCGACCCCAGCACAGCGCCTAAGCCCCAGCTTTGATGTCCAAGAACAGAAAACGGCGATTAAATGTTGTTTTAAAGAGGGAGTGCTCACTGCCCTCCCATCTGTCAAGAGAAAGCTGAGGCCTGAGGGAGGGGAGGGGAGCTGGGGGAGGGGCGAGGAGGCGTGTGTGTGTGTGTGTGTGTGTGTGTGTGTGTGTGTGTGTGTCAGGGAGTTGGAGGCGTGTGTGTGTGTGTGTGTGTGTGTGTGTGTGTGTCAGGGAGTTGGAGCAGAGTGTGGGGGTGAGGAAATAGGCAGGGGCCCAAGAAAAGCCAGGATCAGGATGGCTTGGGGGAATGGAGGCAACCGCTCAAAATCAAAACACAGAATTTTGATTAAGGACTGGTTTCCCAGATGAGAAATATATGGAGAGGGAAAATAAGGTGGGACAGAGAAACGAAAGCAAAAAGAAAGGAGAAAAGACAACAGATGAGGAAGAGAGGGGAGGAGTGGAAAGGAGAGAAAAAAGACTGGAAGAGAAGAAAAAGATGAGGGGCAGGAGGGATGAAGAAAGCACAGCAGACGGCAAAGAGGGAGAGGAGAAAGCAAAGACAGAGAAGCAACTTCTAGGGGCTGGAGGCCCCCAGGCTGCACCTGTTCCTCCTCCTGGGAAGATCGTCCGGCGGTAGGGGTAGCTCCAGGTGGTTTCTACTCAGCAACCCCAGGGTCAGACAGACCCGGGCCTTGGGCCCAGGAGAACAGGGCTGAATGGTAACCCTCCCAGTGCCACCCCTGGCAGGCCAGGCCTTGTTTGGCTCCCCAGGTGGGTGGCGGTGGCGCATGGGGTGATGGCTCCCCGCGAGTTCTGGTGATGCCGGAGGCCAGGCCTGATGCTTGGCGTGGGTTTACCACACCGGAGTGACCCAGCATGACAATCATGGCTGTGTCCCCTGGGTCTTGATGAGGAGAGGGGTTATTTTGGTCAGAGACAGGCAGTGAGGACGGCCTCAGGCAGACGTGCTGAAGCACCATGTCTAGGATTGGGTGGCTTTGGTTTTACAGCTAAAGACAGGGCGATGCTTCCATCCCCGATCAGAGGAATGGGGAGAGGGCCAGAGAAGAGGGCTTGGCCCAGACACAGGGAGATGAGACAGGGAGGGAATCATACCCATTGAGTGTTGTGGAAATCCTTTATTCTGTCCATGACAATGCAGAGCTTGCACGGCCGCCTCCCACCCATCCCCTCCCCTGCACAAGGCCACCTGCTCCAATCTCCTTTCTTAACAGCTCTTGGCTGCCACAGATGCAGGCAGGGACCTTTGATTGTGTAGAAGCTTCTTGTTGAGAAATTTCTGAAGCTTGCTTAGCTGCTAAGGAGTCAGTTGAAAATGTCTCTCTAAAGACTAAAGAAGACGTGGGACCCCAGCTTTGGGAGCTCTGGAATAAAGGAACCTGGCCTGGTGTCAGGAGAGGTGGATGGAGTTCTGACTGCTGCTCGCCAGCCGTGCGGTCCTGAGCAAGTTATCCTAACACAGCCACAGATTCCGACTCAGCGGCCCGCTAGCATGGTAGCCCCAGGGCGGCCAGGGTTTGTCTGTTTTGTCCCTAGCTGTAATTCCCAGTGCCGACAACAGTAACTGGTACACGGTGTGGTCTTGCTGAATAAGTGAACAAGTGCCTAACTAGCACATTGTACCAAGGATCATACCATATTAACGTATTTAACATTTTTTTAACTAAAAAGTATTAGGAAAATGTTATTCAGTGCATATGTCCCTTGTAAATGTGGCATAAAAGTGACACATAGATAAGTCTAAATATGTGTAATACAGAGCTTTCTTTTTCCCAGTCCCCACACAGAAATCTTAATTCCTCTACCATGTTCCCCACACAAGAAAAGGCAAAAAAAAAAAAACAAAAACAAAAACAAAAAACAAAAAAAACCAAAAAAAACCAAGTACTTCAATAAAAAGGTGGGACGCTTCAAGCGAGAGACAACTGAATTAACTTTATTCTCTTCTAACTGCAGATTCAAGGTATACAACTGAACATTGCTATTTTTCTTATGAGACTTATAAATAAAAATACAAAAAATGTTCACTACAAAAAAATCTACTGTTAGTAGGATGTAAAAAATATTCTCTTTGCTATAGAAGGCACAAACTTCACTTAGTGACACATGGAGAGAGAAAAAAACCTGCAGCAGTAAATTCATTTTTTCTTTTTTTTCCTTTTTTTTTTTTTTTTTTAAATCTTGTCAGAAACACTGAAATTACAAAGAAACGCGTCAATCTACACGAAACGAAGGCAGATGCGGAAAGCTGCAACCAGGACTGCACAACTTCGAGTGAAACTGCTTCGGAACTAGAACAGATAAGAAGCCGCAAGCACAACTCGGGGAAGTGGGCTGGGGAGGGGGCAGCAGGAGGCAGGAGAGAGGGAGAGAGAATGGAGCCGACAGAAATGAGACGGGGAGCCAGAGGGAGGAGGGGAGGGCGAGAGGGGGAGATGGAGAGGGCAAGGGTGAGAGGTGGGGAGGAGAGAAAGAGAGAAAGAGATTGATTTGTACAAAAAAGTAACCAGTAAAATTGAAGAAACAAAATTGGGCAACCTCCTAAAATTAGGCTAAGAGGAGGTGCTGAGGTAGACATTAACTAGAACATTGATGAAATAAAAACACTATTCTGTAATACAGAGCAATCCGACTGGCACTTGTGCTGTCACGACATAAGACAAGCCACAAAAACAAACAAATAACAAAACAAAACATAATACCCAAACCAAAAGGCTTAGTTTTGCTTGGTCCAGCAGGGCAGCAGGGCCCTCAGTGCTATAATTTACATACATATATATATATATATATTTATCTTTATATATACGGGTCGGATGTCATGGTGCACCACCACGGCTTCTTAACCTTACAAAGATCATGCATAACACTATGTGAACAAATCCTATGATACACACCAGGAGGCTGGTACCCTGTCTGCGAAGTGGGATGCCAAAGGCCCGGGGAGGCTGCAGCTGCTGGCTAACTGGCCTGCAGGGCCTGCACCCCTCTTTCTCCCCACCCTTTTCCCCTGACCCAACCTCTCTGGTTTGTCCTGCGCCCCTCTCCTGGCCATCTCTCTGCCTTTTTCCTCTCCCCATCCGTCCCACCGCATAGGGTGAGTCTCGCTTTTCACCCTCCCACTGAAATATCCAGGTAAGTGCCACCATTACAGCCAAGCCAGCAGAGGCTCCAGGAAGGAGGAGGTAAGATGGGTGGGGGAAAGATGACCACAGGATGGGCCTAGGAAAAGTGAATGAACAGAGTCTCATCTTCTGTCTCACATCCTGGTGCACCCCCAGTTTTCACCCTAGCTTGGCTTGCCAGGAAACAGGCCCAAAAACTACCCCGACCCTGCCACCCCTCATGGACAGAGTCGAAAGGCTGCCCCACCTCTGCTCTCTCCCCTGTAGGGAGGTAAGCTCAATGGCCCTCTTCCATCCACAGCAGTTGTACCAATAGCATCCAGAAAGGTACCATACACTTGTGAAAAATTGCAGCAGTTTTTTTTTTCTTTTTTTTTCTCAACATGGAAAAACTGTTCAGGCACAAAGATTAAACAAGCCCGCGTTGCATCCCTTGGATTGTACTGAATCACTGGGTCCCCCAGCCTCCCTACCCACCCCTGCACCCCAGATCTGCCTTCCCCATATTCATGGCCTCCTCCTCCAAAGCAGCCCAAAGCAGCAATGATATTTACTATTTTATATCAATCTCTTGCTATATATATATATCTATATATCTATATATTTGTCTATCCTATATATACATAGGATTTTAATGCTTTGAATGAGTGAAGGAGTGAATAGGGAAAGAGCACATGAGTGAGGTGTAAATGTCACCAAATGCATTAAGGGACATACTTGGAGGAGCTGGACATGGGAAAGGGACTATTAACCAACATGGCCTTGCCAGGCTGGAGAAGTTTTTCACTGTGCTGGATAAGGCAGTAGCAAGCAGGGTTGTCAGCAGTACCACAGCTAAAGGCAGCCAGGGGGCCGAAGGAGTCAGGTGACATGAAGAAGAGGGGAGGACAGATATTCAGATCCCACCTGGGGAAAGACCCCCCTCTACCCTCCTCCTCTCCCCTTAACTCCAGACACATATAAAGCCTCCAGACAGCCTCTTAGCTTGCCCCTGGCCACTAGGACTTGCAACATTAGAACTGTTCTGTTGTTGTGGGTGGGAAGTTGGAGAAGAGGCATGTTAGACTCTATTCAGGTGTCTTCATGGGGAGAGGAGGGTACAGTAAGTTCAGAGGTGTCCCCAGACAGTAGCCCTCAGAAACCACACTCCCCTGAGCTCTCCCCCTACCTCCCTACTGGGGTCTGCAGGGTCCATGGGGTTGGGTGGGGCATCCAGGTGCTGATTTAGTACCATCCAATGCTGCAACACCAGATTACGACAATACTGCATGATTTAACACACAACCACACACACAAAGCACACGCGCACACGCACACACATGTACAAAGGGATATTTTGGTGGTGGTGGACTTTTTTTTGTCTTTTCCTATTCACATTACAAAAGGAAAGGGCAAGGTTCTGCAGAACTGACAAAGGAACTAACAGATACTACAAAAATATTACAATTTGTAAAGATTAGCTCAACCCTCTCAACTTTTATGAATGGAGCGAGGAGGGGCCCAGGCTGAATGGGAAGGGCAAAGGAGTGAGGGGGCCAGCTAGTTCTATGGAATAGTTTGATTTTTTCTCTTCCTTCCCCACCAATGTTGAATGACATCTTGCTGTTAAAAATACTGTTTTCTGGGATTTACAGATCCCCTGAGGGCCAGCCAGTCCCCGCTTCTTCCCAGACCAGAGGAGGAAGCCATAGTGCATAATGATTTCTTACAGACGGCCCCTCCCCCAAATGATTTCACCCTTTTCACATTATAAACATGACAACTGTTCTAGTCACGTATTTCAAGTTTAACTTCTTTTCCTTTCCAAAGCACTAAGTCGTTATTATAGTTGCAAAATCGCATCCTCCCTACTTTACCATCCCTAATCAACAGTCTAGTGACACCGTCCTCCCAATTCACATCCTCCCAACACACAATTTTAAGGCCTTCAGATTTGGTGGATGAGATTGAAGGGGAGGGCAGGAGGGCTGGGGCCGAGGGACAGGGGGGTCGTCGCAGCAGCACCCATCCCTCCAGCTTCCCTACATTCCTCGTGATCCTTCTCCCCAAAACCGCTTCCCTAAACCACTTTGTAAAACCTAAGATCAAAACGCAGCCACAACTTTCTCAGAGAGAGAAAGGAAAGAAAAAAATAATAATAAAAAACTCTTACACATAAAGCATGAGATGAAACGGAGGGTCCGTCCCAAAGCAAACACGAATATTGCAAATGTGCTTTCCAAAATTCAGGAGGGTCAGGGGAGGTTGGGGAAAAGAGGGAGGAAGAGCAGCAGAATGGGAGGCAGGAAAGGAACAAAAGAACAACTGGACAAACATAAGAGGTAGCTTTTAGAAAACCAACACCCCCACCCCAACACAACAAAACAAAGGCTGGATCCCGCCCCCCTCCCCAAAGACCAGCCGTGAAAATAGACCAATTCTGGCAATGAGAATGCACACAGAGGTGAGGCCACACAGTTGCAAGGATCCAAACACAGGCCCTCAAACCTCAATGGCCCAGCAAATTGTAAGAAAGGTGGGATTCTCTCCAGAGTGTTTTAGGCGGAACGGATGGTGGCCACAGGTGACTTCACGCACCGGCGGAGCCAGCAGTGACTTCCTAGTGCCCTTTGGGGACCATGAGACCCCAATGCAACATCGCTTCCCCACCCACGTTGTTTGCCCTCCCCGGCCCTCACATTCAGATCCTGAGTATCAACTCCTCCTGCACAGTTTCTGCCAGCTGGGAGGCTGGTCTCCAGGGACACGGGGAGGGTCTTGGCCAGCTGAAGTCTATAAAAACAACTATTAATTTACACAAGAAACTGAAAAGAACACCCTCCCCATTCCTCCAAGCCCCAACCAATAAAGAGATACAGAGGTTAAAAAAGCTCATGAGGTCACAAAAAACTGAGGTAATTCAAGTACAATGTGCTAACAGGGGACACAGAAAAGAAGCAAAACATAACACAAGGCCAAAGCGCTTTCAACTCCTCCTCCTCCTGCTGCAGCTCCTCCTCCTCCTGCAGCTCCTCCTCCTCCTGCAGCTCCTCCTCCTCCTCTCCACTGTGGACCGAGGGGCGCTGTGAGTCAGGAATTCTGTGCGACTCTCTCTGGACCTGGCTTTTCTTGCTGAGCTCACTACATCTGGGGTCCCCAGTGTGACTCAACAACTTTCTCCCTTGCCCAGCTTCCCTCACCCCACAGACTGGGTGTCCTTTTTTCCAGGTGTGGGGCCCCTCTAGAGAAAGACATCCACAACCCACCCTTGGAACCTCAGCCCGTTCATGGATTCCTTCTCCTGGGACTGAAGTAGGGCTACGTAGGGACTGTGGTTTGCTTGGTAGGATATTAGGTATTTAGTTGTGATGCTTTTCCATTTTGGAAGCAGCGCAGCAGGAATCTTGCTCACGATGGGGCTGGACTAGGGTGGGGTATTGGATTTGTTTTGTGTTCTCAGAAGGCTGAGGGTAGGAGGGGCCCTGAAGTCAGAGGCAGCTGTCCCACTAGGGAACCGGAGAAGGATGGAGACACCTCCAGGTCCCCGAGGGGCTGGGACTCCCCTGGGACTTGGAGGACAGGAGTCAAGGGGAGGCTGGAAACAAAGAGCTGGGGGAGGGGCAGGGGTCCCGAGGCTCTCAGAGACCACCAGGGGACACCCAGATGCGGCAAAGCAGAGGAAAGCAGCAGGTGGGCTGAGTGGTGGGAAGAGAAACAGAGCCCTTCCCCTCCCCAGTCAGCCGCCAGCAAACTAGAGCTGCCATTTTGAGCAGCTAGTGACCCAGCCCAGCCCCATCAGCAGGGGAGCGCCCTTCTGGCTCCCCTCCTCCCTCCCTGCATCTTCTGGTGGAGGAAGGCGGGCACAGACCGTGTGGCTGTGACCAGAGGACCTCTCACCTGCTTTCTAGCCTCCATTTCTGGACACATAAAGGAAGGTCTGGGTGAAGGGAGGAGAAAAATGTGCCACCATTTGAGTGAACAAAATACCCCACCCCATCCCAGAAAATCAGGCAAACCTCCAGCCGGGAGATGAGGGTGGAGGCCTCCAGAGGAGGGGCAGTGGCTTGGCATCCAGGTCATCTGGAGCCCAGAGAGAATCCAAGGCCAAAAAGCTACCAGGTTTCCTTTTCCTTCTCTTTTTTTTTTTTTTCTTTTCCTTTTTTATTTGTCATAGTCCTTCCTTCATCTCGCTCCAACTCTTCTTTCCTGGCTCCCCGCCGCGGGCCTCCCTTCACACGTAGCACAGGTAGAGGTACGTCTTCTCTATCCTCCAGTCGGGTGGGATCTCCTCGGGCTTGTGGCCCTTCATGTGCTTCTGCATGGAGGAGAGGCTGGGGCAGTACTCTGTGCAGATGGTGCACTGGTAGGGCGAGGCGCCGTTGTGCGTTCTCAGGTGCTTAATCATGGCCGAGTAGTCCCGGGAGCGCTGGTGGCAGAGCTTACACTCAAAGGGCTTCTCACCTGAGGGCGGAGGGACAGGGCAGGAGAAAGTGAGGACAGACAGAGGGCGGTGAGGGCACCATGTCACCCTCAGGCGTGCCAGGGAAGCTGGGTTCCTCCAGCTGGGCTTGCTCCAACAGAACTTCCTGGGACAATGAAGGCACCACCCGAGACGGCAGCCACCAGTCACGCCTGGCTATGAATGAGGCTGGTGCGACTGGAGCTCTACAGTTTTCTAATTTTATTTCATTGTAACTAATTTAAATAGCTACATGTAGCTAGTTGACTACTGGATTGCCCAGCTCCTTGTCTTACTGTTCTTAACTCTCCCAAGGCCACAGTCTTTTCCCTCTCTAATTAAGAAAATGGGTGTCTAGAAAGAGAAAGGCCCCAAAGTCCTCAGGAATGGCTCTTGAAGCCACAGTTCCATCCAGAGAGCAGGTGGATTGAGACCTTTCAGGGCTACAGATGGTGGGGAACAGGGGCGGCGGTGGGGCGGGGGCGGGGGGCGGAATTGATGGAACCCAGTCCTTCAAATGTGCTGCACCTGGGGACATCTATCCTGTTAAAGCTCTTTTTATTTTTTATTTTATTTTTTATTTTTTTTGGAAAGGAGTCTCACTCTGTTGCCCAGGCTGGAATGCAGTGGTGCAATCTTAGCTCACTGCAACCTCTGCCTCCCGGGTTCAAGTGATTGTCCTGCCTCAGCCTCCCAAGTAGCTGGGATCACAGGTGCCACCACCATGCCTTGCTAATTTTTGTATTTTTAGTAGAGACGGTTTCACCATGTTGGCCAGGCTGGACTTGAACTCCTGACTTCAAGTGATCTGCCTGCCTCGGCCTCCCAAAATCCTGGGATTATAGGCATGAGCCACGGCTCCCGGCGTATCCCGCTAAAACCACTAAGACCTTGCCCCGGACCCTGCCTCCCTCCTGAGGCTGGAGTTGGGGGTGGGGTGGGATGGGAGGGATAAAGAACCTGGGAGTACACAGCCACACCCTAGCCTTCTATACCCCAACTTTCCTTCCATAGAGTCCCCTAGAGCTGAGCAGAGGATGTAAGGGAACCTTGTTTCAATACAGTAATTAACTGGCCAGCCATCTCACTATCAATACTCCCCCGCGCACAGGCCCCAGCAAATAATGAAGTAATGAACAGCCAAAGTGATCTAACTATCGACCAGCTATTTACAATAGTCACTGCCAATACAGTTAATGATCCACCTGCCAGGTCACATCCCCGACAAGGGGCTAAGGAAACCCCAGGGCTCTGGGAAATGATCTGGACCACTATAGTTGTCATCAGCGGACACCCAACCCTCTCCTTGTGGGCTCAAACTGGGACACGAAAACTGAGCTCTGACAACACATAGCTCTGCTTACTGCTCCTTCTGTGCACCCTTCCTCTCCAAAGGCAACGTACTCTCCTCTAAGACAGCAGGACCTGCCTGAAACCACCTCTCCCCCTTCCTCTGGACAGGACAGCTGTCTCCCCTGATCAGAGGGGGCGTCTTTGTTTTCCAGGTTCCACCACCTCTTACCCTTCTGTAAATCAACCTTCTCCACAACCAGCAGTGTGCTGGTGGTAAATGTTTAATGACTGGCTTTCCAAAAAGCCCTGGTTTGTAGCATCTGCTGATTGCTATGATGTGAATACTCCTACCATGGCCAATTTTAAGCAACTAAGGTGGTGTCACTGAACTTGAAGTTGTGAAGAAATGTGAAAAATTAGCTTTCACAAGCAAGCTCCAGGACTCCACTGACCCCAACTTGGGAAACTGTGGAAGACCCTTCACTTGTTTTGTCTTTTGACCTCAGGGAAAACAGTGGCCCACATTTCTTTTTCCAATACAAAAAATAATGTGGCCAGGCACGGTGGCTCACGCCTGTAATCCCAGCACTTTGGAGGCCGACGCGGGTGAATCACTTGAGGTCAGGAGTTCGAGACCAGCCTGAACAACATGGCAAAACCCTGTCTCTACTAAAAAAAATACAAAATTAGCCGGGCATGGTGGCACACGCCTGTAATCCCAGGTAATTGGGAGGCTGAGGCAGGAGAATCGCTTGAAGCCGGGAGGCAGAGATTGCAGTGAGCTGAGATCGTGCCATTGCACTCCAGCCTGGGCAATAAGAGCGAAACTCCATCTAAAAAAAAAAAAATGTGAAGGCACTCTGAAATGGTAAAACATCATATGCATACAGAGATTATTAAATACATCTGTTCTTCTAATCTCAGAACCAAACACAATCTAACTTTACAATTTCCCAACCTTCATAATAACCTAATTCAATGCATCCTAATTCTTACTCTAACCCTGGAGTAACATGAAATTACCCTAACCTTCACTTTCAGCTAGTTGGACCAACTTACCCCTAATTCAGGACTCATATACAGACATCATTTTGCATGTCACCTCTGAACTATTGGTATAGCTGCCTGGAGGGCTGATGGGGGCTCACTGGAAAGTGTGCTGGAATTGATTAGTAAAGTCTGCCTTGGCCTTGACTGGTGGCCCTCAGGCCGCCTTGACTGGGGTGCGGTGGCCCTCAGGCCACCATACCAGCCCTTAATAGAACCTCTTCTACTCTTTGATTCAGCCTGGGATCATCCTCACTTAGGCTTCTCCAGGAAACCATCTGCTTCCCACCTCCACCCAGGTCCCAGAGCCAGCTCAGGCCCCTCCCTGGCCTTTGGTACCTGTGTGCACCCTATAGTGCGTCTCCAGCTGATGCTTGAGGCTGAACTTCTTGCCACAGCCATTGCACTCATAGGGTTTCTCACCCGTGTGGATGCGTTTGTGGCTCTTGAGTGTGCTCTCATCCCGGAAGCAGCTGCCACAGAACTCACACTCGTAGGGGTGGTCGCCTGTGGAGACAAGGGGCAGGATCAGGCCTTTTCCTCTCCCTGCCCCCTCTTCAGGGGACAGTAGGGCACATTCAGTGCATGAGAAGGACGAGATGGCCTGTATTCACCACCTCCAAAGACAACTTAAGGATCCACGGCCACACCTCCATTGAATAAACAAGCAATACCTGTCTTCACACATGACCATACTTTACTGTGGCCCCATGATCATCTGTGGGACAAGGGGAGCCCATTTGGTTCAGGGATGGACAGCAGTCCCCAGAAAGCAAGCCCCGCTGTGGATACATGAGACCTCACCATCTTGCTTCTTAGATGGCCTCTTCTCCCCTTCCTTTAGGTTAAGGGTGAAAGTCACTCCAGCCTGACTCCCCAACCTTCAAAGAAATCTCTCCAATTTGGGGAACTTCACATTGTCCCACAAACACCTTCTACAGTCCCCAATTTCCTTCCTCCACAGTCTTACATAGCTATTTCCTCTGCTCGATTTCTTCTTTTCTCCCTGGTGAACTCCTAATCATCCTTCAAAGCCCGGCTCATATGATACCCCCATGTGGACGCTTCCCTTTAGTTCCCCGGGCAGAATGAATCACACTTTCTTCTGTGTCCCCAAAGAGAAGAATTGCCCAGAATTTTGTTCTTTTATTAGTGTGGTATCCTTTTTATGGCACTTTCGCATTAAAATGGGCTACATTTCCTGAGCACTCAGATGTGTGATGTGATCGCATGAGATGATCGTGGCAACAACCTTAAAGAAAGGTATTATTCTCATTTTATAGTTGAGAAAAAATGAGATGCTTCCACACCATCTCCAAGGTGAAATAGCAAGTAAGGAGCTGAGCTGGGATTCAGGTTTGGGTCTGGCTCTAGAGTCAGGGTACCATATATTCGTCAGCTTGCTGACACACTGTGCTGTATCTACTGGCTTGCCCACTATACCTCCAGCAGGGAAGCACCACCAGGATAAGAAGCAAGCCTCACCCATCCTTGTAGCCTCAGTGCATCGCACAGGGGGGATCCAGAACAGACTCAGGAAATGGTGGGTCTATGAAACTTGGAGAGAACTGCCTTTTCTTTTTTGAGGATCCCACTCTTAAATCTCCTGAGCATGAGAGGTTGGGGTGTGGAGAATAACCATCTTGCCTTTCATACCTAAAGTGGGGGACTTGGGGGATGAAAGGTGAGGACTCCAGCTACTTATTTATTACAGGAGTGAAGGCACAGACAATAAAGATAGATTGATCACCCCAGACTTTGTTCATGAATATTTAAATATCGCTGATTCGTCTTGTCACTGTAATTACAATTTCTCTGGGCTGCATCTCCAACAACCACAGTTTATGGTAAAGAATGGCCCACTGTATTTCACTTGTCCCTCTGCAGATGTGCGGGGCTGCCAACCGTATAATGTCCTCTGCATTTCATACATTTTCTTCAGCTGCTGAAGGTTTAAGTCATCCACAATGACCTACGTTTTTTCATTATCCCCATGTCAAACTGCGCTCGTGCCTGGGCATAAATTGTCCTTCTCGTTATAGACTCGCATGCCTGTGCCTTCACTTCCTTTTTAAAATGATATTTTACTCTCTCCTCTCTCTCCCCTCCTCGGGCCACTAACCAAAGCTCCCCCCTCCCAAAGTTAGGCCCCTGTACCCATATAAATTCTCATCTGTTCTGATGGCTCTGAGGAGTTTTTAGGGCTCTGTGGGGAGCGGATGCTGGGGTCTGATCAGTGACTTTCTCATGGGTGGAAGATTTGCAAGAAGCACCCATGCCATGCGAGGGGCACTTCCATCAAGTAATCAGATGGGAGAAGCTCAAAGAGTGGCATCGTGCCTTGACACCAGTTCATCCCAATCTATGGGGTGTTGTACTGGCTCAGAGGCTCGGCCAGCGAGTCCCTCACCTGCAGATCTGGGGATGGGCCAAGGCCCAGGGTTCTCAGCTGGGGAAATTGCTACCTACCCATCCTCACTGTCAGAGCCATGGGGACTGCCTGGCCGCAGCCCCAACAAACTCAAGGGAGTGGAGGGCTGTGCAGACCCTGGTACTAATTAGTTGTGTGTCTAACACAGTAAGGGCCAGTCTGTGTGTGTGCGCCCGAACCCACTCTCTCTGTGTGTCTCCACTCACAGCCCTGTCTGGTCTGACATCCAACTCCCCCTCCTTACTGAATCGGCAACGATTACGACTTTAATCAAAGATTCAGTATCCTCATTAAGGTATAAATAAATAAATAAAGCCAAGGCCACGTGAGACTTCAGCCGGAGCCGGTAATTAAAACGTACATCGGCAGCCACCCAGCCAGGCGGGGGGCGGGGAGGGGGGGAAGACGGCGGTGGGGGGTGGGCAGGGGGCGGCTGCCTGTGCCTTTCCCCTCCAGAGGGGTCCCTAACAATTTAAAAAACAAAGGGTTAAGACAGAGGAGTTTGTTTGATCCGATTTTTATGAATTTAATTATGAAGTGAAGCACATGTTAAATGAGTTTAAATAGGAAATTCTTGAGTCTGCCCAGGGAAAAGAACAAAAAGAACTTAGAAGGAAAAACAAACAACAACAAAAAAAAAGAAGGAAAGAAAAAGTCACCAACACACACGTATCCCCATCCCGATTTGGAAGCACGGTGCGCACCTGGCGTGAAATCCTCACCCTGAGAGCTGATTGTGTTAGTGTGGCCACAATGTACACAAAACTGGCTGCAGAACTCAAAATCCAATTTGTGGTATGTTGATTAACTCTGTAGCCTCTTTAATGAGCTTGACATTAAGTGCAGGACAAACGAGACTAATTAGAGCCCCCTCCAGCCTGCCCGGTGCACCTGTGACCCCCCCCCCCCCCCAATCTGTCCTTACTTGGTGCTTTCTTTGGCACTGGCCAAGCCCAGTGTCTGTCGTCCTCCCCACCCCAGCCCCATCCTGCTGGCTCCTCAGGCCCCTCCCTCCCGGCCCCTCCCTTCAGCACAGCTGAGAGTTTATTATATGATGAGCCGTGTGAATCAGGGATCCATCAATGCCAAGAGCACGGCTGGACTAACCTACCAAACACAGCTGCTGATGCTAAACACCCGGCCCCAGCAGCAAATGGGCCAAGAACAACGGAATATTAATGAGGCATTGTGTGTGGGGTGTGCACAGCCTGTATATGGCTTGTGTGCACAGTGCCTCGCTGGTATGAAAATTGATGGGTGTTTCTCTGTGTGTGCATAGGCAGCACACATGCTCCGTGTTTCCTAGAATAAGCAAGGGCTTCTCCCTAACTCTGGAAACAGCCCCTCCCCGTGGATCTGAGCCATGACTGACACAAGAGCATGTGACATTTTCATATCCGAGCTCTGAG
Organism: Hylobates moloch; assembly: GCF_009828535.3. Taxonomy (NCBI): domain Eukaryota; kingdom Metazoa; phylum Chordata; class Mammalia; order Primates; family Hylobatidae; genus Hylobates; species Hylobates moloch. The sequence goes on along the minus strand of NW_026652286.1, from coordinate 86,998,122 downwards.
AAGGTGGCATGGCCAGAGCAGGGCATATCCTGGGTGGATTTAGCAGGACTGACATCATTCAAGTCACATGAAGCCAACTGATTGGACCCAGCAGCACGCTCAGAAGTGGCTGAAAGGTATCTAGCCATCTTTCATAAGACCGAATAAACCTGGGGACCTGTTGAGGGAGGCGTTCATACGAAGGTGCATATACCTGCAGGGGAGACACTTATGCAGTTGCCATAGAGAAAGTCCTTGTCAACATCCCACCCTCCTGGGCCCTTCTTATTGAGCCCACCCCTCTGGGCCCTACCCCCGTCCTATCCCAGAAATTTTAAGTAGTTCTGTGCAAATCTGGTGATGCTAAGGCAATGTGCTCCCCTGAACAAAATGGCATCCAGAAGTGAGAGCCAGGAAGGCTCCTTAATGAGGATACCTACAGCTGGCTAGCCAGGCCAGCTCAGTCCATGAGAAGCAAAGCTCTTCCCTTATTTAGCAGAGCCTGCCACCCATGCAAGACCTGGTCTGCATACTCAATCTCTGAGCTGTGACAAGACTCTCAAAATGAGGAGAGGGCCTACTGTTCCTTTATGTGGCATGCAGAGGTTTTTACGAGTATACACTCTGTCACATACCCCGATAAAGACCTGACCCCAACCTCCCTACAAACACAGCACACAAAGGCAGACTCAGAAATGGGCATTGCTTTAACCAGGTAGTTTCAGCAGAGCCCCAGTTTTGTCAGAGAAAATAAGGAATTTAAGCCATCCACTCCCCTGTTAGGGAAGACCGAGGGCTGCTGCAGGAAAGCAAATGCCTCTTGGACATCAGGGACCAAGTGTCCCCATCCCTGAAGCCCTAGAGGCTGGTGGCAGGGAATGGCCAGCCCCTCAGCACCTGGCCCAGCCTCCTTACCTTGTAACCCCTCCCTTGTCCCATCACCTGGAACTGGCTGAGCAGCACTATTTCATTGCTCATCTTTTAAATGCCCTCCTTGTCTTCCCTAAACAGGGTTAAGGTCCAAGTACAGGACTTTGTTATTGTGGGGAAAGTAGGATCACTTCTTCAACTTGCCCTCAGAAGCCCAAAGCTGACTTCAGAAATGTGTATGGATAGAGTGGGGGGGCATCAAGAGTGGTGGGAGGCAGGGCAGGCAATGTTAAGAGACCCAGCAGGTCAGTTTTTCTCAAAATTCATTTTGGGTCTACCTACATAAGAATCCCTTGGGAATACGTATTAATAATGCTGAGTCTGGGACCCCACCCTGGCCCCATGGAATAAAAGTTTCTGAGAGTGGGACCCAAGAGCCTGCCGTTTTAATGAGCATCCTGTGTTGAACACGGAAAGACTTTGAACCAACGGTCCACAGGAGGGGACTGGGACAACTGTCCACATTTACCTGAATGACGGGCAGCCCCTGCATGCCCAAGCCTTGAGCAGAAGGACTGAGGGCTAACTCAGCCCACCACCTCCACTTTACGTCCTTGGAGGTAAATATAGACACTGGCTCCCAGAGACCCTGATCCACCCATCAGCTGGACTGACCTACCTGTATGTGAGCGCAGGTGGCGTTTGAGGGCCGTGTGGCTGGGGAAGGTGCGGTTGCACTCGCTGCAGATGTAGCTGCGCACGCCCGCGTGGACCTCCATGTGCTGCTGCAGTGCGCTCTGCGCCTGGAAGCGCTTCCCGCACAGCAGACAGAAGACGGCCATGTCAGTGCCTGTGGGAGACAGGAGAGGGGGCGCCTCAGAAAGGTGGGAACACAAGGCGCATTCTTTACCCACCTGGAGTGAGAGCCAGTGTCGGGACTCACACCTCCAAATCCCCATGCTTAGGGGCAAATCCACAGTTGGCCCAGGCTGTGCAACACTGAGCACCCAGTATGTGGCCCCAGTGATGGGCAAAATCGACGTCATTCCCGAGCTCTGGAAGCTAAAGTCTAGTGGGAAAAGGATAGACATTGATCAAATACATTGCAACAGCAAGGGTAATGTGCAACTGTGTCGGGTGGTATGTAAAAGGTGGCAAGGTACTAAGAGGGCATATACCAGATGGACTTCACAGAATCCGGGGCAAAAAGTGGGGGAGGCAAGGTAGACCCTGCAAGAAAAAACAATAACAAAGATACTATGGGCCAGCCATTGTTCTAACGTAACTAACATAAATCCAAAACTCAAAAAGCTAGCCTCTGTTATCCTCACCCCTTAGACAAGGAGACTGAGGCACGGAGAGATTAAGTACTTTCGCCAAAATCCCACAGAGCAGCGGTCCCCAACATTTTTGGCACCAGGGACTGGTTTCATGGAAGGCACTTTTTCCACGTATGGTGGGGGGATGGTTTTGGGATGATTCAAGCACATTACATTTATCATTAGACTCACATAAGGAGCATGCAACCTGGATCCCTTGAATGCACAGTTCCCAATAGGGTTCATTCTCCTATGAGAATCTAATGTTGCCACTAATATGACAGGAGGCGGAGCTCAGCTTCACTCGCTCGCTTCCTGCTGTGCAGCCCAGCTCCTCACAGACCATGGCCCAGGGGTTGGGGACTCCTGCCATAGAGTTCATAAGTGGCAAGGCTGGGATTCACACCCACGCACCCTAGATTTTAATGCTTTCCCAAGACTAGCTACAGATCCTGTATTTTTTTTTAACTACTTCTCCACTAACTAAAGCATGAATCTTAGGTTCATTCACTCAACAAGTATTCTTTGGTGCCTTCTACAAGTAAGGCTGTCTTTTTGGCACTGGGGATATAACCACGGAAGAGTATGCAGAGTCCCTGCTCTCATGACCGACGTTACCCAGAACACCAGGTGAATGGCGGAATCCGGAAGATGGAATAGTGTCTGTGAACACTCTGGGCCAGAAGGAAACGTGGCCGGTGGGAGGATCAGACAGAGGAATGGTGCAGTGCAGCTGGGGAAGAAGAAGAGGAGGCTAAAGGGAAAGGCAAGGGCCAGGCCATGCAGTGTCTTGCAAACCATGTCAAGAGCTTTAGGTTCCATCCTAAACCCGAGGGGCAACTGTCAAAGGATTGAAAGCTAGCAAGTGATGTGAGATTTTCATTTAATTCTAACTGGCTGTTCACCCCCAAAGTACCCCACGCATACAGGCTGCCATTTTCTGTTTGTTACCAACCCCTTTCTGACACTGCTCTGGAGCCATGGCCGAAATTTCCAGCTGCAGCACCACGGGAGGAAGTACCTGACCTTGTGTCTGAGTCCTAACTGGCAGCTCGGTGCCCACCCTTTTGGGCTCTGTTTTCCTGAGCATGGGAGCTCCCTGGCAGGCCCATCTGTGTGTCTCTCTGTGCTGTTGCCTGGGCAATATCACCTGCACTTGGCCCCAAATCGCTGTCCCCTGTGTGGGGAGGCACAAGCAGGAAACGTAAGTAGGCCTAGCATCTGTCAGTCCAGTCCAGAGTGGGTGGGGGGAGGGGGCAAAGCTTTGGCTGCTGGAAGCCACGGGCTGCTCAGCATGGAATCGGGAAGTGTCTGGTGGAAGGTAGGGGGAAGAGAAGGAATGGCACGAAGAACCTCCCTGCCTTCCTGGCCGTCGATGGAGATAGCAAGTGAGAGGTCTGGTCCTCACCACCTCCGTCCCACTCATGGCTAGGTTAGGATGGACTAGTAGGCAGGCAAGGCCCACCTCTCACTGTCCCCCACACTTCTGTGCCCCTCACACCCACCCTGATATCCCTTCCCTTTGTAGACACTGAAGTCTAAGCACTGAGCCACGCCCCATCTCGCCAGCAGTCAGGAAGGCTGAGCAGGAAAGGGGAATAGCAGCCAGCACTGGATTTTGCTCCTGGCCAACAAAAAGCAGGAAGGAAGGGGAGCAAAACTAGGCGTTATGCTAGGTGCTTTATCTATGTGGTTAGTTCATTTAAAACTTGCAGTCCTACAAGGCAGGCATTCTCATCCCCCTTTTTACTAGTGTAAAACAGAGAGGTTAAATAACTTGCCTAAGATCACACAGAAAGAGGCAGAGTCGGGATCTGAACATATCTCGGTTTGTCTTTCAGAAACCACGGGGCTGGGCTCAATGCTGCCTCTGGAGCTGACTGCCTGCCTGTCTGGGCTTACCCTGGAAGAGGCCCAGTAAGGACGGTACAGAGGACTCACTCCAGCAACGGCTAGAGAACCCCTGGCCAGGAGTGGGCGGATGCTGGGGCTGGGTCCACAAGGCATAGCTCTCTGAGGCCTTCCAATCCCACTGGGAGCCACCAAGGTCTCTCAGAAATGTTGAGTAGTCTACTCAGCTCCACTTGCTGGAGGGGGACATAATGAGAGATGTATCTTTCCGGACAGAAGCAATGCCAAGAGTTGACAGTGAGTCTTCAATGTCCCTCCCTGCTTGGCCTACGTACACAGGAGGACAGTGCATCTGCAATGCGTTCTGTGCCCGGTGGCCCCCACTCCTTCAACTTGAGGGCCCCCAGCATCTACCCCCTCTCTGCCTTTAACCGCCCCCCGCCACAGAGAGCCCAAATTAAGCCAAGTGTTCAAACAGCTACCTTAAATCAGTAGGATTGAGTAGGCTTTGGGGGCCTGCCATGCCCTTTAAGAGCCAAGGCTTCTCCTTATGTATCCTCTGAGATTCCCCCGCATGGAAGGAACATGGGCAGAGGGAACATGAATGGCATTCCCAGTGGGACATCTCAGCCTATACAGCCAGACCCAGAGGTGCTCTGAGTGTCAATACCACCCAGCAAGGCAGACCGCGGCACTCTGCCCCCTTGGTCTTCCCAAGGCCCCTCGATGCTGCCCCACTATGCTGTCCCTACTTCTCGGGGTGGCCTGAAGCCACTTCATGTCCATTCAGCCAACTCACTGAGCCATTACCAAGTGCACGCACTGTGCTAGGTGACCAGGAGCAGGCTGAGGCTGAGCAGAGAAACTGGGTCCCAGACTAGTGGGAGATGTTGAGTTAACAACCACCCAGAGGGTAAGGCAGGGTGACTCTAAGAGCTTCTGAGATTTTGAGTTAGGCTTTTAAAAGTTGAGTATCTGAGAAGCAAAGGACAAGAAGTTGGGACACATGTGCCAGGCTAAGGAGAGAGATATTGCTGGCAAATGTCAGGGCAGATGGGGCCAAGGTCAGGCCCTGGGGATGGAGACAAGCTGGGAGGGTGATGGGAGTCAGATCAGAGGGCTGCACATGCCAGTCAGGACAGGTTGGACTTTATTCTACAAGCAATGCAGTGCCATGAAAGGACCAAGGGTTACTATGATCCTGATGTCTGGGTTCCCCTCTGATTCCTTTTTTGAAATCCTAACCCCTAAGGTAATAGTATTAAGAAGTGGGGCCTGGGGGAGATCATTAGGTAATTAAAATGGAATGAGTGTCCTTGTAAAAGAGGGCCCAGAGAGCTAGCTGAAGTCAGCAGTCTGCAACCAGGAGGAGGACCCTCACCAGAACCTGAACATGGTGGCACCCTGATCACAGACCTCCTAGCCTCCAGAGCTGTGAGAAATGCATGTCTGCTGTGTATAAGCCACCCAGCCCATGGCAGTTTGTTATAGCAGCCTGAATTGACTAAGACCAGTGGTGCTAGCACGATCCGACCTGTGTTTGAAGCCAGTGACTCTGGGCACACATGGGGACCAACAGCAGCAGCAAGTGGTTAGAAGCAGCGAGAGGACTGATGGGCCACTGGAGGAGGGTAGGGACCAGACCACGGCAGAGGCTGCCAGGGCAAAGGGAGAGAGAAAATCCTAGAAAGGTGGGACAGCAAGGGAGGAATGGAACGCACAAAATCCCAGACGGCCAGTTCCACACCTGGCCAACAGGCTGGAAGTTATATGGTCACCACCTGGAAACGAAACGCTATGATGTCCCTACAGTGGTCTCTCTCTCCTTCCTGGGACATTCCACAGGTGCAGGGGTGCTCCTTGGCCACTTACCCACCAACCGAGGCTCCCAAGGGAAGAAAGGGGAGCCTCTGAGACTCAGCATCCACTTTCCCCATTTTTCTGCTTAGAGACTAACAGCTATGATGATAGAAAAGTATTTTTTAAAAATGGAAAGGGGAAGGGGAGATGTGGATGAGACACAAGAAAAGCTATTGGTGCATGCGAGTTAAAAATCTAGAGACTAGATGTGAGTTATTAAACAATTTGCTGGCGTTTCAGCCTAGCTGATTGTTCGCATGTATGATGAGTCAGGGCAGATTCTATTACACTGGGAGATTAAGCAAATAAATGCTAGCTTTTGGAAACACATTAAAATGTGGGACTATGGAAATAAAATTATCTAGAAAATTGTATTAGCAATTCATTAGCTGCAGTGAGACGTGCGGCGGGGCAGGGGGGGCCGGCAGCACTGGAACGCTCTGCTCCCTTCAACACCTGGGTTCTGTCCTCTGCTATGGAGAGATGTCAGGCCTGGTACCACTGGGGAGAGGGGAGGTGCTGTGACTGGATAAATGAGACCCTCAGAAGTCAGATGGTCCACATGACACAGGGGAAGGAAAAGCAGCACAGGGGTCCCAGCTCTCCCACATACTTGCCTTGTGGCCCGAGCAAGTCATTCTTTTCGCCAGATCCATTTGCTCCTTATCTGCCATATTGTGGTTATCAAGAACATCGAATGAGATATCCACACGAAAAAACTTTATAATGTGGTCACAGAGCCAATGCCGGCCAAACAACACCTTCATCTGAACTAAAATATCATGTCTCCTCCTCTGGGCAGCCCCACAGACCTGGCTGCATATTTATGGTGAGTACAGAGAGGGCTGGGTTTTGGGCTCTTCCCTCCTCAGCTGGGTACCCTTGTGCAGTGAACAACCCAGAACATGAGTCATGGCAGCCCTGCACAATACACATGCCTAAGCTGTTTTGTTCTCTCTGGGCTGCTACTTTCTGGGAATCTGACCCTAGAGAAAGCATCTTTGAGGAGTTACACCACTTAGGATTCAGTGCCAACAACACCATCTTCCTCTGAGCTCTCACTGTTATATCACGTAAAGCCCTGTATTGCATTTATTTTGGACTTTCAGCTCTGCCTAATAGATTATAAGCCTCCAAAGTAGGAACTATTGTATTCATCTTTATATTCCCCAACACACAGCACACAGCCTGATATAGAGTAGGCACTTAATAACTGCATGTTGAATTAAAAAATAAATAAGGGGTTCTGAGACAATCACAAAGGGTAGGGGAGGAGGTATGAGGAGAGTCACGGTACAGACAGAGGGCTAGGGATGAGGAAAGTTCAGACCACAGTCCACAAATGAAACCACTACTAAGAACACCCGACAAGACTCTCCTTCGAAATCAGTAATGACAAGTGACCCCCAGGCAGCGGATCTCACTGAGGCCCCCTGTGTCTGTCTGGTGGGCTGGACAGGACTCCTTCGTTCTCATTCCATGTCTGAGCTCTGTGGCTCAGAAGCAAAAACCCAGACCATAGAAGGATCAGTTTTGCCATGTTATACAGTGAAACAGTCCAGAGATCCCAATTCTGGCCCAGAGGTACAGCCCTTCTTGGATTTTCGATCCTAGTCCAGGCAGCAGTTGTCCTTAACCTTGGTTTCTTCATCTAGAAAAGAGAATTCATAACTAACCTGCCCTTTCCAATCCTAACTTCATAGCCCTGTTATGATGCAACTGACAAATGTTTTTGATTATGTAAATCCTACGAATGTATTGTTTTCTATCAATCTGTACATTTCAATGTAAATCAGATATATAAGTCAGCTTTGACCCAAGAAAATAATTTTTCAGGTCAAGGAATTAGCACCTCTGCTCTTCTGAAGAATGAATGGGACTCAGTCTTAGCCTGGGCTCCCAGGCTATCTGCTCAAAGGGAATCTGAAGTAGGAAAAGGGGATGCATGTAGAAAGGATGATGCTATCAAGACTCAAGGAACATGACTCTTAGTAATATGGGCAGGGTCCATGCAAATATCTGGGACCACATTTGCATCAATTGTATCTCCAGGGAAGGTGACCCACATCAGACCCCCCAGTGGCGACACAGCCAGCTTTGACTATAGTCTTCCAATTTAAAACAAGCTTAATTTTAGAAAAAAAAAAAGGAGAAAGAAAGAAAGAAAAGAAAGAAAAAAGAAAAGGAAAAAGAGAAAGGGAGAGAGCCAGGCCAGGGTGGAATAGTAGGCAGAAGGGGTGACACAGACCTAGGGTATTTCACCCAGGTGATGACGGGGTCTGAAATTATGAAACACAAAACCCCTCATGTTTACACCTGTGCCATTTCCATACCAATTATCTCTTTAATAAATGGGAAGGAAGAGGATCAGAGGGGTACACAGCTGGAGAAGATGTTCAGGTGCTGCACCTTCTTGGAGCAAAGCTCTTATTATCTCCTGCTATAAGCAGTTTCTTAATCAAAGGAGCAGAGGGATCTAAATATACTCCAGCTTTTTTTGGTAAGCAGGCTGGGACTGCTGTGTGTGCATGTGCTGGGGTGTGTGCATGCCCGTGTGTGCTTGTGCATGCACATGTACCCCGGAGGGGCTTCTCACGTCCAATCCTACCCAACCTCACCCGACAAAGGAAAGACTTCCTCCCCTGCCACCACGAAAGCTTCTTCTCCCCACAGAAAGAAAATATCAAATTTAGGAGGGTGTGAAAACCTTGATTTAAACTAGAAACTTCCCCCTCCCTCCACCCCCAGCCCCCAAATCCTTCAGATATGTCTTTCTGCTCCCTCTGACATCCTGGGGGATTACTCTTTCCTAAGACACCATCTCCAGCATGGGCAACCTTCGCGACCACACACTCAAACCATCACATAAACTGACGCCTTTTCCTTTTGCCCATCTTCTCCTCCCTTTGCCCCCAGGTTGCTGCTGAAAAAGGTAGCAGGGCTGTACCATCCACTCTGCAAGACAGAAAGAGAGGCAGAGACAAGCAGCACCAGGCTGACTCCCACCCAAGGCAGGAAGGCTCTGTCTGCATCTTAAGAGGATGGAGAAGGCTGGGGTGGGGTAAGGAATAGACAGAAAGGAACAAAGTCCAGGAATAGACAGAAAGGAACAAAGTCCAGCCCTTGAATATGAGTGGCTCCTCCATTTTGACTTCCCCTGTGCTATAATTTAGGGCTCACCTCCTTTTCAAGGAATCTACTGGACAAATGGCCAAGAGCACTCTCTTTAGTTCTCTGGTTTTCCTCTTGAGCATGAGTTTCAGGATCATTAGGGATGCACTACTGCACTCCTGGCGTTCCTCAGAAGGCTAGCTATGTGGGCAGTGAAGGCCAAATCAGCCCACCGAACCCTGGAAACTCCAATCAGCTGCTGGTGAGTGGGAGACAAGTTCCCCAGTTCCTTTTACCGGGGTAGAATACACTAAGACACCATCTTCGAAGACTTGTCTCAAACTCAATTAGCTTTGAGCTCATGCATGGGTGTTTGTCTCCTGCATATAGAGTCACCCACTGCTGAGGTGCTCAGTTACATCTTCCCAAACCAAGCCAAGAGCCAAAAACATTAGCATCACTTGTCAATTTCAGGTCTCTTTATCCAGCCCTCTCTGCTCCTTTTTCCTTCCTTTCTTATCTGCGTAGAATCACGGAAGGCATCTATACATCTGTATGACATTCCATTTCCACAAGAGAAAAGGGGAATGTTATGGTTTCAACACCGTCAGTCAAGGGAGCAAAAGCGTCTTCATTGCATAACAAAAAAGGGGAGGAGTTTGAGCAGCTGATTCAGATTTGTTTTAAAACTAAGCAATGGATGGGAGAGTGATTACATTTTTCAAAACATATGCACACATACAACTTTCAGTCTCTTGGGGAATGTGGCTGCGTCCTCAGGCAGCAGCAGCAGCTAGCAGAGCTGGCTCCCGGAAAACCATGTATTTGTTTAGCAGTGAGCTGCAGACACAAGTGCATTTCATTACTCGGCACCTCCAGCTACAGTAAACAAATTTGTCAGCTCACTAGCTCATTAAGGTGCGCCCTGGACATGGGGGATTTATTGAGACCTGCACAATAAAAGTAACATGAATGGATTTACTAATTTTGTCAATCACTCCAACAAACCAGCCCAAGAGGGGGAGAAAATGAGGGAGGGGGACAAGAAAAGGGGTGGATAAAAAAAGGGCAGGAGGTTTTAAAAAAAAGAAGAGAAGTTTGGTTTGCAAGAAGAGAGAGAATAAACGGGTTAAGAGGGGACAAAATCTGCATTTTCGTACTGGGCTACAAAACCACCTTCACATTCAGTCTACCTCCTACGCTGCGTTGCCCTTTCTAGGGTACAGGGGCCTCTGGAAGGAAGGGTGCATGCTAAGTTGCAAGATGCCAAATCAAGTCCTGGTTCCCTGGCAGTGCCACACCGACGGCAACATCCTCCTTCTTTCCTCCCAGCATCAGATATGGAACTAATGAATCTGAGGATTAAAAACCGTGTTCCAGGAAGTAGCTGCTTCCAAGCACATCAGCAGAGACTAATATCCCCGGCTGGTACCTCCCACCTGCCCCAGCAGCTCCTTCTTGGTTTCCAGTCCAGTGGCTGGACCCTTCCAGACATTCCAGAATGAATTAAAACTTCTCCAAGAGCAAGTGGAGGAAGAAGGAAAGGGAGAGAGTGTGTGTGTGTGTGCACGCGCGTGTGCAGTGGAGGTGGGGGGGTGAGTTGGGGTGGAAAGTAAATCCGGAGAGGTATGCAGCCCTCTGGTCTGTAACTTTCAAAATGACAGCAGGACTAGGGCAAAGGTCACGGGGTCCAAGGCCTTAAGCACCTCCGCCAGCTGTGGCAGAGAAGCCTGGAGCCCGCAGGACGCCTGCCCGTATAAATCAGCAGTAAGCAGCACCCGCTGGGGGTGAGGACAATGGGCCCACATGGGGGTGGGAGGCAGAACAATGGGGCCTGGCCAGTGCGCAGGCCCGGAACAAATGTGCCCTGGCACCACGGGGGCCCCCATTTGTGAAACTAATTGGCCCACGATTGAAAAATCGGACCAACTTCAACAACCCAGAGAGGAGAAGGGCAGCTTGCAGTAGCCTAACCTAGCCCAGCTCTGCAGAGCAAGCCTAACCTAGCCCAGCCCAACCCTGGGTGGGGCATCTGATGTGGAAGCCTCTCTCAGGGACTGCCCGTTCTGGCAGAGACATGCCTCTGAGATGGGATCAGACTGGGAGAATGATGGACTGTGCGATGGAGCAAGTAGGCAGGGTGCCAACTTGAGGGCCCCATGCTCAACAACTTCTCCCAAGATGCAGAGAACTGTTTTCCTCGGTTTCTCTACACTGCTCGTTCTGTAGAAATAAAGTTCAAAGGAGAGAGACAGGCACCTGTTTACTCTCAGGATTTCTAAAGCCAAAGGGCCCCCTACTTCCTGCATTTGGGGGTAGGTGGGTAGCAAATAAACCAAAAGCTACAATCAGTTTCTTCCTAAATCCATTCCCTGGCATGTATTCTGCCTGTAACCCTCTGCAAGGTTGCATGAGCACTGCAAGAAATATGGGTCCCTTGGTCTTGAATTCAGCTGATCTTAGAGGCTTTCAGGAAAAGAAGCCCCAAAGTGGGTGGAGGAACATCGGGACGGAGCATGAAAGGGCAGGCCAGGATCTTCACATCCCAGCCATCCTCTTGCCCTCACATGGCTTTTTACTGCAGACTCCCAACTGAACAGGAACAAAAGAGTAGAAAACCTGGCCTCAAGTCCTGGCTCAGTGACTAACTTGCTGTGCACTCCTGCCTGGGTTACTAGACCTTTCTGGGCCTCAGTTTCCTCATCAGTAAAATGCAGAGGGATATAAGTGATCTTTAAAGGGTTTTTCTCCACTCTAATATTCAACACTTCTATTGAAGAGGGTGCTGGCAGGTTGAATGGTCCTTTCTCCCACTGAGATGGATGTCAGCATTTTCTCTTTCAAAGTCAGACTTGACAGCCTTCTTTTAGCTAAAGAGAATCCCTTTAACTAAAAGGGAACCACATTCTTAGGCTGACAGAGGGACAGTCACAGACAAGGCAAAGAAAGAATCCAACATTGACTGGACACCTGCTGGGTGCCAATCTAGGTTCAACCTTTCTCAAGCAGCACTGTGAGATGGGGATTTTTAGGAAGATGGGAAAATTTCACAGGACTTGAGAGAACCTCTAGGTCCCTTTTCTAGGGGACTACCAGTTAGCAGCTTAAGACCTCCTAGAACTGGCTGAACACTCACAGAGGCAATTACTGAGTAGCTGGGTCTGAGAGTACCTGAAGCTTCTCTGTGCCAGGTGAGGGCTGGGCAGTTGGGGTGGGGAATATGGAGGGGGAGCTTTCTCTCCCAAGCCCCCAGCACCAGAGTGATAGAGAAGACCCCCAAGAAAGCCCACAAAGAGAGCAAGTCAGAGAACCAGACCCTCTGAATCTAGCAGTTTCATTACAAGAGCACAGTGTCCAACACATAGTAGGCATTTACATTCTGGCAGTGTCTCCAGAGCTTAATGGGAGGCACGGAGCTTCCACGTGAAGGTAAGACCCAATTTCCTTGTCTGAACAATAAGTTATCCCCAGGACTCTTTCATCTCCAGTATTCTTCAAGTGTAAAAGATGCTTTCTATAGATGGTCATTCTCTCCAGTTTCAGACACTCCCAAAGTCATCCTGAGGCCCCTGCAGAGAAACTGCAGCCCAGGAGTAGGTTCTCTGGGGAAAAAACCCAAAAACTTCAGCTAGGCTGTCATGTAAAATTTCCAGTAAACCCCAATGTATTCCAGAGATAAGGAGGTGGAGGCAGAGGCAGGAGGCAGGAGGAGACCCAGACAGAAAAGAGAGAGAGACAGAGGCAAGACAAAGGCCCAGGGAGACAGAGTGGAGTGGGGAGGGGAGCAGGGGTTGGGCGAGACAGAAATTCAAAATAAAACGAAATACTGATTGTTTCAGCGCCATTTAAATATCTCCCAAACACGGGCAATGAAAAGAAAAACTACCCCATATAAATAAGCAAAACAAAATAACAAAAAAGAAGAAGATGTATTCATTTTACTGACATTTTAATGGCTCCTCTCCTCTCCCCCCCACCAGAAGATGATTACAAATTAAGCAGCATTTAAACGCTTTTTACTGTCAACAATTAAAAGGAGGGCTGTGGGCCTGTGAGTGTGGTGGCCATTCATTCCCACGGTAACCAGGCTATCAATATCAGAGACACCATGCAGCCTTCCCGTACTGTATGGCACACAATAGCCAAAAAGGGAAAAGTACAGATACTGTTAATTCTGCAGGACATTCAGAAGCAAATTAAAATATAAAAAAGCTCCCAGCACATACATAGATACCAAGAACGAGGGCAGGGCAGGTCGAGCTCATGGAGTTGGTCTTAGCAACAGCAGAATGTACGCACAGCCTGATTACACCTAATTCAGGGCTCCTTGCATTTGTTTCATGTACTTGCATGTGTGTGCGTGTGTGTGTTGCACATACACGTGCACATTACAGGAAGGACCAAGGGCAGAGGTTGTTTTGCTTTCCTAGGGTCAGAGGAATAAACAATAAATGGAGCCCAGGAGCTCTACGTCAGACCCAGAACCAGCCAGGCAGTAGAAAGAGGACACACCCACTGCCCCAACCTGGCCTTCAACCGAGAGGGCGGGACCACCAACGTTCACCCTTCCAACACCTGCCCCACGGCCTTCTCCGCTGGGCCACAGGTAGAAATCAGGTGATTCTGATTTCACTGTGTTCAGAGGAAAGGATTTCATCATTCCAGGTGGACCAAAGGAACACATTTGATTTTTCAGAAATTGACTCTTTTTTCACAATTCAAACTATCGTTACCCATTCATGCCCAACCCCTGCCTGCCCCGGCCCAATACCACCCATCTTCACGTCTTTCTGAAAGGCTAAAACCCAATCTGTGTTAGGTCCCGGTAAATTCTGTTGCCAGAACTCTCTTTTAGCTAACTCAATATAGTTCCTAAGCATCCATGTCATCACAGGTATCTTTGAAAATAATGGAATAATGAAAAGCCAATTCCAGAATAAAGGGGAAGAAAAGAAAAGGGTTAAAAAGATAAAGGAGCAGAGAATGTAGCTACCAATTTCCTCTCCAGTCCTTCAGAGAGGGAGACAGAAATCATAGAAAGTGAGAGTGCGCTACCAGGTGGAGGGTGAGAGGCTGGATTTAGAAGCAGCCGGGTACACTTCTGTACCGTAAAGTTTAATATGCAGGAGGGATGACAGAGAAATAAAAGAGACACGTCCCCTTTAAAAGGAAATATAATTTACAGTGTGCAGCCAGGCGGCCCATAGTTTCAATCTCGTTTACTATAGAGAAAACTCTGCTAGCTGTTCTCTATCCCACAAATCCGATTTAATCAGACAAGCCAGCCAGCGTGGCTTGGAGTAAAAACGGATAATTAGTAAACAGAGAGCTACTCCAGTGCTTCATTGGCATTCGAGTTGGGCTACTGTGTCGCATTTAAAATGCAGTCTGATGAAGTTTACAAAATCAAACCATTTGTTACTCCTATTGAAGAGGCTTCAGGCCACTTGCAATTAAATTGGAATTAGTGCTCAGAATGAGACACAGCAAATTCATACTAAAAAGGGATCTGACTTTGAGACATTTGACTTCACTTCCAACAGTTTTCTGTGTGAGAGTGTGTGTGGGTGTTACTGAAAGACTCCTCACTCACCCCGACTCTGCAGGGCTCCCCGACTCCCCACAACCTGCTACTCTCTGGGCTGGCTATGGGGGATGGGGCTCCAGGGAAGGGGAGGGACAGCTGACACCAGGGCGCCCGCCAGGCCCTGCATTCACACCAGGAAGATACTGTACTAGGGAAAATGTGTCCACAAAGGACCATATGGCTCCCTTCTGCATTGAGCCCTTGGACAAGAGGGTGGAAGGGGGCGGGGGAAGCTGCCAGAAGGCACACTTCTAGGGGGCACCGGCCCCGCCCACCTCAGACAGCAGGCTGGCGGCCTGGGGAGAGTGGGGGCACCTTTTCCCCTTGGCTGGGCTCCTGTGATGCCCTGCAAAGGGACTGCTTCACTCACGACATCCTACGCACCAGCACGCTCCCAGCCCTGTGCACTGCGCACTGCCCCTCTAGGCGGAAAAGGGGAGTGAGCTCAGGTCTAGGCATGGCTTCTTAACCTGGAGTCCAAGGAACCCCTAAGCTGTCCAGCGACAGAATTCAGGAGATTGGTGAACTCAGAGAGGGGAAAAAAGTGACATCTTTATTTTCGCCAACCTCCAACTGAAATTCAGTAAGTAGCTCCTTCCATTAGGAATATAAGCAACCAGCCAGTCATATGGGCAGTACTGGTAACTACTTGGTCACCGGTAGACATTACAGGTATTTTCACACTGCACTAGAAATGTTGCAGTCATCTCAAAGTATCATCTATGCAAGCCACTCCTGCAAAAATATGGTAGTTATTCAATCACGGCCTGATCTTTCTGGTTAATGGGATAACAAAGAATCACACATATCACTATATTACAAAGGGTTTTTAAAAAATATTTTGATACCTGTATTTCAAGTTTCCATGACAATCCTATGTATTTTACTTTCTGCATTTAAAGACCTGATTCTGAGGAAGTGTTCAGGGGTTTCGCCAGATTGCCCAGGGAGCCAACGGCACAAAAAAGTTAAGAATCCCTGTCTAGGAGCCAGGGAAGGAATGGGGAGTTGGTGTTTAACGGGGACAGAGTTTCTGTTTTATGGGATAAGAGTTCTGGAGACACAGTGTGTTGATGGTTGCATGACAATGCTAATGTATTTAATGCCACTGAATTGTCCTCTTAAAATGGTTAAAAAGGCAAATTTTACATTACATACAATTTACCAAAATTAAAAAATTAAAAACCAATCCTGGTCTGAAACTACCTGTACCCTTCTGCCGCCCAGAAGTATCTAGTCCAAACTGAGATTTATTCCCTCAAACTTCTCCATCTGCAATGCAGAGCCAAACTAAATGCTTGGCCTCCCAGGAAACAGGGAGTGTGGGGCCTTGCAAAGGACACTGCAGGAGGCCCAGCCTCAGTCTTCAGCTGTGACACCCACAAGACTTAGAGACTTGCTTTAAGTTCAAGGTTTACTGTCTTCCCCACCTGTCAGAATGAAAGCTGCATGAGAGCTGTGACCTCACTTCTCTTACACAGCACTGTATCTCTTGGTTCTGACAGGTGTTCAATGAATATTTATTGGATGGAGAGAAGGACGAATAGATGGATAAAGGATTGCACAAATGAATTTGATTTCTCTAGACTTAACATGAGGGGGGATAGGCTTTGTGATCCTGTGAAGCTCCCATTGTTCTAAGGGGCTCCGTCAGCATGACATCCTCCCCTATCTGCTGACCACACCTTCCGCCAACACATGGGGCCCAGGAGGTGGACGGTGGGGGTGTGCACGGTGCACACAGGTGGGGGACACCTGATGTGCAATACTGGGGGTGATGGGCCACTGTCCTCCTGGGCCCCAGGACTTTCCTGCAGACCTCAGGGACAGCGCTGCCCCAGCTGCTGCACAAAGCAGTAGCCACCTTGCTGCAGTCCTGCTGGAGTCCACTGGGCTAACCAGGCCACCTTCCCTGCCACAACAGGCTGGTGGGGATGGTGGTGGACAGGGGACAGTAAATTTATAGGCTTACTGAATAGGCAAGCAATGAGAGGGAGTCCATAGGCCTGAGGGAGAGGCTTTTAGACAACATCAGGCGGCATGCAAGGGATTTTAAAGCCTGGAAGGAAGATACTGTCATTGCTATTTGGGGAGGGAGAGACAGGAATATGATTATGATAAAGAAAAAAATAAAATAAAAGACCACATTGCCCACTAGCATTTCCCATTAACCCCACATCTGGAACTACCCTCCGTTCAAGTAGGTTGCTCTCCTGAGTCTATAAATCAGTTTCAGGCAAGGAAGATGAGTGTCTGGCAGGCATCTGGCTGGACTTCAAGGTCATATTAGGTGGTGTGCATGCTCCTCACACAGCCAATGGGCAGCGTGGTCCCCCCTCAACACCCTCACACGTTCAGACACACCAACGCTGGACACTCTGAAGGAGGGTCCGGAGAGAAACCCCAGCCTCAGATGCCGACACTAAAAGTGAAGTGGAATGTCACTTCGTGGTTTGGGGTTCTCTCCTCCCACGTGGGTTTTGTTTCTTAGGTACCTCCCCTTTCGGCTCCTCCTCTGGAGTTTTTGGGCCGCTGCCTGACAGCTCTGCAGCCTGGGGTTGATGCTGGGGCAGATGGAGGCCTTAGGGCTGACTCTCTCAGGCCAACCACAGGCTGTCCAGCACCCTGGTCAGAAACAGTAGTGAAGAGAGACACTTCTGTTCTAGCTACCCAACGCTAGCATCACTTGATGGCCAAATCTTACTGCTCTTCCTGTCTTCCGTCCAATGCTCTTCATTTCTCTCTTTGGGTGATGGTGCTTTATTTCCCCTGGGGAACAGCATTAGAGAGTTACTTTATGTACCCCTCACTCAGTTACTCACTCACTCACTCACTCATGCTCCTCAAATTTCTTGAGTTCCAATTCTGTATAGGAATCAAACCCTGAGGCTACAAAATGATAAGAAAATACTTCTTGGCCCCAAGAAGCTTACAGTCTGAGAAGTACAAAGCAAAGAGCCTGGGCTTTGAAGTCAGGCCACACCTGCGTTCAAATTCTGACTCTTCCATTTATTTACTAGCTACATAATCATATGCAAATCACTTAGTATCTCTGGGTTTTAGTTTCCTTTCTGTATTAGAGTTACAGTACCCACCATGCCAGGTTGCTGGGCGGATTAGAGATAATACATGAAAAATGTCTATCACAGTGACACATGATTAGGGGTTGGAGAAACAGTGGCTGCTTAGAACACTGATCCAGTGGGCTGGGTGAAGAAGAGTGTGGGGTACAGATATTTAAATCAATGGGCTGTGGTGTTTTAACTTAGGTACTTCTATGGTTTAAATGTGTCCCCCAAAGTTCCTGTGTTGGAAACTTGATCTTAATGCAGCAGTGTTGGGAGGTGGGGCCTCATGGGAGGTGTTTGGGTCATGGGGGCTCTGCCCTCACGCGTGGATTAATGTCGTTCTCGAGGGAGTGGGTTCCTTAGGAAAAAATGAATCTAGCCCCCTCTTGTGCTCTGCTCTCTCTTGCCCTCTCGCCTTCCACCATGGAGTGGTGCAGCAAGAAGGCCCTTGTAAGACGCTGGCACCCTGATCTTGGACTTAGCCTTCAAAACTGTGGACCAAATACATTTTTTGTTCCGTACACATTACCCACTCTCAGGCATTCTGTTACAGCAGCACAAAAGAGACTAAGACAGGTACCATGAGCTGCACTTAGGCCCCCTCTAGGAGGTGCTTATAGAGAACACTCCATGTCTTTCATCACCAAGAAGAGCTCTATCTCTACAGTGTTATATTCAAACCTCATTCCCACCTTTTAAGTTCTCCCATCCAGTTACTCCCACCAAACCCATTATTTGATCTTCAAAAATCTCCCTAGCACGCCTTTCCTTTCCTTACTTCTTTCATATTCAGCCCACACTTCAAGGCCCATCGTCCGACTCCCCACTGACTTCTGGCCAATTCCTGAACTCCCCTGCCTGGGATCCTTCAATTTCACCAGCCTGCTGTACCCTAAGCTTGGATCGGTCTAACTAACCACCTCCTCCACTCCTAGAGTTGCCTAACCCACGTTGCCTCTACCTCCCAAGTGCTCACTAACTCCTCAACCCACTGTAATCCCACTCCTGCTTCTATCATTCCACTGAGACCAAAGCTGTTTGCCTTTGATACCCAGCGACTTCCATGTCACTAAGAGCAACAGACATTTTTTAGTCTTCCTCTTAAGGGACTTCTCAGCACCATTTAAAACTGACTGCTTTTTTCTTTTTGAAACCTCTTCCTTTAGCTTCCATGACACCACACTCTTCTGGTGTCCCTCCTATTTCTTCCAGTGACTCCTCAATTTCCATCGTGGATTGGGATTGTTCTGGAGGGGTGGAATATGTTGGGGTTCCTCTGGATTCTATTCCAAGCTCTCTTCTCTTTCTATACTCTCTTGTTATATTAACTCACC
Organism: Hylobates moloch; assembly: GCF_009828535.3. Taxonomy (NCBI): domain Eukaryota; kingdom Metazoa; phylum Chordata; class Mammalia; order Primates; family Hylobatidae; genus Hylobates; species Hylobates moloch. The sequence goes on along the minus strand of NW_026652286.1, from coordinate 86,979,143 downwards.
CAGTTCCAAGGCTTCAATGATCATTTCTATGCTGATGACAACTCCAAAATGGACATATCCAGTGGGTCTCTCTCTTCTGAATTCCAGATACATCTGTATACCCACATGCCTCCTAGGCACACCCTACCTTTGGATGTCATGCACACCTTGCTACTATAATATGAAAACTGTTCAGTATCCTAACAATAACAATAAAAAAGCTCTTTTTTCTTGTATTCTTCATTTCAGTAAAGAACTCCACTATCACTCAGTTGCCCAAGCAAGAAAAGCAGGCATTATCCTAGATTCCTCTCTCACCTCTCAAAAGAGATCAATTACCAAATGTTTTCGGATTTCTAGTATCTTTTGGTGCATTTATTTATCCACCCCCTCATACAGCAACACTGGTTCAGACTACCGTATTCTTTGCCTAAATGATGGCAATATTATGCCAATCTCTCTGCCTTCAGCTTAAACCCTCCAGTTGAGTCAAAACCAAGTAGTCAAAGTAACTTTTCCATGGTATCACCTGATGTCCCTCCCCTGATTAAGATCCTTTCATGGCCGGGCGCAGTGGCTCAAGCCTGTAAGCCCAGCACTTTGGGAGGCTGAGGCGGGTGGATCACGAGGTCAGGAGATCAAGACCATCCTGGCTAGCACAGTGAAACCTCGTCTCTACTAAAAATACAAAAAATTAGCCGGGCATGGTGGCGGGCGCCTGTAGTCCCAGCTACTTGGGAGGCTGAGGCAGGAGAATGGTGTGAACCCGGGAGGCGGAGCTTGCAGTGAGCGGAGATCCCGCCACTGCATTCCAGCCTGGGCGACAGAGCGAGATTCTGTCTCAAAAAAAAAAAAGATCCTTTCATTACCTCCCTATTGTCCCCAGAAAAAGGCAAAAACTACTTAAAATGGTTTTCAAGGGCCTTTCACCATTTAATGCCCATTTACTTCTCCAGGTTCAGATCTTAGCCCTCCTCCCAACTCCCATTTTCAGTTCCATGAACTTGTCTCACTCTGTCCCTACTCTGGACATTTACCTATGTTGACTCTCAGCCTGGCATTCTTCCCTTTCTCCCCCATTCCTCCATTGTCTTAACTTCTTCTCATCCTTCAGATGACAGCTTAGATGACACCACCTCCAGGAAGCCTCCCCAGTACCCCATCCAAGTTCGAGGTTGCTCACGTGTGCTCTAATAACATCCTATACCTCCAATATAACAATATTTATCCTGTATATGACTTGCTTATTTTCTTATGTGTCTCCCTAGAAGGCATGAAACTCATGAAGACCTGGGTTCTGATTTGCTCACCACTGTATTCCCAGAGCCTAATATACTGCTAAGTAAGAATGGGTGTTCAATAAATATTTACCGAATGAATTAATAAACAAATAAATACATTAAAAATAACCTATTAATACTTCTGTGAGCTTGAGCCAGAGCTCCAGGCAAGTCATAATTTTCAGAGCCTACGCCATTAATATCTAACTCTGACCAACTTCAACTCAAGTAAACATGCTGGCTTACTCTCCTCTCTCAAGCCATCCACCCACTCACCATCCCCAATTCCCTATGAGTTGCAGGCTTCTGAGCCCGTATGTTCTCATATCTTTTAATACGGGCGATTGTTAGGTGTACACTCATATCCACATGCATTAAGAGCAGGGCATAGGCTTTTGTGGGTTTGGTTTCTCCTCTCAACCTGGAAATATTCATTCATGTGGTACCCAGTGCAGTGCTACCCAGATGTCCCTTCCTGATGAGGAGTCATGCACAACAATTGAAGACACAGATCTCTAGAGAGGCCTGCAGAAAGGCTATCCCTCTGTGGCCAAAGCTGTGAGATTGCAGCCAACGAGCACCTACAGTTTGGGATCTGAAATCAAACCTGACAACAACTCCTGGGCACTGGTGGAGCATGTAGATGTCTCCTGGTGCACACTTCCTATCTCTTTCTCCTCCAAGACCAGGGCAGGCTCTCAGCTATCCCTGCAGGGCCTGCTGTGAGCTGCCCTCAGGCACATAAGCTGAACTCTGAGGCTGAGCCCTCTACACTCAAGCAGTGGGCCCCCACAAATCACACTCTTGGTGGGTTTTCATCCCTCCTCAGATGGTGATATATATGATATACTGTTTTGAGATCAATTTTCACAGCATATGGGGATTCTCTAGAACAGGGATGCTAATGGAAATGCCAAAAGCCATGTCACTAGTATGCCCAGAAATCATGACCTCCAACACCCTCCTGCTAGGAAAATAAAAAGGGGCTTCTTTTAAGAGGTGAACAGGCTTTTGTCGGATGTGAGTTGCTCTCAGTCCTGGCCAAAGATCCTGGTTCTTGTGGATCTAGAGATGATCTGACGGTGGTGGATACAATGCCAGGTGTCCTCGCAAGCAAATGTGACAATACAGGCAGCCCCCAGGGATTTACCAGCTCCCGGACAAAGGATCCCTCGTCCTTGCCATATCCATTCAGGTTTCCGCCCAGAATCACTTTGCTCACTCTTACACTTCCTGACTCCCCCTCTCTCAAAGAGCCCCTAAAAATAAGAAAGAAAAGCCACAGTGTTTATTCCATCACCTTTATGCTTCTTTCTTAACTTATATTTTGGGGGTTGGGGGAGCTGTGACTTTCAGGCTAGTCCAAGAGGCCACTGAGAATTAAACAGCATGGATGATATTTTCTGTTCATTCAGGTTAGAGTAATTGTGGGCGTGGAGTCTTCGGGCAAAAGTCACTGAGAGGAGTGGATTTGAAGAACCTTCTAAATGTCCCCATTTGAATCCAGATGGAAGTTCTGTGAAGTTTTCAGCGCCTCAAGGATCAGAATGAAAGACCCTGTGATTCCAAAGACGCTTCCACCAAGCATGGTTCCACACCACCCCTCACCCAAGATTCACTTGTTTCATTAGTGTATTCTCTGCAGGCAACAGCAGAGCCAAGCTGGATGGTCACTGCATGATCATGGACACTCTGTAACATGGGTCTCCTCTTGCCACGTACCCATCCTTTATTCCTCCTTGGTTCTTCCAGACTCCAAAAGCTCCTGGGTCATACATTTCACTCATCCTATTCCCCTTTCCTTCCTCTTCCTGAGTCATTCAGTTGCAGTTGTTTTCTGAAATTGCCTTTTAAGAGAAGACTGTTGCTTCCTAGTAATACCAGCACAGTCAGAGAATGCTAAAGACTGCCTCCCTCTGACAGGCCTGGAAAATGAAACACTCAAGAAACGGCCCAGAGGACCATTCAGAATCTCAGATATGAATGGGAGAGAAACAACCCCCAAGTCACCCAACTCAGCCACTCTGGCAGCCTGAGTCTTGGGTCTTCTGAAGCACCTTACAGTGAGTGGAAAGTCAGGATGGCATGACAGGGGGGTGGAGTGGAGAAGGGGAATGCGTGTGGAGTCCCTGCAACATTCTCTAACACAAATGCTACCAGGCCTAAGGTGTCTTCAGTGGCCTCCACTGTCATTTACTTAATATGCACTTAATTTTAAATTTTAAGACATGGCAACTTATTTAATCTCCCAACAGGCAAGATCTGGCTTGATTCTCCAAAGGAGCTTATTCCCCAAAGGATGAAAGACCCCAGTGATCTGATTTAGGCAGAGCTGGATCAGCAGTCACACACGGTTGGTACAGAAAGTCTGCCTCAGAACAAGAGGACAAAGCGTTCATATTAATTAAGATCTTCATAGAAAGAAAACTCTCTCCAGGGAGTATCTGTTTTATTATTCCTGTTTACTCAGTGATATTGCTGCTTGGCTCTTCCCTACCCTCCTTCCTAAGAAGCTGAATGGGTTCTGAAGGGAAAAGGAACTAGCACAGCCTTTGAATGGAGACTGTAGGGCATGAGGGGGCAGTGGGTGGGCCCTTCCACTGCAATGTTGGCCACCATGCCAGAAAAACCACCACAGATCACCGTGATGCTCACACGTATTCTATGACCTGCACATGCCTGCATGTCTTCAATCCGGGAAACTAGGGAAGCTGTCTACCTGGAAAACTTTCATGACAGAAAGTCCTGCTTCAAAGCCACATTATCTGTGGAGTGTCCCAAGTACAGAAGTAAAGGGCCTGCACCACCCAAAACTCTATGTAACTGCTGTGGTTCGCATCCCCACCCCAGCTCACTCTGGCCTCATGACCGTCCCTACGGGGAAGTCATGGGAAGATGAGCTAATACATTCATTTACTTATATGCTACTTAATTAACGGGGGCCATGACTGCAAGGCAATGGAGAAAAGTAAGAATGTTGCTAGAACTTTCCTCCATCTATGTCTATCACGCACCCACCAGCCCCTGTGCTAGGTGGGGTCTGGGGAGACACTGATGAATCAGACTGACACAGTCCCTGCCCTGGTAGAGCTTCCCATCTACTGAAGGAGACATTAATCAAATGACTCCAGTACTTAACACAACTCTCAGGGTTGGAATTTAAAGTTGAGAAGGGCTCCAAGGTAAAAATCTCCCTGTACCAGCTCCTTACAACACAAACACTCATCCACTCTTCTGTAAGCATCGGAGGCTAGAACATGACATATTTACACACACTCACATGCATGCATTGCTCACACACTCACATGCATGCATTGCACACACACATCCCCCACTCCAACACCACAGTGGAGGCCTGAATGGCTGCTATTCAGGGCCAGGGGCCTGGGCTGTGTCATTAGAGAATAGCAGGCAAGCAGTTGCTCCTACTTCCTTGTACTGGAAGTCTGCTTCTGCCTGAGCTGATTTATTCCAAGGACCATCTGGGCCCAGAGAACAATGTGCTCTCCTATCTGAATGACCAGCCTATTAGTCATACACTCTTAACTCGACCCCTCCATCCACTAATCTTCACACTTTCCTTCATTCCCTTTGATGGAGGCCAAGGACTGGCTCTCTTTTCTTACCTCTCTAGGCTGGAGAAGTTCGTCTTGGACAAAGAGCTCTGGCCTCATGCCTGTGGGTCCAGCAGTCAAACTGGGACAGGCTACGTGAAAAGGGACCTGCAGCATTCTCCCTCACTCTCCCAGTCCCGTGGCCTGGTTTAGACATGGGGGTGAGCTCACCCTGACAGTGTTCACCCCAGGCTTTCCAAGGCTTCCAGACCCCAAGCCCAACAGACTGGAGAATTAGCTCAAGGCAACTCAGGCCTAATAGCATCCCTTGAACTCACCCCACACCACTCTGCACGCTTTCCAGAATGTCTGCAAACAGCTTATACAATTGCCATCACATCCTTACTCACATTTGTCTTAAATTGTCCTCTGACTGTTTAAAAGACTTTTTTTTTTTTAAAGTTCCTCCAGAGCAAGATAAAAAATGATTGACTTTAATCTCCCTCACAGCCCAGGACATAGCTAGGCCCAGAGACACAACTCGATTTTGCAGTAAGAATGAGTCACCTCAACACAGAAACCCTAAATCTTCTGGTTGGAATAAGGAACCTAAGATGCCTCCCATCCCACTCCCCAGCACCCCATCCAAAGGCCGGGCATCTCTGGAATGGGAAAGACCCAGCCACCCACTCAGACCCCTAATCCAGCATCATACACTTGCTCAGGGAATTCTTTTTTACATTTTAACTTGGAGGCTACAGGTTGCTGTTTATGCTCATGTCTGTGACCTGGAGTGTTTTGTTGGTTGGTTGGTTGGGGCTTTTTGTTTTGTTTTTGTTCTTAACTAGAAAGGGTGATGAAAAAAGGGAGCTCTGACCCATGGGGATGTAATAATCTTCAACTCTTCCTTCCCTACCCTGGTTCCCACACGATGCCTCCCTGCTGTTGTCTCCTCCATTCTAATGAGGTGGAAATCAGTGAGTGCATCCACCACTCTGCCCCGGCCCCACTATACATACACACGCACGTACATGCATACACATGCCAGCACATGGGCGTGCACACGCACGTGCGCACACACACACACACACACGGCTCTCACTTTATGCCTTGTGCCAAGACAGAATTGATGGTGATGAGCGAAAGAGACAGGAAAAAACTTAAGCGGACGATTAGCTGGGTGAGGTTTATGGCAACAGGCAACAAACTCACTCATTTCATGTTTTGCAGAATATAAAAGCGCCGAAACATTTTAATTTTAAATTCTTATCATTGAATTTACTGCTTTTCTCTCGCAATGATTTGTGTTGCTTTTTAATTTTTACAGTCTCTACAGAAGCCAGATGCTACTGCCTAAGGACAAAATAATAAAAACCTACTGCAGTCATGAGTTACAGAACAAAAAAGAAACAAGCAGTTGACAGAAGTTAATATCTCAATTTAACAGTGCTGCTTTGCTAATGATCCTTTGATATGTGTTTATTTAGAAAGGTCTGATCTTGACCTTGAAGGCAAACTCAACCACAAAGTCTTTATGAGAAAAGAAAAAGACTTTATTTATAGATTGGCTTTATGTCAATCACTCCAGCAGCTGGTCCCAAAGTGCCAAGCCACCGGAGGAGGGTGTAGAGGGAGAGCGGCCACCCATCCCAAATGGAGTGCTCATTCCGGGATCAGTGTGGGACAGGGAAAGTGGAAGAGGGGTTTCAGGAAATGTAAAGCCCCAATGGGGCAGGACCCAGGACCCTGAGCTCCCCTTCTTTGGAAGGAATCAGGGTGCCTGTATTCCCTCCAGACAACGCGACAGAACCAAGCATGATGAACCTCAGAAAAGAGACACATGTGCAAAGGGATGGTATGTGTAGCAGTGGAACCAGCAAGAAGGGTTCACCCGGGTTGGACTTCCAGGAAAGTCCATGCAGCAGAGCAGGTCCTTCTCTGAGAACTTTCCAACAACAGCCTGGAGGACTGCCCATCCAATCCCCCTGGAAGCAAGAGGGTGGATCTGTAATCCCGTTAAGTCCCCACCAGTTCTGAGATTATTCTTCAGCCTGTCAGCCTCTTCTCTCCTACCCTAGGGCCAGGGCCCTGTGCACAAGAGATCCCTGGGATTTGAGAACTCCAGGAGCTGGGCCAGGAGAGCACTCCTCACCCTGGAGAGCCCCATCTATCTGCAGGGATCCCCACACTGGGCCATACCTTGAGAATCCGCCTCTGAGAAGCCCTCTACACCTGAGGTCCCATGCTTCCTGCCTTCCTCACCTTCCACGGAGCCTAAGGAGCCGGCTGGAGGAGGCCCTTCTCTGCTGAGCAGTGCCCTTTGGCCCAACTCTCATCCTCACCATGGTGTTCTGCCCTTAACTCACAACACTTCATGCCCCGCCGTCTGTCCAGGTGAACTCTACTCTCACGGTCTCAGTGACCACCAGGAAGCCAGGAGGCCTCCAGCCCAGACTTCTCTTCTGGGCACAAAATCCATACACCTAGCTGCTCCCTAGATGTTCCGCAGGCATCTTATATTCAACCTGAATATCCAAACCTGAAACCCACATCTTCGCCTCTCAAACCTGCTTCACCTGGATCTCCATCTCAGCTGTCAGCACTAACATCCTCTTGGTCACTCGAGCTAGATGCCTGGACGTCACCCTGAAGGCCTCTAGGTCCTCCTGCCTGACATTGGGATTGGCATACCCCAGTCCAGCTCATCTTCTATCATGTAAGCATCCCTCATCAGGATAGCCACAGAAGTCTCCTAAACACAGCTTACCTCCCTCTGATCTCACCTGCACAGCACCACAAGTGCGACCTATCCAAAATGTATCTGATCTCATAACTTCCTTTTTAAAGGCTTCCAAGAACTCCTTTTCATCTGTGGATAAAATCTAGGCTCCTAAACACAGCCTAACAAGGTTCTGTGGCCTGGGCCTGCCTATGCCTCCAACTGCATCTGCCAAGTTCTATCTCAGCTGAGCTACTCAGGCCACAGCGCCACTGTTTCTAAACACATACAGTTCCATTTCCTCTGTCCTTCTCTCCCTTCATCCTGGCTACTTTCTACTTCTTTAAAACCTTGTGGTGTCTTCCTCTCTAGAAGCCTTATCTGTCCCCTGGGTATCTGCTGAACACCCTTCCTCTGGGCTACCACAGTATCCTGTGTATAAATATCTCTATCGCTGCACTCAGCATTCTGCATTATAATTGCCTGTTTATGTGTCTGTCTTCCTCTCAACTCTGAATTCCTTGAATCAAGAGACTGGGTCTAGTCATCTTTCTATTCCCAGCATTTAAGCACATAGCAGATATGCAGTAAATGTTGAATGAACTAGTGGCAAGCCGTCTTGGTTCTTCTGAAAATGATAGGGAATAGGGGATCTTTTAGTGGCATGACAACTCAGTGAGAATAGGGGGTAAGGGGAGGTGACTTCTTATTTCCCTCCATCTCCAGTCTCCCGTAAGTCAAGAGAAATGTGTATGTGCTGCAGGCTGCCTCCGGTGTGATGAGTTTAGGCTGATAGCACTGTCTTGCCAGAATGTTCCTCTGGGCCCGAAACCAGCTGGGTGTGCTTTCCCCCGCAAAAGGTTACCAGTGTCCGAATGCTGGGCTTGTGCAGCAGCCCCTCCCCCTGTTCTTGTCACCCAGCCTCCTTCTGACCAAAGATGAGGGCTGGGTCAGAGCCCCTGTTGACCGGAACAGCAATTTATCAGCCTGGTAAGGGTGGGACAAGGCAGAAGATGGCCCACTAGCCAGTCTGAGCACACGGCCAGCAGAGGCAAGACTCAGATCATGGGCGACAAATGTGCCAGTCCAACCCCAGCTCCGTTAGGAAGTAATCAGCACCCAGAACAGGGACACTTCTGCATTTGTCCCTACCCATCCAATAGACCAAAGCTGCAGCCTTTACAGGTGCCTGTGTGTGCAAGGGAAAGGGTGCACTGGGAAGAGAGGGTAGGAGAGCTCGTATCTGTCCTCTTCACAGCTCAACAGCCCCATGGAAAGGTTCACTCAGAGCTGTAGGGCCTGTTCTCACTCAAGATAAGCGGGAGAGGTGGTAACAAATGGAAACCACAGCCTTATCTTGGCCTTCCTTCATCAACGCTCCCACACCCCTACCCTGTCTGCTCTGTTCAAGAGCTTCCCTCCTCCAAAAGCCCTTCCATTTCTAGGCTGTCTCCCTGAGTGCTGTACTGGCCTCTGAGTCCAGGCTCCTGCCCCTGACTATTGCAGATGGGAACAGCCAACCTTTTTCAAACAGCCATCAGAGAATGCTTGAATTTCGTACCCAACATCTACCTGTAAGATCTGTAATCACAAAATAATTCAAATTAAACTTTCAAAACATAAAAAAAGACAAAAGCTATAAAAAGATAAGGGCATCTATATATGTGCCCACTCACAACTGAAGCAGCTCTAGAGATGGACAGTTATCAGTCTCTCTTAGGAACATCTTTGCAACTCAGGAAGTTCTCACCAATGTCTAACCTAATGCGGCTGCTGCGGCTTTAAAGTTCTTTACCTCTCGTTGTAGGGTAAAGACAAAAGGAGTCTTTCTCTTAATTTCTCTTTTCTTCCTGGCACACCAGGCAACTTTTAAGTAGAAGCAATATGCTGCACCAGAGAGACAGCTGAATGAGCCGCCATATCTTTCCCTTCCCCTTTTCAGAAAGAGCCAATGAGATGTGAGGTCTTGGTCATCCTGGACTGGCAGGGAAGGTAACCCATCTCAATCCTCCAGAATGAAGAGCCCAAGCCTGATACTCAATGAGAAGAGGGAGCAGAGAAGGGAATCCCTTGGCCACTCGAGCAAGAAGGCCAACTTCGAAAACAAGTTATTTTACGGCAGGCAGCCAGTGTACGTCCAGACTGAGTTATGTGTCCTTTGTGTTGAACAACTACTAGTTATCAGGTAAGTCATAAAGGAACATTCGTAAAATTAGATTCACCACTTGTTTTTATAGCACTCATTAAGGCACATAAAAGACAATTCTTTTCAGCATTTTGGTGCTGAATTATAAATTCAATTAACTGGACACAGTTAACCTCATAGATCCAGAAATCCTTATATCAAAGAAGCAACTTCCGCCAATAAGCAGGAAAAAGAAAAAAAAAAAGATAAGCTCCTCTCTCTGGCTTCCAAGTCCCTCCACCCCAATTGAGCAGACTCTCTGCCATCGTCACTCATGGCTGCCTTCTCCCCTTCACTTGTGCCTTCTTCTCTGCTTTAGGAAAAAAAATAATTTCAAAATCAAGAAAAAACAACCAACCAACCAACCACAGCCTGGCCAACATGGCGAAACCCTGTCTCTACTTAAAATATAAAAATTAGCCGGATGTGGTGGCGCATGTCTGTAGTCTCAGCTACTCACGAGGCTAAAGTATGAGAATCGCTTGAACCCAGGAGGTAGAGATTGCAGTGAGCCAAAATCGTGCCACTGCACTCCAGACTGGGTGACAGAGCAAGACCCTGTCTCAAAACAACAACAACAACAACAACAACGACAGAAAAAAACAAAAAATAAACCCCAAAGAAACACCAACCACCCTGAGACTTTAAATCCTCCAGCAAGATACAGCATCTCTCTTCAGCCTCCGTTTACTTCAGGGATCGTAACAGCCATAGGGCTGCTGTGAGAGTTAATACAACATAAATAATAAACTGAGTAGCTGAGTACCTGGCAAGTATGCCACAAAAGGTAATGCCATTAATATCATTTTCAAAAAACTTCACAAATAACTATCACAGTTATTAATATCATTTTCAAAAAACTTCAATTCAAGTCCCATCTCCCCTACTAACTCTTTCCCAGTAATTTAATCAGCACTTATTGAACATATAATATGTACCGGGTCCTAAGTTAGGTCCCAGAGATGGAAAGATGAGTAAGGCACTGTCCCCTTACTATGGGGGTCCAGACATGAGACTAAATACTGTGTCCTCGTTAACATATTCCTTCTCTAAATTCCTCTCCATGCACCACCCAGGCTGGCATCTGATTACACAGTGACCTTTTGCTGGTCTCTGGCTGATTTATATATGTCTATATATAGTGTCTCCCCAGCAGATTTATGTCAGAATAGTAGGAAAAGACAAAACAAAACATGAGCGCCAGCATCGGGAAGTTCTGGGTTCCAGCCCAGCTCTACAACTTAAAGACGCAGAGCAGGAAGTAGTTCAAGTGTGAACTCTGCAGTCATTCATGGTGGATCAAATCCCACTCCACCACGTACTACTGCTGTGTGACCTCAGGTAAATTACTTAACTCCTCTGTTTCTGTTTCATCTAAAACCAGGATAACAACAATCCCTATCTCATAGGGATTTTATGTGGATTCAAAGAGATGACGTGTTTAACATGTTTAATACTACTTAGCTTAAAGCAAATTATACCCCAGAGAAGGCCACCTATGTCCAGCCCTGATGTTCCTCATCTGGACACAGGAATGTTCATCTTGGAAAGTCAATATGAGGACCAAACAAAACAGTCTGAGGTAAGCACTGGCACAGTGTGTGGCACCCAGTGACTTCAGCGAGAATCTAATTACTGCTGGGGTCTCCTCTCATGAGCAAGAAGCAGATCTTTCTTCACACCTTTTTCACAGTGGTGCCCTATCAGTCCAAATTAGCATTTCCTAATTTAATTTGAATGGGAATGGAGGGAATGGAAAGGAATGAGGATTTCTAAAGCTATTCTTTAGAAGACAATTCTTTGTATTGCATTCTTTAAATGAGGAGGTGGTGGGATGGAGAAGACAAACAACAGGATACAGGACACGAGAATTTATGCGAGTCCCCAAAACACCTATCTCTTGGCCTATGATTTCTCTGCCTGGTGTCCACCTTGGTTCAATGAGTTGAAAGCGATGGGCACAGCATTTCCATCAAGGCCTCACGTCACCGAAAGCCTGGGTGAGAGTTAAGAGGGTCAATGTTTCCCTGCAGCGGCCAGGCCATGGTGGAACAGCACAGTAGACTGAGGTGTCCCGGCCAGTCACAGCTCTGGATGGCCCCCTGTGGGCACACAGCGGGTGGGAGGGAAGGGGAAACAGAGAGACAAGCTTCCATGGGTGGGCCACTCCTGAGCCACAGAAGGAAGAAACAAAGCCGGCTGTTCAGAAGGACGTCCAGACCATCCAGTGATGAAAGTTGAGGGAGGGGTGCTGGCATTTTCTACCAAGCAGAAAACATAGAGACTTCCGCTGCAGATTTTTAGAAAAGGGACCCACAGCAATTCCTCCTGCACATGTGAGCACGCACTGCCTGCTCCGAGGCAGGCGATGGGGGATGAGGGGGATAAGCCAGGTGGTCCCTCAGGGACCCTTCCAGCCCAAGGAAATTAAGAGTGGTTCCCAAGTCTTGAACATCCAGGACTGAACGACAGCAAAGGTATCATTACATTTATCTTCACTTGGCATCCGAAGCAGCTTCGAGAAGCAACGTGGCATGCTCAAAGGAGCACTAGGAAATATAGATAATCAGAGCCCGGTGCCTGATTCCTCAACCGTGTAGCTGTGTGACTCTATAGCGAAGTCTTTTCACCTGTCAAGGCTCAGTTTCTTCATCTATAACAGGACAAAATTGGAGCAGAGAATCCCCACGTCCCTTTCTAAATGTGTATGGCTATGTTAAAGGAAAAGAATGACCTCTTCTCTTCCTGCTTTCCCAAGCAGGGTCCACACCAGACAGGAGTGGACAAGAACTCCAGGAAACTTTGAAAATGCCTGGGGGAGGGGGAGAGACACAACAAAGCCCCTTACTTTTCTTTCTTTCTTTCTTTCTTTCTTTCAAAGTCACTCCCAGCTTCTTGGGACACAAAAGTATCTGTTAAGGTAAGTTAAACCTTCTCAAGATGAATTTTCCTGCTACTTTTAATTAAAAGTTCTTTAGAATTTAAAGAACACTATTCAGAAAAGGCTGAAAAAAAAATTTCATTGACACTTCCCCCTCCCCCTCCCCCCTTTCCCAAGGAAAAGAAAAAGCTGTTTTGTGCACAGCTCGCCCGGTCCACACTGTACAAAAGGAGGTGGGCTGGCGGCAAGACACATGAGATGACCCTTTGACCCCGGACTGCTGACAAGTCCTCAATGGCATAAATACCAGATAATCAATCACATGCCAGGAGGGCGAGTCCCCCTGCCCTCGCCCCAGCGTTGGGGTTTATGAGAGATACACTGTAAATAGACACTGGCTTCTTAAAAGAGGCCCCCCTCAGCATTCCAGGGGCCGGCCATAATCCCGAACCAGGCCTGGCCAGATCCTTGACCATCTCGTTTTACAGCTTTCATCGCAAGCTTATAAAGCGCTCTGCCCTCCCAATCCCCTGCTGCAAGCTGGCCTTCCTGGTATGAAATGAAGTCAAACTCCCCACTGCATACGCAAACAGGGACTCTGAAAATCACTGCAAAGAAGGCGAGGGCAGAGGACAAGCAGGAAATGCGGCAGGTTGCCAATAACACTCCAATGCAGGGGAGAGGGGAAGGGAGCCAATCAGGACCTGGCGAAGTGACGAAGAATCAATAAGGATGATACCTATGACAGTGGTAACAACTGTGGTAACAGTAGTTACTACTGGCTCAACACTTAGTAAGCGCCGAGCTCCACAGTAAGCACTTCATGTGTATCCTGTTATCTATCCTCAAAAATAACTCTAGGAGGTGGGCACTGTTATCGCTATGCCCATTTTACAGATATGGAAGCTAGGTGGGGGGCTCAGAGTTCAAATAATTTGTCCAAGGCCACAGTGACAGTTAATGACAGGGAGGATGAGATTTAAACCCACAGAAATGGCTCAGGTCTAGATATACCTCCACCCCACACCACCAAGTCTATGAATTTCTGCCTGGAAGGAGAAGAAGGTAAAAATCAATCTGCACTTTCAGGTCACTCACTTGGCTGAGGCCTGTAATCCCAGCACTCTGGGAGGCCAAGGAGGGTGGATCAACTGAGGTCAGGAGTTTGAGACCAGCCTGGCCAAAATGGTGAAACCACTGTCTCTACTAAAAATAGAAAAACTAGCTAGGTGTGGTGGCGCACACCTGTAATCCCAGCTACTCGGGAGGCTGAGGCAGGAGAATCGCTTGAACCCAGGAGGCGGAGGTTGCAGTGAGCCGAGATCAAGACATTGCACTCCAGCCTGGCGACAGAGTGAGACTCTATCTTTAAAAAAAAAAAAAAAATCAATATATCATCTGAATAGTTAAATCTCCAAGATAGCCAGAAACTAGGCTAGTTTCAGAGGAGAAAGAGTTTTTACATCCAACCCACAAATTTTGAACCCCACTGTGGTATAAGATTCTTATCTCTGTCCTTTAACCCACCTTAGACCCCAAGAGCCCTGGCAGTGAACACCAGGCCTAGAACGTCTCTAAGGTAATGATGGCCTTCCAAAATTTTGCTCTTGCTCTGAAGAAGTTTACCAAGATTCTAAACTAGCCCCAGCAAACAGGGAAGTGGGGGCGATGAGAAGCAGACAGACGCTCTTGGTAACTAATTTTGATAATGCTTTTGTTTCAGGGTCAAAGGTTAAATATGGCCACACTAATCCGCTTCTTCCAAAATTAAAGCACAAGGGAGATTTTTCTGTAGCTTAGCAAGAGGGCTTTTTCTCATTGCTGGGGAAATGGTACTGATCCCGCCCACTGAACAGGGATGCTCGGCTGCTGGAGACAGAGATTTGTGCTAATTTGGATAGAACATCCCAGCTCCTGGCTGCAGGGTTAGAGTTATTTATTATTAAGACCAAAGTGAAAGAAACGCAAGGTGATTCTTAAAAATTTTAATAGTCCCTCTGTCCCACCTCACCGGCTTTTGAATAATGCTTCCTGAAATGTCCTAGAAAGGAGAGAGGAGAGTAAATGCTTGGGAACCTGACACAAACGGTACGTGCACACACACACACACACAAGCTTTGGCTGTAAGAGAAAAGATTAATGATCAACCCGCACATTTGCAGTGTTTCACAGAGTGCAAAGTACGCCTCCTTCATCTGCTTTTCTCAGCAGGCTCACTGGGCAAGTGGCTTTTGACCCTCTTCTACCAATGAGGAAACCAAGCTTCTATAGGACAAGCAACTTGCCCGAAGTCTTGCTCCTAATAAGTAGCAGCACCAGGGCTAGAAATTTCTTTGTTCCTGTGGCTGCATTCCTGAGACTGTAGCAGACATACAGATATCCTTCATGAAGAAATACGGGGTCCCCTCAACAAACATGAGACCCACAGCAGGATGCCAGAAGGAACCGGCATCAGGAAAATGGGCTCAGAAATGCTCTCCGGAACCCATTTTCCTGAAGCTTATCCCTGGGCTATGGTGTACTCCTGAAGTGGCACGTGAGAGAGGGGTGAACATGCCTGGGGGCCTGAAATTGAGGATTCTCTCTCCTTGCCCCCTGCTCTGACCAACAGCTAATTTTTCTCTTCCTTAACCCTGGTTGGGGGAATAGTCACCACCCTAAGGCAGAGGAGAGCCCCCCAGGGAGGCAGTTGCCTTGCAAGAAATGATTGTCCAAGTGTCAACAACCTGCTGCTTCCCAGAGCCTCAGGGTCAGAGGCCAGGAGGGAGCACAATGGCTTTCTGGAGCTGAAGGGTCCGGGAAGAGGGGCCTCTGGGGATCTCCGGAATGTGAAGGCTCTGAATCCAGGCACAGGGGTCTCCTGTTTTTGCCCTTTTATATCCTTCCTCCCTCCACAAATCCCAGACACCACTAACCTGAAAAACAGTAGGTCAAGAAAGGAATGGGATTAGTAACAGCCTACATACACATGCATACACAAAAAAGTTTATTTCACAAGAAATGGCCAGCAAATCCTTCTCCAGCACACAAAATAAGTGCACCCCAAAGCAGCTTTGAGTGTCTCCTCCTCCTGCTTCCAAACCTTCCCTGCCCACTCATCCCACCAGAGTTGGGTTATCCACCTTTTCTGCACCCATGATGCAAGCTACAAAGAGATCTTTGTCTCTGCCCTCTTCTTATCTGCTGTCTCCTGAGGGCAAGTTATCTTCGGAGAGAGGCACCTGTACAAGTGGTTGGTTCTCAAATCCCATTGAATGAATGAGACTTGCAAGGGAATTACACAGTTTGGGGAATCTCTTCCTTCTGAAACTTTCTACACTCTAGAGGTTACGGATCTGGAATGGTTTGCCTGTCTCATTGACCCATTCGGATGACACTGAATCAAAAACCTTAAGATACCTCTCTTTCTAACTTCTGCCCACCACCTAACACTGAATACTTAATTACTGAATATTTAATCACTGAATGGACCAGTCTGTTTCCCTCATTATTTTCTCTATCATTCAAAACAATAGTGGTTAACTTGCTTTTGTACAGCATTCGTGGTGGTGGTACATGCAGGGAGAGAGCAAGGCAGGTGCAAGATAAAAGAAGCCAAGGGAAGAAAAGGGCCCAGAAAAGCTGGGATGGGAGGCTGTGCAGAGGGCACAGACTGGGGTGCACTGGCATTGCAGGGCACCCTGAAGCCAGAGCCCATGACGGGAAACCACACATCACAATGACATCACCTTACATCTGAATCATGTTTTACTGCTTGCAAAGACCCTAAGCCATTCTGAGGCCATTTTGGTCCTCACATCCCTTTTTGAGGCATAAAGGGCAGGTTTGGTGTCCTAATTTTTCAGACAAGGAATCTGAGACTTGCAAAGGTTGAGTGACTCTTCCAAGGTCCTTCACCTGGCAAGTGAAGAGCAAAAATCTGAAGCCAGACAAGAACAGATTCTTCATTCCTGCTTCTAATCAGGAAGCTGCCTTTTCTGTTTTTGATTAATCATGCAATAAACATTTATTGAATGACTATTTGAACTAACACAGTAGAAAGGGCCAAGGCCCCAAAGTGGTTCAATCTTCACCCTAACTCATGGAGTGGCAAGATAGCTAAGGGCAAGTGGTGTACATCTATGGTGCTGGAGACCAGAAGGAGGGTCAACTGTGAAAAGGGTGTCATAGAGAAGACAAATGAGCTGAGAAGACTCTATTAATACCAGGCAGGCAAGGCCAGGCGTGGTGGCTCACACCTGTAATCCCAACACTTTGGGAGGCCGAAGTGGGCGGATCACCTGAGGTCAGGAGTTCGGGACAAGCCGGGCCAACACAGTGAAACTCCGTCTCTAATAAAAATACAAAAATTAGCTGCGCATGGTGGCACACACCTGTAATCCCAGCACTTTGGGAGGCCAAGGCAGGAGGATCACTTGAGGTCAGGAGTTCGAGACCAGCCTGGGCAACATATTGAAACCCTGTCTCTACTAAAAATACAAAAATTATCCGGGTGTGGTGTGGCATGCCTGTAATCCCAGCTACTCGGGAGGCTGAGGCAGGAGAATCGCTTGAACCCAGGAGGCGGAGGTTGCAGTGAGCTGAGATCTCGCCACTGCACTCCAGCCTGGGTGACAAAGCAAAACTCTGCCTCAATGTGTGTGTGTGTGTGTGTGTGTGTGTGTGTGTGTGTGTCAGGCAGACAAGACACATGAGAGTGTGGGGGTTAGTGGAAGATGCATGGAGGAGAAAAACAGCCAGGAGAGTCTGGGAAATTCTAAGTGGCTCAGTGTACACGCATCATAGGGGGTGGCAAAAGATGAGGCCTGTGACTCTGATTGTGAGGAACCTTCTGGGCCATGCAGTAGAGTCTAATCTTATCCCATCTGGAAATTCTAAACCCTGGTTATACATAGGAATCTCCTGGGGAGCTTGAAAATACATCCATGTCTGAGCCCCATGCGGGAGGTTCTGATTCATCCGGGTTGAGGTGGGAGCCTTTGCTTGCTATTAATGCATTTTTTTCATAAAGTTCCTCTAAATGATTTCACTGTGTAGCTGGGGTAAGACAATGAGGATCCTTTGAAGGATAAGAGAGAGAGACGCAAGAGCAGGTATGGGTGTTAAGATGGCAGAGCCATCCTTACCTAGGATATAACACATGAGGCCAAGCACCAAAACCTTGGGCTGCAGCCATCAAATCTGCATCCACCCTCCATTGCCACCTTTGTCTTATAGGAATGAGGCAGTCATTCAAAAACAGGGCATGCCGCCATCCTGGGGTCTTATGTGATAAACCTCTCAATAGGGTCCTTTCCCAGTGTCACTTGCCTTCAGACCAACAAGCTGCAGCTGTCAAACCAAGGGTACCTGAGAGATCAGGCAGAGAAGTAACATGGGGGAAATGCTGTGTGCAGGAGCCATAGGTGTCTGACCACAGCAGACTGGATTTTGGGCAGACAAAGGGATGGGGAACCTACAAACATCACTCCTCAATTCTTAATGCAGGTATATCACACCCAATTGCCTTGTTTTATTATTTATCTTTTAGATATGTATGTTTTCCTCCTAGCAATAGTTAGCTTTCTGAAAGCGGGGCTGAGCCCTGATTTTTCTATTTTGTAAAAATGTACAGAATGCTCAGAACAGCACAGCTAGCAGGCAAATTGAGGTCTGAGGAACTCCAGGCCATCAGCATCAGGCTTGCTATGGGGGCTCTTCAGGCTCATACAGAGCCCTAGGGCAGACCCTGACTCACAGATGGCCAAGGAGGACTGCCTGGGGGCAGAATCTCCTACTTTGGAGATTTCCAGGAAAGGGAAAGAGGAGCTTTTCTGGAGATGGCACAGAGTTGTGGGTAGAGAGACAGAAGGAGTGGTCTAAGACCAGGGATTCCTGGGTTCTAGCCCACAGTGTGTCTCTCTAGCCTGCTGTGTGATCCCAGACGAATCACAGAACCCCTCTGAAGCTCAGCATCATGCTCCCTAAAGCCCCTTGCAACAGTTCTGCAGGCTAGGAGTCTACAGATTTTAGAATTCTAGGACCCCTAATTAGTGTCTCCCGATGTGGAAACACCCCAACACTGGGCTCAGTATATGTAAATGGCAATTCCAGACTCTACTTTTGAAAGGTTGGTGATATGGCACCATGACTCGGTACTAGATGAGACAAGTCCTCTTTCTGAGTAGCAGCCAGGCTCCCTCTTGACATCTAGGAGCTTAGGATTTGGAGCCCAGTGGATGTCCCAGAACAAGGAATCTAAGCTAGGGAGCCAGATGAGGTCAGTGGCCAAGACCTTGCCCTCTGGACCACTTGTCTGGAGACAGGGGATCCCGAGCCATTTCAAAATAAAAAAACCCTTGGTGCTCATTCATTTGTCAAAAGCCTCAAGGGTGTTCCCCAGAGGAGAGCAGTCAGAGTGACTCTAGGGCCCCAAGGGGCAGCTTTCAGATGCAGAGTCTCCCCCTTGTCAATTCCTGTAACTAAAATGAATATGGAAAAGATAATTACCTTTAAAACATACTTAATACTCGAACACATTATCTCTACCTGCAGAAAAAGAATGTTATCTGATGGGATCTTCCCCATAAGCTTAATCAAATTGCTATCTTAAAACTCTCTGGAGTCCTGTGAAACAGTAATAGAAAATCCAAGGCAGAGGCTGGAAGCATTTTATATTTGTTTGGTTGAGGGGAACGTGCGTCCCATCTGACAATGCACACTTAAGAGACAAAGTCATTTCCAATCTGTAATGGATCTTCTCCTACTGGGGGCAGGGAACATTGCGTCTGACCCAAACCTACAATCCCTCTGTTAGCTAACTTCTAAGGTTCAGAGAAGAAATTTTTTTTTTTTTTTTTTTTTGAGACAGAGTCTCGCTCTGTCCCCCAGGCTGGAGTGCAGTGGCACGATCTTGGCTTACTGCAAGCTCCACCTCCCGGGTTGTTCACGCTATTCTCCTGCCTCAGCCTCCAGAGTAGCTGGGACTACAGGCTCCCGCCACTACACCCGGCTAATTTTTTTGGATTTTTAGTAGAGACGAGGTTTCAACGTATTAGCCAGGATGGTCTGGATCTCTTGACCTCGTGATCTGCCCGCCTCGGCCTCCCAAAGTGCTGGGATTACAGGCGTGAGCCATCGCGCCCGGCCGAAATTTTTTTTTTTAAATGCCTTTTTCCTAATGCCTGGTTGGGGCTCATCAGCTCCAGGAAACCTTCCCTAGTTGCGCCTGGGATACTTAATTTATGGAGATGCTTAACTTGTTACTTAACTCTGGGTTTTAACGTGGCAGATGAATTGATGCCTATATTTTGCTCAGTCTGCCCAACCTCAGGGCAGTGCCATTCGTTAAATTAGTAGCGGAAGTAAATTACCTGCCCAAATCCAGCTCAGGGCGAGTGACCACTTGCAAGCCTAGAGAAAACCAAAAGGGAAACAATTTCTAAGAAGACTGAATGTGGGGACTGGTTATGTTCCCAGCATCTCAAGCTTGCCTGGAATGGTCGAGTAAACAGCTACTGCAAAACTGCTTGGTGGGCCCAGTTTATCTTGTTGACAGAAGCAGCAATAAGTGAGAGGTGGTAATGAGCTGCATCTCTGTTAGCCACTTCTCCTGCCTGGAGCCCCTGGAAGGTCCTCTGGATACAGAGTCTGGTCCCTGGTGCACAAGTAAGGAACATCAGAGATTATGGGGAGAAAAAAAAAGAATGGGTGTAGGGAGAACACTGGGAAATCATTAAAATGATCATCAAGACATAGATCTGTTGGTAGGCAAATCACAGATTACAAAACAGCATGCACTGAGTATCATAGCCCCATTTGTGATTAAAAGAAAAATGAGACCAGGTATGGTGGCTCACATCTGTAATCCCAGCACTTTAAGAGGGTGAGGTGGGCGGATCACCTGAGGTCAGGAGTTTGAGGCCAGCCTGGCCAACATGGTAAAACCCAATCTCTACTAAAAAATACAAAAATTAGCCAGGCTTGGTGGTGCATGCCTGTGAAGGCTGAGGCAGGAGAATCGCTTGAACCTGGAAGGTAGAGGTTGCAGTGAGCTGGGATCGTGCCATGGCACTCCAGTCTAGGTGACAAAGCAAGACTGTGTCTCGGAAAAAAAAAAAAAAAAAAAAGATAGTGGGACACAGAGATCATATTTCTTTTGTTTGTAAGTATTTTCTAATTTCCCCACACTGAAGCTGTATTACAGGTATGATTTTTCTTAAAATGGGGTGCCTGGGTCAATACCATCCATGTCTTGCTTTTGACAAGAGTGACTCCTCCCAGGCCAGATGATGGCTGGCTTTTCTTCTAGAAATCTACACAGATGCAACTACCCCGTCTCCTCCTGACTTTGCAGATGTCGGACTCACTACTTCACCAGATCAGAGTTTAGACCTGATCCTTCCTTCCTGTTTCTGAAAATGGAGGAATGGGGAGGGCAAGGAGGCATCCCAGAGCCACCCCAACTCTCTGCTGCCTTCTGTGAATAGAATGATTCCAAAGGTGCCACGGTCTCCTGCACTGTCTGAATGGTCACTATGATGCAAAGCATTACCTAGACAGTCCTGTGATGCCACAGGTATAGGAGATTGGGTTAAGTCTGTAAGAACCAACAACATACCTGGAAGTTGTTTTTTATTTTAATTGAAATATAATTCATGTACCATAAAATTCCACCCTTTTAATGTTTTCTTGTTTTGTTTTGTTTTGTTTTTATTGTTGTTGTTTTTGCAGAGGGCTTGTTTTTAACAGTCAGGGTCTTGCTCTGTTACCCAGCCTGGAGTACAGTGGTGCCATCAAAGCTCACTGCAGCCTCAAGCTCCTGGGCTCAAGTGATCCTTCTGCCTCAACCTCCCAAAGCATGAGCCATTGTGCCTGGCCCTTTTATTGGCTTTTAATGTATTCACAAAGCTGAATACCATCACCCCCACTATCTAATTCCAGAATATCTTCATCACTCCAAAAAGGAACCACATACCCATTAGTAGTCACTTCCCGTTTTCCCCTCCCCAAAGCCTGTGGCACCCACTAATCTACTAACTGTCTAGAGCTCTCTATTCTGAACATTTTCACATAAATGGAATCATCTAATTCATGGCCTTTCATGTCTTGCTTGTTTCGCTTAGCACGGGATTTCCAAAGTTCATCCATGCTGTAACATGTATCAATATTTTACTGTTTTTATGGCCAAATTATAGTCCATGGTATGGATATACCACATTTTGTACATCCATGCATCAGCTGATAGGCATTTGGGCAGCTTCCACTGTTTGGCTATTGTGAACAACACTGATATGAATGTTCATGAGTAAGTTTTTATGTGGACACGTTTTCAGTTCTCTTGGGTTGGAAGTTACTTTTGAAAATAAATTCTTGTTATTAGGTTGTCATTTGTCTCTCTCCCACATTAAAAACAAAAAGAGCACAGGATAGTTAAAAAAATCTGAGACTTCCAACTACTTGGGTTCCAAATAAGTGATACCTGCCTGTCCTTGCCACACTCCAATCTCACACACACGCTTTTACTGCATCCCCTCTGCCCCCTCACCCCGGGGTTCCGCAGGACCCCATCCTTAACCCACAGCCCTCACCAGCCCAAATTATGCCTCTAAGCAGGAATGTTCACTGCAGCATATGAAATATTTAAGCTGCTTTTCTAAATATATACATTATTTAGCCTATAGTCTATAAAATATTGATATTATTTGTTTCTCCCATCCCCAAATATCTGCATTATTTACGGTACAGTTGGGGAAACATTAACCTGTGGGTTTTGCCTTGTGCATTTTTTTCCTTTTCCCTGTGTCACTGGGGCACACACAGATCGGAGAGAGGCAATAGTGACAGTTCTCTTGCCCAGGTCCCACAGAAGGCCCTGGGAATGCAGGAGATAACAGTGTCCAAAGCCAGATGGACAGCACTGTAGTCACCTCTGTGACCTCATTGTACCATGGGAACAGGGAGCAAACACCCCGTTATTTCTCGAGGGCAGTTTTGTATTCCAAGCTCAGTGCCCCACTGCTGTTGATACTTAATTGATCCCCAAGTCTTCCACATGGGGAGTCACTCCCACTTCCAGCTGAGCTCATTCTTATTTGTGGCCTCTGTCACCCCCTCCAGGTGTGACCTCAGTCCTTATGTCGGTGTAAGAAAAAGCTCTCTTCTTACTCACTTCCTGTGTCAGGTCCATAGTGAACAGGACAGCAGCGCTGACCTCTGAGTGCTGGCACAGGCCCATTCCCCTGTGCTGCATTCTCCATCTGGCATTTATCTGTTCTAACAGTGGGAAACTGAGGCACCTGCCAGTGTAGCTGAGATACTGATGTCCGTGAGCGCTCCCAAAACTCATTTACTTGTACTTGCAGCCTTTTCTTTTTAGAAGTCCTCCTTCCATAGACAGAATGAGACTCGAAGGTGATATTTTTCTTATTTCTAAAGTGACTTTAATTTTTTAAATTATGTAAGTGATATGTGCTTGTTAATCATCATTATTATTACTCAAAAATTGATAAAGCAGAAAGTAAAACACCTTTGCCCTATAATCCCACTTCTAAAGATAACCATTGTTAACAGGTATAGAGCATTACAGAGTCTTACAGGGTGGCTTTAGTATTTTATATGAAATGGGGCCACACTATATAACCTGATTTCTCTAATGAGCTTTTATCATGCAAAACATCATGGGCATCTTTCCATACCATCATTAACAGATTCCTTACCTTTGGATATTTAGGTCATTCTCATTGCTTTGCAATTACAAATAATGTTGTAATCAGCATCCCTAAGGAAAGTTTAGAAACTTTGGTACATAAAGGCCAAAGTCAGGGATGAAATGCCAAGGGTTTCTGAGCATTTGCCACACTGTCTCAGGGGCCTGCTGATAACAGGCCCTACTGCCACTGCGGTCGGTGGTTGAGACACTGGTCCCCGGACTCCTCAGGGAGCAACCGTGGGCCCGGCTTGGCGGCACACACCTCCTTAACTTAGACACCTCCAATGAAATGCCAAGAGTGTGCAATGAACTTTCTCCTCTCCTGGCTGTCTAACTCAGAAGAGGTTGTCTCTTCCTCCTCCTCCTGCTCCTCCTCCTCCTCCTCCTCCTCCTCCTCCTCCTCCTCCCACCTCCACTCCCTTTGGGTACCTCTACTTACCCTGCCTCTGTTTTGAATCTCTAAAATAATGTGACAAGTTAATGATGGTACAATTATCTAAATGTTTAACAGACATGTTATCTAAGTGAGTCGGATTGAGATTCCATCCTGCTGACAATAAACATCAATGGTGGAGCAGAAAGCGATAGGCAAATTATAGCAAACCCTGCAATTTCAATGCTATTAACTTTGGAGGAATAACAGCCTTGAGGCCTGTAAACTCTGAATAAAATAGACCCTTGTGTTTGTCCAACTATTAAATCAAAATGCTACCAACATCCTAGAAAAAACAAGGCGATTTATGGCCTTTCAAGTTTCAGTTACACATTGGTTTTTATTAACTCCTTTCTGTCATTGGGCAGCCGTGGTGTCACTAAGGAGAAGGGTGAGAAGTCAGAGAGGAAACACAGGAGTGGACAGCGGGAGAGAGAGGGATAAAGGAGAAGCTTGAGGGGCTGAGCATGGGCACATGGGAAGACGAGTGGAAACCTGAGATCAAGAGCTGAGGTTGATTATTCAGGACTCAGATGTGGGGACAATTCTGAGAGTGAAGGGGCAACTCAGACCAGTGAGGACGGTGAGTCCTGCCAGATCACCCCAAGAAACACCAACCTGGAATCCCAGTCCTGCCACTGGATGAGTCGTATTATTTAAGCCTCTCTGAGCCTGTGATTCCGCATCAGTGATGCAGACAGTGAAACCCTCCTTAGTGGTGTCCTGATGACTATATTGGACCATACATAAAAAGCAACAGTGCTGGGCACAGACCACACTCTGAATAATAGTCCTCAAAGATCAGACTCAATCCTTCCCCTCCAATTTCTAAACAGTTTTTAAGAGGCAAAATATCTTCATCTTTAATCCCTTCTTCAGCCACAGTAGGTATTTAATACATTGTTACTGAATAAGCTACTAAATAGAATGCAGGAATTCTTGTCTACTGGTGAGGGACAGAAACTGCAGGCCTCTAAAAATAACAGTAGCAAGCAGCGACCACTTATGCATACATCAGTCCTCCTTCCCAGGGCTCAGGGCTTCACATGTATGATTTTTTTTCTTTTTTTCTTTTTTTTTGAGACAGAGTCTTGCTCTGTCCCCCAGGCTGGAGTACAGTGGCGTGATCTCCACTCACTGCAAGCTCCGCCTCCCGGGTTCACACCATTCTCCTGCCTCAGCCTCCCAAGTAGCTGGGACTACAGGCACCCGCCACCACGCCTGGCTAATTTTTTGTATTTTTAGTAGAGATGGGGTTTCACCATGTTAGCCAGGATGGTCTTGATCTCCTGACCTCATGATCCGCCCGCCTCAGCCTCCCAAAGTGCTGGGATTACAGGTGTGAGCCACTGTGCCCGGCCCCACATGTATGGTTTTATGTAGTTCTTACAGCAACCATTATGATTATTAATCATAGTTTACAAATGTGAAAAACTAAGGCTGAGAAAAACACAGACCATCAATGCAAGATCAGAATCAGGCTGTCCTTGGAACCACAGAACCCCCCAAACAGCACTTTTCTTGCCCAATTCCTACACCCTACCTTTGAGAGAAGCAAGGAAACGAAGCCATTTGTCCCATATGAAGCAAGTCCATAGCAGAGCCAGGATAAGAACCTAGTTCTCCTTCTCCTAATTCATTATTGCTTCCAAACACCATGCTGCCTCCACATCCCCAACGGTAATTTGCAATCACATTTCCGCTAGGGTGGGAGGCCGGGGAAGGGCAAGGTCTGTGTCCTGCCCACTGCCCAGCGGCATCCACGGCCGGCATCCCCATCCCAGGGCCCAGCATCCACGTCCGGAATCCCCGTCCCGGGGCCCAGCATCCACGTCCGGCATCCCCGTCCCGGGGCCCAGCGGCATCCACACCCGGCATCCCCGTCCCGGGGCCCAGCGGCATCCACACCCGGCATCCCCGTCCCGGGGCCCAGCGGCATCCACGCCCGGCATCCCCGTCCCGGGGCCCAGCGGCATCCACGCCCGGCATCCCCGTCCCGGGGCCCAGCGGCATCCACGTCCGGCATCCCCGTCCCGGGGCCCAGCGGCATCCATGTCCGGCATCCCCGTCCCGGGGCCCAGCATCCATGTCTGGCATCCCAGTGCCAGGTCCCAGCACACATGTCCAAAATCCCTGTCCCAGGACCCAGCCTCCATGTCTAGCATCGAGAAACACTCAAGATGTCTGTGGAGGAAATGAGCTTCAGCCCTTTCTAATCCAAACCTGCCTTGCTTAAATTCTCCTTCTCCAATCCCAAAAGAGCCAAACACCATTGATCCCCTCAAATCACTGTCCAGGGCAGTGATGCTTCATATAAAATGTGCTGGGGTGATGAAAGGGCAGAGCACAAAGGACTTTCAGGACAGTGAAGCGGCTATTCCGTATGACACGAAAATGGTGGATGCGTGTCCTTACACGCCTGTCCAAATCCACAGACTGTACACCACCAGGAGTGAACCCTCATGTGAACTGTGGGCCCTGGGTGACAATGATGTGCCAGCGTAGGCTCACCGATTGTAACAAAGGTACCACCCATGTGGCGTGGGATGTTGATGGTGGGGGAGGCTGTGCACTTGCGTGTGAGGACAGGGGGTACAATGGGAACTCTATACTTTCCATTCCATTTTGCTATAACCTAAAGCTGCTCTTAAAAAAAATGAAATTTATTAATTTAAAAAATAGTATCGGGGGCCCCTCCAGAAGGTGGCCAGAGGGGCCCTGGGAGCCACTAGGGTGAACAATGGAGAGAAAGAATGGCTGGTCTGGGCCAGCAGGAGACGGCTGGGTTGTTCCTCCCTACTCTACAGCAAGCAGCACCAGCACAGCCGAGAGCCCTGTGCTTGGAAAATAAAACTCTATATTAGGCATCAAACATGCCTTTATAGTAACAGCACGAAATTAGGTCAAGAGTAAATCTATGCTGGGGCACTGACTGTACAAACAGCAGCACATGACCCTCCTCCCAAAGTGCCTATGACGTTCCGCGGCCGTTCTTGAGCCTGAGCTTTCTCATGTTAAATTCCTTGGCACAGAATGTGAAATGCTATACAAATCACCTCTGATATTTATAAAAGTCAAATGCTATTATGTTTTCAATGGGGAGGTCACAGCAAACCACATGGAGTCTGCCTGTCCCTCTGATGACTCACTGTCCTGTCCTCCCCGATACCCTCCACCTTGTACAGAGGTTTGAGGCTCGTTTGGATTTTTTTTTTTTTCATGTAAAGTTTAGGTAGATTAGGTTATTTGTCATCATCTGGCCCCCTCCCAGCTCCTCTGGGACCAGCCACTGGGAGGCTGTTCTTGAGAGGAGGAACCAGAACAGTTGCTAGTTTTCCTATCATTACAGGACTCCTTGGTGCCCAGCACTGTCCCTCGTGCCAAGCTCAGGGCAGGAGGGGGCAAGGCCAGCAGCTATCCTGAGGGAAGGAGCATTGCTGCTCACCCTTTTAAATCCTCTGCCTTCTGCACTCCAGCCCAGGCGACAGAGAGAGACTCTGTCTCAAAAATAACAATAAAAATAAAATAAAATAAAATAAATCCTCTGCCTTGCCTGCTACTCCCACCCCACCCCCTGCCCCCACCATGATCACCCACTACAGAAAATTCTCCAAACAAGGACTTCATTTTCTACTCTGAAGTTCAGAGCCAGGGACTGTCCCTGAAGCTTCCTCCAAATATTATTAACATATCAGGAGAGAGAGAGGGGCCAGTGCAAGCAGGCAGCCAACACCAAGGTTGGAGATACGGTTCTGCACCTCCAAAGGGGGAGGCTGCACAGTGCAGAGAGAGAGAGAGACAAAGAGAGAGAAACAGAGAGTGGGGGGAAGACAGAGTATATGCCTCCTAGACTCCTTCACACTGAAACGAAGAGGACCCTTTGGGTGGGGTTCCCTCCAATGCCCAATCCCTGCTAGAAGAGAAGGGCAGAGTCCGCAGCATGGACCCTCAGCCGCCAGAGGTATGCTGTTTCTGGATTGCAAGACTCTTGCAGCCAACACACAGTGGATGAGAACCAGCATCTCAACATTTGCATCTGGTTGAGTGGCTTCCCCTGTGACGCAGTAATGTGGAAACTAAGCAACTTTTTCTAGGCCAGTAAAAGAAAGTACTTATTTTGTAGTCACAGTAGAGAGAACCTTGGGCTGAACTTGTGGGCTCTAATTCCAGTTTGGATTGTTTGTTCTTAACTGACCCCCTTTTTCAAATAGGGGCTTTGATCCATTGATCCGCACATGACAGCTGATGCCCAGGCCCCCATAGGGAGGGAAGGCAATGCTAAAATGTGGGCTCTGGGGAACAGAAGCCCAGGGCATACATTCAAGTCCTGCCCCAGATTGGTCTTCCTTAACCTTTCTGGGACTCAGTTTTCTCTGGCAAAGATCAGGGAGGAAAAAAGGTCTATATTTTTGGACTATAGTGAAGACTTAATAAAATAAGAACTCAAAAGTATCCAAAAGAGTACAGCTATTGAATTATCTGTACCTAAGGCAAGTTCAACCTACATGCTCAATTCCTTCACAACATCGTAACCTTCGGGAAGGCAGGGCCCAATTTCTGTTCACTATTATGTATTAAGTCCACAAAGCACCTAGCATACAGTAGGTACTTAAAAACTCAGAGAATGAGGAAATGAGGGAACTACAGGATAAGCCAGCTACACAGGCTATTTTGACAGCAAACTTGAGTCACTAACCTGGCGGACCTTGCAGGGCAAGTTGAGGGCTGGAGGAGAAAGCTGAATTCCTCCAGGGTAAGTCTAGGGTCTAGTTCAACCTAGTACCCTGGGCCTGCAGAGGGTGCCCTTAAGCTTCCCAGCCTCAGAACTTCTAAACCTAGGAATGACCTTAGCTATCTTTGTCTGCTTCTTTGCCTCTTTTTTCTTACTGGGGAAAAGGTAGGATGAGGTGGAAGGTTCTATTTGAAGAAGTCAAGAGATAGGGAATACCCAGGTTCCTGGTGATAGCAGACATGGTTCAGGACCCTACCAGGAACCCAAAATTCCTGAGCCTTTGAGGGCACCAGTCACTGAAGCCTCCTCTAAGATGTGGAAGGGCACAGGCCTGGTGCTCCTGGAGGCTGGTACACCTGTTTAGTCTCGATTCCAGTTTTCAGGCCTGTCTGGCCTGGGTTTACACATCACCTGTTTAGATACCAGCAGGGAATGGTTCCTTTGGGAAGCTTTGGGCATTCCAGACCTCAGGGCCTTAAGATCTACCAAATCTGCTCCCTGAGATTGCTCAAAGTGTGGAGCTTCAATCTGCCCTCACTTCTCTCAACTGCACTGAGAGGGCCCCAGTGGCTGTTAACTCAGTGGGCACGTTGCAAATGTCCCCTTGGCCAGAGGACATAGTCAGGGATCCTGGAAGACCTCACCATGGCCTTGCAAAGCAGGTGTACACTGTTCCTGTTCCTCCAACACCATCCTCACTAACTTGGCCCCGTCACCTACCAGTGGGGGAAATCCATGTTTTCAGAGGCCTCTGAGGAAGACCAGGATGATTTGATGAGAGAAACTGGCACCTCCATTTCCTGAGCACTTAGTCCATGCGAGGCCTATATTGAGATTATCCAATCTGTGATGGGGGTGGAATTGGAATCTAGATAGTCTGACACCAGATCCCAAGTTCTGGGTCACTATGCACTGAATACCCTGCACTTGACACTCTCACTTTAGGCTTCATGGGGTTCCTCTTCCCTGCACTCCGCATGACAAACCTGCACCACTCTGTTAGGGCTCAAACTTTCCTAGGAAGTAATGTCCTCTAGACATCATCCCATCCACTTCCCCGCCTTCAGGCGGGTCTCTTGTCCCCAGGCAGTCATTTGCCCATCCCCCTTTCCTGCTCCCTGACTCCCTCAGTCTCTCTGGCCAGGCCCACACAGACCAGCCCTGGCCCCAACTCCCCCATGTTCAGATTACAAATAGGTGGTTTCTCTGGGTCCCCTACAGACGGACTGAAAGAGTTGAAGGTTCCTACAGGTCACCCTCATGGCCTCTTCACTCAGACCTCCCATTTTCTCCCGAGGGCATGCTGAAGACTGACCAGCCTCCTACCCTGAAGCTCAGCAGCCAAGTTATCTCGCTGCCCTCTAATTAACACCACCGGATCCTGTCTGTTGCCCCCAGGCCTGTTCAAGTCCCAAATGGGGATGTACAGTGGCTTGAACAACATTATGATTTGTAAAACCCACTCCTAATTAGTTTGACTTTGAATAAAGAGGGTAATTATTTTTAAATTTATTAACTGCTGCCTGGCCAGAGAAGTTTCCAGATCAAATGACATGGAGAAGCTATTTCTGCTCAGTGATGCAGCAATTTATATTACTGATCGGTCATTAAAACCTCTGGCACAAAACCACTTGTGTTTCCTGAGCCAAGATAGTGTCCGTGTGTCAAATTTCAAACCCAGAGTATAAATTAAGCCATTAATGGTATTTATCAGTTTATCTGGACTTAAAGAACTACTTACTAATTTAAGACATTCCTGATATAGAAGCCAGGTGGTGCGCTGGGTGTGCATGTGGGTGTGCACGTGCATGTATGTGTGTTTTCTCACTTTTATTTTACTGAACAGTGTAAAAAAAATTCTGATGTGTAAATGAAGTACGAGCATCTCGGGAACTGCCTAGCTGTTAATTCCTCACTGCTCTGCAACCCAAACATTTTGGAAGCAGCAGTGTTTTGCAATATGTATTTGTCATAATATAAAAGGTGTAAAATGATCTCTGTTTATCTCCTCAAAGCCTTCGTTGTACCAAAACAGAAAATTGAATGTGACAACAAAGCCTGAGCCCAGCCCAACCATAAGCGTGGCCTCCTAGAACACCAGCTTGAGCCCGTCAAGATCTTGAGGGCAGGGGGCAAGGAGGGGTCACACACACCAGGACAGAAACCCAGGTCAAATAGGGTCAAAAGGGTGAGATGTGAACATGCCATTCTCTTGGATAGGCTGCAATTGGAAATCGTTTCCATTAAATTCATTTTCCAGTTTCAAAAATACCTGTACGACACCATAACCACCTGCCCTATGCAAAGCCACACGTGAGCTCCATGAACTCCCACATGGCAGCCTTGGATATGAAGCTGAACTGATTCAGGCAAACTGTATCCTACTCCAGGAGGAGGATGTGCACATGAGGGTGTTGGGGCTTCTTTGGGGCACACGGTTCCAAAAGAGCTCTTCCCAGGCAGGGCCATGAACTCAATGACCTCTAAACAGGATCACCCTGAACCATTCAGCCTACAGACTCCTGGACAACACTCAGTCAATGCGGAGGCAGCCAGGGAGTAGTAGAAAGAACACTTGAGTTGGAGTTGGGTCAAGTTCTAGTTCTCCACTTCCTAGTGGGTAGTGTCTAGGCCCCCACGGTCTCATCTGTTAAATGGGTGTAATCGAGGAAAGTGTTTTATAAACTAAGGTAGCAAAAATATCAAGTGGCATTGGCATTATTTTTACTGTCCCAGGGTCTCCATTCCTTCTGTTTTTCAGAGCTCTTCCCTACCTACTCTCCCGTTGGCTTCCCAACGATACCTGGTCTCCCACCTGGCTTTTCCCACTCCAACAGCTTTAGTGACATTTTCAGCGCTCCCTGTCATCAGGCAACTCCCTTCCTCCTGGGACCCCTTTCCTGGAACAGAAAGGGCAAATAGATTTCAGACTGTATTGCTCATTGATTATTAGGAGAACTGAAAATCCACCTGAGTTCAGCAGGAAGTAGCGCTATGAGTGATGAATGAGCTCTGCCACATGTCAGAAAGAGTCACCATGGTCACACAGGACCTCTCTTTGCCAGCCCTATCCTGAGGGTAAAACTGCTGTCGTATCTCCCCTCGACACTGAGCACGACACCTGCCCCACACAAGGAAGTGGCTCTTCCCTGCTGGGGGAGCTCGCCCACAGCTCACACTGAGGCTGGCAGGGAGCCTTTCTCAAAGCATCCACCTTGGTCTCTCACTCCTAATTTGGATTCATTTTCTCCATTCCCCATCCTTTCAAGAGCTCAGTTTACTCAATCTTTATTGAGCACACCACATGGGGCCTATTGAGCAAGCCACATTTTACCTCAACATCAGCAGGGGGCACTCGGTTGCTGACCTCTCCCTCCTCCAGCCGAGGAGCCCCATCCACAAGATCTCTGGGGGGAAAACAAAAGGCCCAGACCACCACATTCGGACCTTCAGCTTCTTTCAAGAACAGGGCGTGTGCCTGAGTTGGTCACCATCATATCCCCAGCGGGTGCCAGGCACACAGGGGGTGCTCCCTACATCTGGGGTCTGCCTAGGAACAACCTCCACAGCTGCTCATCCCTCGAGGACTCAGCTTGCTCCCCTGCCCCTGGCTGAGAGGGCAGCTTGCTCCCTGCTGCTGCAAATTGAATCTGGATGGACAGAATTAAGCTGCTTGGCAAAGCTGGCTCACAGCTCATTCCCCCAGATTAGAACTCTCAGAGTGGGATTCTCAGTTACATGCGGTCTAGCAATAAGAAAATGGCTGGGACCCTGGGAGACCCGGTTCTCCCCTTGCTTTCATGACAACCACCTCTGGAACCCTGGGCAAAATAACCTAGCCAGGTCACTTTCTCTGTAACTGAGCTAGGGAGATGCTGACTGCAATGACGGCTCACCTGTAAAGCTCTCTTCCCATCATGACAGGGCAAGGCCTCTCCAGGCCAAAGCTCAAGATGCCAGTCAGGAGGCATGTTTTCCACTCAGAAAAGGCAAGGACAAGAACGCTGAAATATTGATGACAATAATCTTAACAGCAGCTGACTGGTGTTCTTCCTTCTTCCACTTTAGTCCCCTGTGGTAGCTTGTTTCCAAAGATGGCTGCCATCAATTCCTCCTTCTCTATAGGTTTCTGTCACTTCCCTACTGAGAAGGAGAGTCCAGCCTTCCACCACCTTCAATCTGGGGCTGACCTATGACTATCTGATTGATGAAATATGGTAGAAGTAATTAATGCTGTGTACTTCCAGCTTAGCTTTTAAGAGGACCGGCAGTTCCTGTGTCCTGACTCCCAGAAACCTGAGCTGTCACACAACAAGTCCAGGTTACTCTGCTGAAGAGAGAAGCCATGCAAAGGAACATTGAGACTCAGATAATTGAGTGAAGGAGCCATCTTGGACATCCAGCCCAGTTGAGTCTACAGATGACACCAGCTCCAGCCATTACCTGATGGAAACCACATGAGACCCCAAGAGAAAACCACCCAGCTGAGCCCAGTTACCCAAAGAACTGTCAGAGACAATAACACTTTATTGTTTTAAGCTACTATTGGAGTGGTTTGTTACATGACAACACTCTCTATGGTCAATCCTCAACACAAGAGTCAGAATAAGTCAAGTCAAGTCATTCATTATAATGTTATATGTATTTGACATGACAATAACATAAGTCAAGTCATGTCATTCTCCCAGTCAAAACCCTCCAATGGACTACTTTTCCCCCTTCTCTATAAATGCACATCTGTGTGTGTATATGTATTATATCTCAGTAAAGCTACATATGCATGTGTGTATGCGCGTGCATGCATGTGTGTGTACAGTCAAATGTCATTTAGTGATAAAGATATGTTCTGAGAAATGCTTCATTAGACAATTTTGTCTTAAATAGGGCACAGGGAGCCAAAAGAGCCCTGCCCATGACGAGGCAGTGAGCTAAATGATCCTGAGCCTTTTAGCCCATGGACAACACTCAGTCAATGTGCAGGCAGCTGGGAAGTCGTGGAAAGAGCACGTGAGTTGGGTCAAGTTCCAGCTCTCCACTTCCTAATGGGTAGCTTCTAGGCTACATCCTAGAGCACACTTAGATAAGCCTAGATGGTACCTAGGCTGTATGGGACAGCCAATTGTTCCTAGGCTACAAACCTTTATAGCATGCTACTCTACTAAACACTGCAGGCAATTATAACACAATGGTAAGCATTTACATATCTAAACACATCTAAATGTAGAAAAGGTACAGTAAAAATATGGCAGTATAATCTTATGAGACCACTGTCATATATGCAATCCATTGTTGATCAAAATGTCATTATATGGTATGATATAGATTGGATATTTGTCCTGCCCAAATCTCATGTTGAACTGTAATCCCCAGTGCTGGAGGTGGGGCCTGGTGGGAGATGACTGGATCATGGGGGTGGGTTTCTCCTGAATGGTTTAGCACCATCCTCTTGGTGCTATTCTCACGACAATGAGTGAGTTCTCTTAGAGAACTGGTCATTTAAAAGTATGCAGCTGCTTCCCCCTTGCCCGACTCTCTCTCTCTAGCTCCTGCTCTGGCCACGTGACATGCCTGCTCCCCCTTTGCCTTCCACCATGATTGTAAGCTTCCTGAGGCCTCCCCAGAGCCTGAGTCTAGATGCCAGCATGATGCTTCCTGGAAAGCCTGCAGAACTGTGAGCCAATTAAACCTCTTTGTAAATTACTCAGTCTCATGCATTTCTTTACAGCAATGCAAGAACGGCTTAATACACGGCACATCACTCTGTTTGTGTGTGTATGTATACATATGTGTGTATATATATATGTGTGTGTGTGTGTGTGTACATATATGAGAGAGGGGTGGCAAGAGTGATGCCAGTGACTCTTCCTGACACTGGCAGAGCTGATTTATATACATGTACACACCCATGCCGCTTTTCAGAGACCTAATACACGTACCATACAATATAAAATTCATGTCTTTTAAAGTGTACAGTTGAACTAATACATAGACTGGTCCCCGACTTAGGATTTTTCAACTTTATAATTGTGGGAAACCATCACAATTTTGAAGTAATGTACAGGATATAATAAATTCCATGAGATCTTCAACACTTTTATTATAAAATAGGTTTTATATTAGATGATTTTGCCCAACTGTTGGCTAACGTAAGTGTTCTGAGCACATTTAAGATAGGCTAGGCTAAGCTATGATGTTCAGTAGGTTACTTGTATTAAATGCATTTTCAATTTATTATCTTTTCAACTTACGATGGGTTTATCAGGACACAGTCCCATTGTAAGTCGAGGAGCCTCAGTATTCAAAGCTGTGCAGTCATCACCACGATCAATTCTAGAACATTTTCATCACTCCATGAAGAAACTCCAGCTCCATCAGCAGTCACTCTCCATTTCCTCACAACTTCCCCAGCCCCTGGCACCTACTAATTTACTTTCGGTCTCTATAGATTTGCCTATTCTAGATATTTTACATGAACAGAATCATTTTGCATCTGGCTTCCTTCATGGAGCATGTTCAAGTTCATCTATGTTGTAGTATGTATCAGTACTTCATTCCTTTTTAGGGCCAAGTAGTATATCATGGTATGAGTATACCGCACTTTGTTTATCCATTCACCAGTTGATAGACATGGGGTTGTTTCCATTTTTTGGCTATTATGAATAATGCTGCTGTAAACATTCATGTACAGGTTCTTGTGTGAACATATCTTCTCAGTTCTCTTGGCTGTATACCTAAGAGAAGAACTGCTGCTTCGTATGATAATTCTGTGTTTAACCTTTTTTTTTTTTTTTTTTTTTTGAGATGGAGTCTCACTCTGACGCCAGGCTGGAGTGCAGTGGCGCAATCTCAGCTCACTGCAACTTCCGACTTCCTGGTTCAAGTGATTCTCCTGTCTCAGCCTCCCCAGTAGCTGAGATTACAAGCACATGCCACCACGCCCAGCTAATTTTTGTATTTTTTTAGTAGAGACAGGGTTTCACCATGTTGGCCAGGATGGTCTCAATCTCCTGACCTTGTGATCTGCCTGCCTCAGCTAACCTCTTGAGGAATTGCCAGAATGTTTTCCAAAGTGGCTGCACCATCTTACACTCCCATGAGAGTTCTGGTTTTTCCACATCTTTGATAACACTTGTAACTATCTGTACTTTTTATTGTAGCCACATTGTAGTGGGTGTGAAGCAG
Organism: Hylobates moloch; assembly: GCF_009828535.3. Lineage (NCBI taxonomy): Eukaryota > Metazoa > Chordata > Mammalia > Primates > Hylobatidae > Hylobates > Hylobates moloch. The sequence continues at coordinate 86,943,508 of NW_026652286.1, read as the reverse complement.
TTATCTCACTGTGGTTTTGATTTGCATCTCCCTGATGGTGAATGCAGTTGAGCATCTTTTTCATGTGCTCATTGGCTACTTGTCTATCTTTGGAGACATGTCTGTTCAGAACCTTTGCCCATTATTTAATTTGATTATTTGTTTATGTTTTTTGAATTATAAGACCTCTTTCTATTTCTAGCTATAAGTTCCTCATCAAATATATGATTTTCAAATATTTTCTCACACTCTGAAGGACTTTTAGCACATGCAGAATAAAACCCAGATCTTTTACCAGGGCTGAGAGACTTGCCAGATCCTGTCCTCATCCCTCACCACTCTACACGTCACTCCCAGCTCTCTGGCCACCACTGCTCTGCGTGCAGGTCCTTAAACTTGTCAGGCTTGATCCAGCCTCAGGGCTTCCACAAGTGCTCACTCCCTTTGCTTAGACATTCTTCCCAGAAATTTTTGAGTGGCTCACTCCTTCACTTTTTAAGACTCTGCCCGGATACCACCTTCTTGGAGAGGCCTTCCCTAACCATTCTATCCACGACGTTTCTCCCTAAATATCCACAATATTTCTTTTCTCCCTATTATTCTCTACTCCTTATCCTTTTCTAGTAGCACTTAATATGTATAAGCAGACATGATATTGTACATTTATTTGCTGATTCTGTCTCCCAGCTAGAAGCTCAGTTCCATGAGGGGCAGCAATGTCATCTGTCTCATGCATTACTATATCTTAAATGCCTAAACAGTGCCAGGCACATTGTAGAAACTCAATAAATATCTATTATGTTAAATATACCTACTACTATTTATTGAGTGCTTACTATGAGCCAAACACTCCATGAAATACTTCAAGTAGAATACCTTATTTCATCCCCACAACAACCCTAATGCTATGAGGTAGACACTAATATTACTCCACTTCTGTAACAGATGAGAAATCTAAATTAAGAGAGTTTAAATAATTTATCCATGGCCCCACAAATAGAAAGTGGCAGAGTCAGGATTAAACCCATGCAGTCTCAGCTCTGAACTATAAGGCTCTACCACGCCTGTCCCCACTACTAACTCCAGCAAGTCACTTTCCCTCCTTTCAGCCTCAGTTTCCTCATCTATGACATAAGAGTAGCTTTCTACCTTACTTTACAGGGTTACTGAGAGATTGGCCAGGTGGGATCACGTAAAGCAGTGGTCCCCAACCTTTTTGGCACCAGGGACCAGTTTTATGGAAGACAACTTTTTCATATATGGCAGGGTACAGGAGGGTGGTCCTGGGACGACTTAAGCACATTACATTTATTGTGTACTTTATTTCTATTATTACATTGTAATATATAATGAACTAATTATGCAACTCACCATAATGTAGAATTAGTGGGAGCCCTGAGCTTGTTTTCCTGCAACTAGATGGTCCCATCTGGGGGTGACGAGAGACAGTGACAGATCATCAGGCATTAGATTCTCATAAGGAGTGCAAAACCTAAACCCTTTGCATGCACAGTTCACAATAGGGTTTGTGCTCCTATGAGAATCTAATGCTGCTGCTGCTGCTTTGACACGAGGAGGAGCTCAGGTGGTAATGCGAGCAACGAGGAACAGCTGTAAACACAGATGAAGTTTCACTTGCTCGCCCACTGCTTGCCTCTTGCCATGCAGCCTGGTTCCTAACAGACCACCACAGACACCAGTCCATGATCCTAGGGTTGGGGACCCCTGACATAAAGCACCAAGAACAGTGCCTGCCTCACTGTAAGTGTTAAGTGTGAGCTGCTGTGATGATGTGATGACAATGACTCTGATCACAATGATCAGATGACTTTGGTGCGGTGAAATCAATCCCTTTGAAATCAAATAAAGCTCTATCATTGTGAGTTAATATTGTTCAAATGCATCCTGTGTACACGCTGATTTTAGAGAATGTCTCAGCTCTCGCAGAGGGAGGACTAACCAACTGCGGCCACATGAGGGTTTCAGTTTCATCAGATGGGTGTGAGCGATTTCCCGACCAAGGGAAGAAGATGTTTTGATAATATCACAGACTAAGGCCTCAACAAGAGCATACTAGATACCTCCAAGAAAATGGGATCTCAGTGGCCGGTTAGAGACAGATCCTGGCCTAATCTAGGACAGCCATTCTCATGGGGCCATGTCATACTTGTAAACTTCTGCTGGGCCAGCCACACAGACAAGAGTAGCTGAACGTGGCAGAAGCCCATCCTACTCACAGCTCCCCCAGGAAATGTACTGGATGTCACATTTGCTAAAAAGAGGTTGCCACCCAGACAGTTCATGTCCATGTACTACCAACACTGTGGAAAACCTGGAGAACAGGAATCCAAGTCAACTCACCAGTATGGGTCTGCCTGTGTGTCTCCAGGGCATCCTCCTTCGAAAACTGTGCGCCGCACTGATCACAGACAAAGGCTTTGGCACCCGCTGAAAGAAAGGAGAGGCAGTTACCGCTAGAGCAATAGTCCGTTGGTGAGCAGGGAGGTCCTGGGCCACAACTGTGCAGGTAGACACTAGGGGAGGGGACTGGACACCTGCAAAAATCCTGAGTGAGGGATCATCCATGGCTCAAACCCTCCTCCAAGAGGTGAACACTCACCCAACTGAATTCCGAATGCCCTTGTCTAGGGCTCTTCTAGAGAGAAGGAGAAACAAAATCAGAATAACTAAGATAAACAGAAATGGGTTCCAAGTTAGATACCTCAAGAAGAAGGAGGATCTGAAGACCTAGCTCCAGGTGATGGGAGGACAGAAGAAAAATGATGCCAACAAAAGGAAATGTGCCCTGTTGCCTAAACTATACTTTATGGGAAGGTAAGAATTGCTGACACACCTGGATGTCCATGGGGACTTCTGACTCAGTGTGTCCAAAACTAAACTCATCATCTATCCTCAACTGCCGCCTGCATCTGACCATTTAAAACCGCTGAATGGCTCCCCAGTGCCTGGAGAACAAGGTCCAAACTCCTTACTGTGACTCACAAAGCACTACTGGGTGTGCTCCTCTTTCCTGCTTTGTCTCTCACACCTCACTCTTGCTCTCTTTTCTCCAGCTACACTGAACCACACAGGCTCCCTGGAGGAACCATGTGATTCCTCATCGCTAGGCCTGTGCACATTCTTCTGCACGTCCTCTACCTCTGACATTCTCCCACGCTTCTCTGGCTGCTATGGTGCAGTTGGAGCTCCTGTTCATCATTCATGCGTCGACTTCAATACCCGAGCGCCCGAGTGTAGGTGAGGCAATGCTCCTTTATGCTCCCATAGCACCTGGTATGTTCCAGCTCTCGGCCCTTGCTGTGCTCCATTCTAAATGCCTGTGGCCCTGTCTTTCTCTCTCTCCACACCGTAAGCTTCCTGGAGGAGGGACCGTGTCATCTTGTGCACAGCTACATCTGCCTGACACACAGTGGAAACCTATTACTATACATATTTGTGGAATAAATAAAATTAATTCAGTGCAACTCAATTTAATAAACTTTCTCGGAACTGTTATTTAGAAGGCTTAAAGTGATAATGCCACCATGTCAAGATGAAACAGTACTTTTTATCATTGGCTAATAGTCTTCATGGCTCTACTATATTATCTGATCCAGGGGTCAGCTGTCACAAGCCTTGGCATTTTTCCTTCAAGATGTCTGGTAGATGCACTCTTCCACTGCACTGGGTGCAGTGATTCCACTGCAATCACCACCCCATTCAGGCCCTTGCTGCGTCACACTCAGAACACTGTAAGACGCAAGGTCGTTTCCACACCACCAGCCACCCGCAATCTACTCAACAGATGCAGGTTCCTCTACAGCCACTTGATTCCTCACACTTTCTTACTCAAGAAGACACAATGCCTCCCAATGTGTACTGGCTCTAAATTCCTCTACTTGGCTTCAAGGCCTTCCATAACCTGTCCCTGGTTAGCCACCCACCTCCATAGGTAAGCTGTCCTCACCAGCCCTCTCTGGGTGCCGCTTGACCTTCCCAGCGTCTCTGTGCTTGAGCAATGCTCAGTCCCATTCCTCCATCTGTTCCAATCCCACTTCATTTTCAAGGCCAGAGTTTGTGGACATCAAGCACTCCAGTCCCTTACTCTTCTGTCCTTTCCAATCTGCCACTGCACTCTGTTCCTTTCAACACGTCTTAGCACTTTGTTGTTGTTGTCATTGTTTTTGAGATAGGGTCTCTGTCTGTCACCAAGGCTGGAGTGCAGTGGTGCAATCATAGCTTATGGCAGCCTCAACCTCCTAGGTTCAAGCAATCCTCCCACCTCAGCCTCCTGAGTAGCTGGGACTACAGGTGCACGCCACCATGCTTGCCTAATTCTGTTTTTTTGTTTATTTTATTTTATTTTATTTCATTCATTTATTTATTTATTTTAAAGAGATGAGGTCTCACTGTGTTTCCCAGGTTGGTCTTGAGCTCCTGGGCTCAAGCAGTCCTCCCACCTTGGTCTCCCAAAGTGCTGGGGGATTCCAGGTGTGAGCCACTGTGTCTGGTCATCTTAGCTCTTTTTAAAATATGCCTGTGTTTTAGTTTTGTATTGGAGCCTCGTACGAGCCAGAACTACTTTTTACACAAATTTGTTTACACAAATTTGTAGCCCACAGTGCTGTTTTCAAATCACCTCAGATTTCCTGAGGCTTGACTATATGCCAGGCATGATGCTAAATGCTTAATATGCATGATTTGTCCCAACAACCACCATTGATAGTACATGCTATCATTATCTCCATGTAGCAGATGAGTAAATTCAAGCTCAGAGAGGTTAACCACTTTGCCCAATGCCACACAGTGGTTAACATAGTAAAGGTGAATTCAAACACAGGCAGCCTGATTTCAGAGTAATCCCCATACCCTTCAGCCTCCCTAGGGTTCCATCTGCAAAGATGTTTCGTGGATAAGACTTCATGGGTGGGGTCTGAGCTCCCATCTCTGAATGAAAATTCAATTTACCTATTTTACACATCAGGGCTTTGGGGTTGGAAAAATGACTCCACTACTTTTCTAGAAATTTGAAAACCTCTGCCTTTGAGAATCAGCACATACTGAAGGAATGTAACTCCAAATACAAGCTGTTCCAGCACGGACTTCAATACCAATGAATGCTTCTTACAGTGAAGAATATGAGGACCCTAGAGGAGGTCCAGAATGTGGGATCCTCTGGGGGTATCGACTTTCTCTATCTCACTGACACCTATCTTTCTACTGATGAGTAGGATATACTCTAGTAGGTGCTCAATAAATGTGAGTCGACTGGCTGGATAAGTGGGTGATAAAGTGCCCCAGGGAAGATATGAACTCGCTTTTCCTGAAGAGCTTTAAAAATAAATATTGTCATTTGCCTTAGGTGGCTGGGGTTGAATTTTACCTGGAGGCAGGGAGAACCCCGTGGTGACCTCTGGGTGTCCCTTCAAGCCACAGGGCATCCTCAGGCCAAGCACCTGGTACACGGCTTAGAGAGCTTTGAAGAAAGAGCCAAGAAAACTTCTAGCCCGCAGTGACGGCAAAGTAGTCACAACGTGTGTTCACAGGGGTAGCAGCCAAGACTACCTTTCATCCATTTACACCGGAAATGCAGAAAGCACCTCCAAGAGCAGAGTGGGCCTGGATGGGAAAGCTGGGGCTGGATGAAGTCACAGCTCCCTCACAATTAGAAACTGCCCCCAGTCCCAAATCATTAGCCATCAATGATTTTTCTGTGGATCTCTAAGGAATCTGATTTTAATTGTATTTCTTCCTTGGGTTCTATCTGCTCTCACAGCTCCCTAAAGGAGAAAGGGGAAGCAAAGGCCCGAGGAGGGAAGCACCAGCTGGGAAGGGGAGGGCACCCCAATCGGCGAGAAGCCCACCATGCCACAGGCTTCCAAGGGATGTGGTACAGAGGGTTCTTAGAAAACAGCCATCACTGTGGGCTAGAGGAGCTTCTCGCTTTAATGACTGAGAAGCAGAGAAAAAGGAAGGAGGCCAGGTAGGAAATAAAGGGCCGGATGTGTACCATCAGACAAGTGCAGAGGAAGATGAAGACAGATAAGCACACATGATCTAGTAAAGGCAGCTGCCTCGGCCCAAGCCTGACCACATCTGCTTGCCTTCAAAGTCCCGCCACTCCACCCCCACCTCGCTAAAGTCACGACACTGAGCTGAGCATGTGAAAGCCCCTGACCTCGGTGACTCTGGGCCAGGTCCCTCCTTAACACGTGGATAACACAAACGTCAGATCCCATTGCTAGCCCCCACTCACGAAGCCCCAATACTCCCACGCCCACCCAGACAGGCTCTGACTTCCCCCCAACTCTCCGGGGTGAGAGCAAAGACGGGCAGTTCCATGGACACGTGAGCGGAGCACAGCAAGACAGACAAAATCCTCTCTCCCAAGGAGGCTTGTGCCTTTAAATTGTCTCTGTAATGGCTGGCTCAGAGGCAGAAATATTTGGCAGCCCTGAAATTAAAAGTGATAAATTTCCTCGCCAAGCTTTGATCGATAATAGAGGCCTCATCTGTTAATCAATAAGACAGTCTCTGCCTGTTTACTGTGCATATGTTGTTCACTGCTGCCTTCAGTATGATGTCAGGTTTGCATTCAAAGCAACTCAAGTGTGTATAAACCACATGGCTATTCCCAAAATGCATTACGGTGACATCATGCAGCCGCTAATACATTTATAAAGCATCAATGGGAGGGGGCGAAGGGGGAGGGAAGAAGGTCATGCCAGCTGAACACAGCGGGTGCGCATGGACCTAGCAGCAGCACTTACACCCACAAAATTTCCTGGGGCTCAACCTGGAGTAGGGAGAACTCCAAGGACACAGCTCTGGGATGGCCATGACTTGCCATATCCTTCCTACACACGGGGGCTGGTTTTTGAATGTCCAGTAACTATATGCCGAGAGGTGGATTACAGGAAATAAACAAAAGAGACGAAATCCCTGCCCTCAGGGAGCTTATGTTCAAGAGGGGAGGGCAGATTTTTAAAGAGCAAGTAAATATAAAACAGGCCAGGTGGTGATATGTGATAAAAAGATAAATAAATTAAGTGAAGAGGGCCGGATACAATGGCTCATGCCTGTAATCCCAGCACTTTGGGAGGCCGGGATGGGTAGATCACTTGAGCTTAGGAGTTCAAGACCAGGCTGGCCAACGTGGTGAAACCCCATCTCTACTAAAAATACAAAAATTGGCCAAGCATGGTGGCTGATTTTAAATCCCAGCTACTCAGGAAGCTGAGGCAGGAGAATAGCTTGAGCCCGGAAGGCAGAGGTTGCAGTGAGCTGAGATCACACCATTGCACTCCAGCCTGGGAAACAGGAGTGAAACCCTGTCTCAAAACAACAACAACAACAACAACAACAAAGCATTAAGTAAAGATAAACAGAGAGTGCCAGGGGCTGTTCTTTTACACAGGGTAGTCAATGAGGCCCTCGCTGATGTGCTGACATCTGCATAGAGCAAGGCCACCACGTGAGAACATCCACGCCAGGCAAGGGAAGAGGAGCAAGGAGGCCAGCTGCACGGGATGGAGTGACATTGAGGTGGGAGACGTGGGGGTGGGGGAAGTTAAGGGATAGATTGCGGGAAAGAAATTAAATAGCAGAGGGAGAATAGCAGAAGATAAAGGGCGCTAGACCCTTGCTATCCACAGCAATCACAGATCCAAGCAAACCGAGGACAATAGCAGGATCTAGAGGTGCAGGCACGAGACCCCATGCCTAACTTGGCCACTCACAGCTGTGGGCATCACACCAGTCATCACACCTTGATGAACTGATTTCCCAATCTGTAAAATGGGCATAAGCCTATCTGTCTGCCTCCCTGAGGCTGCTGTGAGGAGCAAACAGGATAATAGACACGAATGAATACAAAACTCCTTGTCAATCACAAAACACTCTGTGGATAGCAGAGGTCCTTGGTGCCATTTATACCTCAGGAGGCAGTGCAGTGTGGTTAAGAGCTCAACATTTGGGTCAGACAGATCAGAGGTCAAATCCCAGGCAAGCTAGTCGCCAGCTATAACCCTCAGCAAGCTGCCAGTCTCAGGGAGCCTGTCGCCTCAGCTGTAAAATGGAAGCAGTAAGGGGATGTCCCTTGGAGAGTTGGAACAAGGTGGGGAAAGTGCTCCACCCCACAGCTGGTGGGTAGATACACAGAACCAGTAAGTCGCAGCTACCATCTTCTCCAGTCACTTTTCCTTTAAAGAAAGAGCTCCCTTCACGCAATTAAAGTATGACTGAATTTACTGGAATTGGATGTAGTTATTTGGAGGCCATTTATCTTGTGTAAAGTGAGTTTCACATTCATAAAGACATATGGTAGCACACGTGCACATACATGAACACATGCACGCACACCCCACCTTGTTCCTCTAATTTAAAGATGAGTGATTGTTTTGTTGAGGGGAGCAGAAAAATCTGCCATCGAACCAATATGTCACTATCAGCAGCTATTCACCAACCTGGCTCTGAAGTCTTCTCTGGACAAGCCCCTGGAGCCCCATTCAACTGTCCTGTATTTGGGGCTCTCTTCCGTCTTCCCAGTGGACTGTAACTGTGAGAGCAGGTTCCCACCTCTCTTGGGCTTTACCATATCCCCGATGCCCTGCGCCATGCCTGGCATACAGTCTGTGCCCACTAAATCCTTGTTAAACAAAGAAAGACCCAGGCAGGTTCCTGGGTGCAGAACTCACTTGGGAAGGGCATAATGGCCACTCAGGGCACTGCCAAGCTGTCTGTCCCCTAGGGGGTGGCAGAGTCCTTATTCTGCACACTCAGTTCTCTACTACCCCCTATTTGAAACTCAAGGACATGGTCTCTGGCTAGGTCTCAGGTAGCTGAGAGGAAAAGGGAGGAAAGGTTAGAAAGTAGGGCTGTCTGCTTCCTCTGGTGCAAGACCTCCCTCTCATCAGCATGTCTGCTCCCAACTCAGTCCAACACTCACTGTGGCAGCCAACAACCAACCCTTCCCTCCGCTACAGTCAGTGAGCCTCCTGCCCCCAGGCAGTGATCTGCCGAGTGACTACTGCCTACCCCAGGCACTGAGTTTATCTGAGATTCCAGGTACCCAGCTGTGAAAGAGACAGGCAGACATCTTTGCCCCTGCCAGTCTCCCAGGGACCCCACAGATGAGGGATTCGGGATGTTCTAAGCACCACCCTGCAGGGAGCTCCCTGACCATCTTGGGTTCTCCAGACCCCTACTCTTCTCCCCTTTTTCCCTGACTTCCTGACACCTCCAGAAGGTTGGGGATAAAGGAAGGAGGAAGGTTCAAAGCCAGTTAAAGTTTGGTGGAAAGAGAGGATGCACATGCCAGAAGCAGGACTGAGGCCTCCGTGTGTGGGAGCAGCTCTCCCTCTGTGCCAAGGATCACCCCAACTCACAGGAATCAAAGGAGGGAACAGCCAGCAGGGCACTTTCAAAAACATAAAGCTTTCTCTAAATGCCCAGGATCCCAATGACAATAAAGCTGAAATCCAGTAGAAGCCATGACAAGCTCCCTGCAGCTGCCCTCTCCCCCTTGTCAAAGAGCCTCCCTCCCTACCTGCCCTAACCAGAAATGAGGCTGAGGGGGTCCCGGCATCCAGGAAGGAAGCAGAAGACACTGAATGCAATCAGATATGGGGTGGTGTCTCTCTGAAGGAAATAAGGCAGAAGCCAATGAGGGAAGAAAAAAAAATCCAAATCCCTCCCTCTCCAAAGCCTCTCCCACCCCCATGCTAATAATAAGAAGGGGGAAGAAAAGAACCACTGAAAAAACACCTAATGTTTGCCAGCATCTAATGTTGAGTGGTGTGTCCTTTTTTTCAAAATTCCTTGAGATTTTAAAACAAACATCTTGAATGTTCTGATGAGATCTGCACGCCTGCTTACATAAGGAAGTACAGAGTGTACCAAAACAGCAGACCCAAAAAAAGCATAAGCTGTCAGAACAATGAGTACAGACGCAGGGCATTTTACAACAGGCCACGGTGTACAGTTTTATTTACAGTACCTCTTATCAGACGGAGAACAGCACACTGGCTGCCAATTCCAAAGGCCGGCACTGCGTGTTCTTTCCCTCAAGGAGATGTGTACTCCCAGAGAGGAGCTTGAAGGCTCTCTCTCTCTCTCTCTCTCTCTCTCTAGCTCTCGCTCTTGCTCTTTCTCCTTTATCAACAAAACAAAAAGCTGATCCAGAACCAGAGTTTCTGGAAGGTACACAGATTCAGGGAAGAGGGAAAAGGGAAAGCAGGTGAGCAAACGCTGGCTGAAAGGAAAACAACCAGCCCCATGGATCGGTCCAGGATCTGGTTCAAGGGTAGCTGTGGTTGACAAGGCTGTGGGGAAAGGTCCTCAGAGTCCGGCCTCACTACAGGATGGGAGGGTGAACGAAATAATGATACAGGACCCCACATAAATATAGGATGGAGAAAGACACCAGGAAATTCTCCTGGGCTGAGCAACAGAACAACGGGAGTCACCTGGGATTGAGGACAGGTGGTTTTTAGATCTCCAAAAGCCAGTGTCCCACCAGTGACTTGGCAAATGACTGACACCTCATGTGTGGCTAAATATCCACTCTGCAGAAGAGGAAACCCTGGAATGGGTCAGGAGGAAATGCTGAGACATCTCTATGGCTGAGAGAACATTTCTTATCCTACCTAATAAATGTGATGCTACTAGGAAGCTGCATGGTGCCTTTGTCTCTTACTGGGATCCTGCAGTCCCTCTCTCAAGTCCCACAGGGAGCACACAGGTCTACCTTGTCCCTTATCCCTGCAACTCAATTCTCAGCCAGAGTGGCTCGGAAAGCTCTTTTGTTACCCCTTTTAGCGTCAGTGGGTAATCCAACAGGCTTAGAAACACTGTCCACAGCCAGAACACACACATGCACTCAATATTAAGCTGCACAGTAAGGTAGTGAAGAGCACGCTCTCTGGAATCAAACAAACTCTGGTTCAAGTCCCAGTTCTACCATGTCTAGCTACCACCCTGGAGAAGTGAATTATCTCTTCTAGGCCTGTTTCTTACCTAGAAAACTGGGCTCAGAGTGTTTATGCCACAGGGTTGGTTGAGGGATGATTAATTTAAATAATATATGTAAAGTGTTTAATACCCTGTCTGGCATACAGTAACTGCCCAATAAATGCTAGTTGTCATTAACACCAACATCATCATTGACATCAGGAGATAAAATAATAGCAATGTATAAGACACACACAAACATCAAATGCACGCAAGAGATATATCACGTGATTTAAAATATTCTTACCTCTCCAGCCAAAACACACCAGTAAAGATGGGGTCAGATCATTCTTCCTCAGGAGGAGATCAAGGAAATGACACCCCTACCGTCTGCTCCCATCATCACTCATGGCCAATGTTTAATGGTATTATTACCCTCCTACTGCCTACCCAGAAGGGAATCAGGGAATGCAAACCAGTTTGAGATGATTTATGTTTTTAAAAATACATGAGTGAATTACTTTAAATAAAATGCAAGTAGGAGAGTAAATTTGTTGCACATTTTTTAAAAATACAGGCCAGGTGCAATAGCTCGTCCCTGTAACCCCAGCCTGGGTGACAGAGTGATACTCTGTCTCCAAAAAAAAATACAAATATTCCTGAAGTCTAAGAGTAGTGATTCAGGGGTTCACCTTACCATTGCTTCTAATCTCTTTCTTCTCCTGGCAACTTCTATGACTGAGCAATCATGGTATTGTGGTAGTCAGCACAGGGGCACAAAATCTCTCTTACTACAGGAATGTCAGCCCCTGCTGTGATGAACCAGACTTCCTTCCAGACATGCCTTGCCAACTGAGAGATCTCTCGGAGGTTAACAGTCAGGCCCCCTCAAAATGAAGTCCCGGGCCCGGTGCGGTGGCTCACTCCTGTAATCCCAGCACTTTGGGAGGCCGAGGCCGCGGATCACCTGAGGTCAGGAGTTGGAGACCAGCCTGACCAACATGGAGAAGCCCCATCTCTACTAAAAATACAAAATTAGCCGGGCATGGTGGCGCATGCCTGTAATCCCAGCTACTCAGGAGGCTGGGGCAGGAGAATCGCTTGAACCCCGGAGGCGGAGGTTTTGGTGAGCTGAGATCACGCCATTGCAGTCCAGCCTGGCGACAGAGCAGCAGCTCAAATCCAGAGACGGCTTTAAGGTTCTACCGGTACGGTACCGGCATCAACTTCACAGCCTCACTTCCCTCCTGAAAATGTAGCTATTCATCCTCACATGATAGATTAAACAAGAACCTATATGAGGTACCTGGCACATAGCAGGTGCTCAAGTCACAGTCATTATCATGATTGTAGAATAATTTCACTTCATCAAGCTGATGAGCTCCAGGAGGACAGCTCCTGGCCATAGCCTACAGGGTATGCAGCCCATAGTATTTCCAGCCCCACAGCTGTGGGAGAAGCCCAATCGCAATGAGTAAATGGCCTGGGTAAATGAGACACTGTGTTCTCTGGGGCTCTCATATACATGATATTATGCTATTTGGAATGGGAGACAGGACCACCCTTAGGTGAGACAGGGTAGATAATTGGCTCAAGGAGGCTTCTGCTGGCCAGCGCACCCAAGATTTTCCAAAGTACCAAAAGAAATTGACTTGGGGTCCTGACTGTCACTGCCTGAGCTGTGTAACCCTTGGTGAATCCTTTCATCTCTCCATCTTGAAATGACAAGTTTTAAACTGGGACATCTCTAAGGGAGAAAAGATGAACAGGTGTTCATGAGAAACTGGGCACTCATGGCAAAGAAAGTTAAACATGGCCGTACACAAGAGCTCAAATGCTTACAACCCTTGGTGTTTGGAAGGTGCTGTTGAGACCAAGCGAGGGCTGGGTTCCCTGGTTCAGCCAGCAGAATCCTTCTTAAGGTGAATATTCTGCTCTATCAGGCAGGTAGAATGGAACAGAGAGTCCAGACATTGGGAGAATCATTAGCCAGAGTCAGGCTCGGCCAGTGCGGCTGTGCCAAAGACTGACCCGAGTTCCAGGGAATACCTGGGCTTTCAAGTGTTCATAACTTTGTTTTGTTTAAGAGCGATAGATAGCTTTGCAACCTTGGCATTTGTGAGAGGCTGGATAATAAAGCCAGAGATATAAGAGTAAGGGTTTCTGCCATGATTTTATGGGACATCTCCGCAACTCCTAAACACCAACAATCACCCTCCTCCCAGGTCTCCCCTTGGGGATTCTCAGGAGAGAAGCTCAGAATGAAAAGAGAAGCTTCTGCTGGCCCCCAGCAGTCCCAAAGCTCAGCCTGTGATCTGAGCCTTCGGTCTCCTCTCATCCTCATTTATTCTGCTCCTTTCTTCTGAAGCAACTTCAGAATGCTCCATCACAGGCCCCCACCCTAAATATGGCATGGAGGATTTTACACACACACACGCATGCACGCACACATACACCCCTCTCCCCTGAGTAAGATTCACAATACTGGCTGGGCAATGGAAAAAAGAAAACTAAGACCCCTCCAAGGGTGGTGAGCTGAAATCGCACCACTGCACTCCAGCCTGGGCAACAGAAAGAGACTCTGTCTCAAAAAAAAAAAAAAAAGTTTGCACATATATAAAATGGGGGGTAATCTTAGAGTTGTTGGGAGAGTTAACTGGCATATTGCATGTAAAGTAGGTAGCACAATGCTTGCATCATAATGAATGGGCAACACATGTTATTAGTATTTTTATTCTGATTACTATCAACACTATGGCAGCAGCAGCATTGTGACTCCTCATTGCAGGGCAGCCTTTGTAAGATCCTTGGAAGGGAAGGAGTGAAAGTATTGGTGTTGTGTGCCTGTTGAGCTCCACTTTCTGTGCTGGGCACCTTCATGTGCATCATCTTGTTTAAACCTTCCAACAACCTTATAGTCCCATTTCTGAGTGAGTGGTGTCACTGCTGTTGTGCAACTTTGAAGTCCTGCTTTTAGGGTAGGAAGGATGTATCATCATCTCTTTAACACGTGAAGAAACCAAGGCTCAGAGAGTTAAGCTGCTAACGCTCCTGATTTAGCTATTGGGTAGCTGAGCTAACATCTCAGTTCTGTCAACATCAAGCCCAGCTTCTCCACTAAACTGCCTGTGATGACAGCACGGGCCCACGGGCCCAGCTTAGACAGCCTTCTATGCCTACTGAAGCCTGCCTCTTCCCTGCAGCTTGACCTGGATGTCTTTGGGGTCTATGGCACTGTTTCCTGGTGGAGTTTCCAGGAGAAGAGAAGCTCTCATCTGCAGGGCTTGTACAGCTTACAGCCAACTGTCAGCAGATAACTTGCATACAGAGCTCTGCCAATTGGTTTCTTGAAGAGTGCAATGATTATCACATTTGTGACAGCATCAAGAGCCTTCTAAAAGGCTTTATTTCATTTGTTGAAATATTACCTAAAGATGTTTTATCTTAGAAACAAAATACACACAAACACACTATAAAGACAGTTGCAAGTGGCATTGGAGAGAGATGCTAGGAGGTGCATGCCACCACGCCCAGCTAATTGTTGCATTTTTAGTAGAGATGGAATTTCACCATGTTAGCCAGGCTGGCCTCGAACTTCTGATCTCAGGTGATCCGCCTGCCTTGGCTTCCCAGAGTACTGGGATTACAGGCAGGAGACACCATGCCTGGCCTTAGATATGCAAACTAAAGTTTAAAAAGCTTAGTTCTCTTGCCCAAGATCTCATAGCTAGTAAGCATAAAAGCAAAAAAAAAATCCTCGGTCAGAATGGCAGCATGGGAAGCCCACCTAACTCTCTTCTCTGAGTCCTTTGCCCATTAAGAAAAACTCTCACCTCCTGGTCCAGGCATGAAACAACACTGTCTATCCAACAGAGCCTGGGCTGGCAGCAGCACAGGGTCTAGACCTGCCTCTGCTTAGACCTCAGTGTATTCTAAGATCCTGCTTTCTTGGCCTGTTTCTCCATCTACAAAGGGGAAGTCATGTTCCTTGCCCCTCCCAGCACTTAAAGCTATTATAGAGAGGAATGAGTTCAAAGGTATGAAAACACGTAGGAAGGAAAAGGTACAACCGATCTTCTAGAGTGACTTCTAATCAAACTCTAGGCATATACCTCCACGCTTGACTCCCTTCTTAGGCATTCTCCTTTTGACTTCTAAGCAAGCAAGACGTTCTATCATAAAAAGACAATCAGTTGCATTCACTGAAAGTAGAAAAATGGACTCTCACATTGATGAATGATGGCAAACGACAAAGGCCGATATAGACAAGGTTTCTTGGTTAACCTTCAGTTCACCAAAAAGTCCTTTGATTACATATTCTCTGAGCATCCTAGTTAATCAAGGCTTTGCAGAGCAGATCCTCACTCTCAGCTGTAAAGGCCTCTGCTCTTCCCCATGTCCCTCTGCTTGTGCCCCTTATAGTCTGCCCTTTACTCACTGCCCAGATTGGACTCCTTCTCCCAGAACAGCAGGTAAATTCAATTATCTTAGGGCTGAGTACGTAAATTTTAGGCCTAGGCATTCCTCCTAGAGACTCCAGAGTTGTCAGTTACTTTAAATTCATTAATACACATATACGGGTACAGATGTGCTTCCACTGTGATTCCACTCTTGGTGACAGCTGGGAAAGAGGCCCCACCACCTGACCCATCCGTCACAACACCCACCATCCCCATCTCAGACACGGAGCCCCAGAGACTGCCACCCTCCCTTTCCCTTCTCCGGGCCCCTCAGTGGCACCTCGAGGCTGCCAGTCTCTCCAGGCCTGCTGTGGCTTTCAGAAAACAGAGCATGTCTATTTTTAGCCCTTCTCAGCCTAATAATACTCCCCAACACCCATTCAGCTTAATCACTTTATTGAGGACAAGAAGCGGGCTCTCTAGCCCGGGTGCTTCTGATGTTAGGAAGTAGTAAAATGTTCAAACTGGTTAAAAATGACACTCATTGGCTTGCCTTTGGTGTTTCTGAAACCTTAATTGTGGCTCAGGCTGTGGATCTAAAGAGCCTTGCAGGTTTCAGAGTCTGGCTTCCTTACCCCCTGCACCATAATTGAGGTGTTACATTACAACTACGGCACTGACATTTGCAGACTCAAAATTCAGAAGCCTTAAGGTGCCACACTTTTCAAAACAGAAATATTGCCTGCCACACTTAATGCCCATTCTAAGTACGAACCACCTCCCTGCCGGAAAAAAACAAAACGAAACAAAACAAAACTCGTCTTTTCTGGTTCCCTCCATGCCAAAGGTCCAGGTGGGAAACTATTTGCCATATTAAGCCCATAGCTGCTTGAAAACAGAAAGGTTTGTTTGGTGTAATTAGAAGATCTGCGAGTTTGGTGTGTGCAGAAAATTGTTGGCAGCTCTTCCGCGTGCACCTTTGAGACCGTGACTTCCAAAGCTTCAGGGTGAGCATCTGCAAGCGTGCAATCTGTACCACGTGAGCTATGGGCTGGGAGAAGTGGGCAGCCTGGAAAGGGGACGGAAACAACTTTGCCTCAGAGGTTAAGACCAGGGGCTTCAGGGTCAGGCGGCCCTGGGGTCAGAGCACAGCTCTGTCTCTAACTTGCTAGGTGATCTTGGGCAAGTAAACTCAGTCTCCTCATCTGTAAAATGGACATCCTAATAGTATCAACTTGCAATGGGTCTTGTGAGGCTCAAATGAGATGACCAAGTAAAGCAATCTGGCACAGTACCTGGCACCTGTAGGCCTCCAGGAAATGTCAGCTGCCACTGTCATTATCTTTGGTTTCCTCCTTTCTACCATGGGCTCCTTCTAAGACAAAGTGTTCAGTTTTTGTCTCTTCTGCCTTGCCCAGGACAAAAAGGAAATCTGGGCAGGAGAATGGCTAACCATGGCCAGCTGTGTGCGGTCGCGGGACATTCTTGGACATGCAGTAAGGAACTCCTATGGAGTCGGAGTGGGTAGATGGAGCTGGACCCACAGTAGGAGTATTGAGGGGATGATTTCTCAGGTTCCATTCAGCTAAGCGAGTGAAAGGCACGTCCAAGGCCCAGAAACTCACCCGGACCAGGCTCTTCTACATTCCTGGGCAGCTTCCCCTGCTGCTCCTGTCTCCCTTTCCTTCCTTCTCAGGCAGGGTGCTTTGAAGCACCTTCATAAACGTCCTGCTCTTCAGCAGGCAGAGGCGGAATGCCTCATTAACTTTCCTAGCTAATTTTACAATTTAACCAAACACCACATTCCTGCTTCGATTCAGCCAGCCTCTGACTGTGACAAACTTTTATAATGTTGAGATGGAGGAAGGAAGCAGATAGTCCGTGCCAGAGACTGAAGATAAAGTTCTGAAAACTAAAGTGGGAGATGGAGAGTAGGAAAAGAAAATAGCTCTGTGAGCTCTATGTATGCTCCCAAAGCAGAATTCTAGGCTGTGCAGGGCTGAGCAGTAGGGAAGAAAGCCACGCCGGCACTGTGGTGTCAGAAAGATGGAGTACTCCCGTGACAATGACTCTTCCTGTCACCTTAGGGGGCCGGGGGCTATATCGGGAAGCACAGTTACACGTTGTCCTCTGAGGGGCATGATTCAATGCTGACGGGCAGCAGGCCAGAGGTGAGGCAGGCCACCCAGAGGACATGTTCAGCTTGGCAAGGCCCCAGGGCCCCTTCCAAAGGGCACTGAAAGGCCCTTCCCAGCCCACTGAGCCGGCTCCTAGCTCCTGATAGAGATTCTGGATGGGGGTGGAGTTCAGTGGGAGGACTGTATGTCTAGGAATGTTTCCCCATCAAGAATCCTATGGGCTAGAAAAGATGCCCAGGGTTGTCATCACAGTCCTACATACGCTGGTCCATGCTTTGCTCGGCCAGGACAGACAGGACCTCATTAGAGACAGAGTATCATTCGGCCTCATTATCTATAATCAGACCCTGCTCTCGGTGCATAGATAAGTAATGAAGACAGTGCACTGTGATTCTCTTTGCTCCCGGATCAGCTTCAAAGGCTGCACCTGTCCCTCTCGAGCCTATACTCCAGAGCGTCTGACTCCAGACCCCAAACCTCAATTAATGCAAAACTGGACCCCCAGCAGTGCTCTCTCAGATGTGCTGGATTATGTCCATTAGGCCCCAGTGAAGGCACTGGGAGATCCAGGATATTCAGGCAAGATAGTAGCCTCCCAAAATATCTGGTCTCTGGGCCTTTATCCCGGGCTCATCTTAGCAAAGGCAACTGAGGAAGGAAGACTCTAGCAAATCCAAAGTTTCAGAGAGTTCTGTCCTTACCCGGAGTTACCTTGTTACTGAAAACGACTGTGGCCTTGCATAATTACTCCAACAAAAATGCAGCCGCCAATGAGCTCCCTGTGCTCAATTAGCTTATAATAGTCAGTGAGAGAGCTGCTGAGGTTTAATCCAACTACCCCAGAAGACTTTTTATCCCAACTACCTAATGAAAAGTTTACAATTTGCTTTTTTCTTTTCCCCCTTGTCGCAGGCAAGTGAAAGAATTCCAATCAAAATGGGACTGGTTTGGGGGAAGGAGGAGGGAGTGCGTTAACTACTGGGGAAAAGTCTGGAAGAGATGTCTTTGTCAGGTTGAATCCTGGAGAGAGCCAACAAAAGGAGCCCCTGACTACACAGGCATCCGCCCCTCTCTCCCACTGGCTTCCATCTATGCGGTGAACAAGCTCAGTCTTCACTAAAGGCATGCACAGGGGCTTCACCTACGTGGTCCGAGGAGGTGGGCTGGGGCACGTCCTGAGGCAGTCCTCGGATGCTTCCTCCATTGGCCCTCCAGGGTGGCCAACTGTGTCCTCAGCCTCACCCAGAGGCAGCCGTCTGACCTGTCTTCTCAGCCTAGGCTTTGTGGGGTTCTAGGTACTCGTAACATATTTTTTAGTCCATCAAGTCCTATATGAGAAATTTACAATCTTCTGGGTCTGCACCCAATTTTAAGCCTTGCTTTCACATGTGTTTGTTTTGTGGCTGCCTCAACTTGGAGGGGTCCCCTGAAGTGGCAGCTTTTCATCTTTAATGCAGTGTTTCTCGACCTCCAGGCCAGGAGGCCCACAGCCATCACAGGGGTCGGAGGACTCCCAAGTGCAAGAAACTGGGCTGTAAGTCTCTGCCAGGTGGTTGTGGGTGGAGGAGGATGAGGAGGAAAGAAAGAGATGCCTGCCTGATGGTTCTAGCTCACAGAAGTTCTTGCTTCCTCTTGTCCAGAAAAGTCGGCCCACTCCCACCACAGCACTCCTTCTGGACACTCCAGCAGCAAAGACCTCGTCAAAATCCCATGAACCTCCTTCCCGAAGCTTTCCTCATCCCCCTGGTTCTTAGGAGCTTCTCCCCACTCTAAACGCCTGCAGCACTCAGTCTTTCCTCCTGCGGTTACAATGAGCACGCCCAGCCTTGCTCAACGCCTTCTCTTGCCAGGGGGCTCGTGTCACCCTCTCAGCCAGACCACCAGCTTCTTGCAGACAAGGACACTGGCTTCAACCCCTCTGTCCACCCTGCCAAGCTTTGCACACCACTGGCCCTAGGTTCAGCTGCTAACTGATGAATGACTTCACGAATGATTTCCCACAAAAGAGGGCCACACGTGTGACCCAGAGTAGTCATCGAGGTTTCTCTGCTGCTCAGCCTTCACCATCTGGTTCCCATTTGGCTGATGTTTCGCTCCCCAGAGAAAGCTCCAGCATCCCCAGCGTGTGCCTGGGGAAGATGAGGCTGTCAGAGAACGGACACAACCAGCCTCATGTCAAGTGATCCAGCTTCACTGGACATAATCTGAAAGGTCAGGGAGGCCACAACCTTCCTGATGTGTCATACTCTAAAATGCTTGAAGTCTAAGGCACTAGTAATAGCCCAAGTGGTCACAGCTCTCACATTTCTGGGCTGCAGCACAGGTCGGCTGCCCCTTTCACCCCACCCCAGCATCACAGGGTGCATCTACCAGAAGCAGAGCACCCAGTTGCATCGCCATGCAGGAGGGACCACAGGCAGCTCTCTCCTCCTACCCCTCCTCTCTACGTGTCAGGGTAGTGGAAAGGAGGAGTGGGGGGCATGACACAGTCAAGCTCTCCCTGGGTGGGAGGGCCACACACTAACCCACAGACCCTCCTGCAATGCTCCCAGAACCCTCCTATCCCCAACCCTACAAGGCACTGCGGAGAAGCCATAGCCACAACTCACAACCACTGAACACATGCTCCTCTAGCAGAGCAGGAAGAGGCTAATAAGCCACACCTGCTCCTGGTGGCACAGGTGCAAGGCACTCAGGCAGCAGCCAATTACTATGCCACCCTCCCCACCCCCAGGACCCTTGGGCACAGGGCCTTCCTGGTCTCAGCTCCCCAGTTTGAGATTGGTTAGCTCTGCAAACAGAGAAGCAGGCATTTAGGCACTCAAACAGCACGAGGCCAGGGCTAGGTATAGCAGCATGTTATACTATAATAGAAAAGCAAGACACAGGGTGGAAGGAGAGAGAAAGAGGGGGAGCTTGAAGTCCAGCTCTGCTACTTTCTAGCTTTATGATCTTAGGTAAGTTAACTCTTTACTGTCCTCATCTGCAAAACGGAATAGGCATATCTGTCTTCCAAAGTTGAAGAAAGATTGAGTTCAGATATGCAGAACACACAGCACTGTGCCTGGAACACAGCAAGTTTCAATAAATGTCTTTCTCTCCTTCCTGCAGCCAAACCATGCATCCTGAGCCCTTCACTTCTTCAGCAGATATTTCCTGAGAACCTGCTATGTGTCCGGCTATGAGGATGCAACAGAGCACACTACTGACAAGGTCCCCGCCTTCCATCCTTGTCTTCTCATCCAGATTGCTGACTCCTGGGGCTGGAGGGAAGCAGGCAGCATCTCAGGTCTGTTCCTTACCATGTGTCCATCCGCATGCCTGCTCACTCACCCATTAGGTTATTTTTCAAATGACTGAGTTGTAACCGCCATTTGGGTTACTAAGCGAGGTAGTATAGGGGACACAAATAAATCACATGTTCTCAAGAAGCTTACAGTCTAGTAGGCAAAAAAGGCCAAGCAAATAAATAGCTATGTAACAAAGAAGGTGACAGGTGCCATAAGAGGGGATAGATAAATGGCTAAGAGCGATCAGATGGAGGGCGGCCTCTTGTCCTGCCCAGACAGACGCGTCCTAGGGCTGAGTCGGCTGACTTTTCAAAAGAAGAGAAAAAGGAATGCTCGCCGGTCAGGCACCAGTCCTAGCATGGGAAACAGGCAGGACCTATTTAAAACAACTAGAGGCAGGTTAGAGCCTTTTCTGGCAAGTCCCAAAACTCCTGGAGCTGACCAGATAACCAGATAGAACCAATACTGTCAAAATCCTATGGATTTTAAAAAATCATTTAGCTGTTGCCGGGATGATAAAAGAATCTTGCCATTCAAAGGGAAGGTGCAGGCTCAGAGGAAGGAGGGGTTGCTGGGAGAGGAGGAGGGGGTTGGGGAGAAAAGGGAACGCCCTACAAATATAGATCAGGATTAGGGAGAAAAACCAGACGGCCAAGGACATTTATGCATTGTAGTTGCTTTACTACCTAATTAATTCAGTAATTTCAAAAACAATTTTATTTATGTTCCATTTACCACATCAAAGGTGAAAAAAATCCTACTGATGCTAAAATAATACCTCAAGGCTTCTATTTTTAATCAGTTAAAAAAAAAAAAACGAGGGGTGGAGGGAGAGTTTAAAAAAAAAAACAAACAAAAAACTCGCCCTGGTTTCTATACAATCTCTCCTGGGCAGACCACCAACCCTCAGAGAGAGAGAGAGGGAGAGAGAGAGAGAGAGAGAGAGAGAGAGAGAAAACACAGCCAAGCCCTCTCTGAGAGCCTTCCTGGCTGCTGAAAACCAAGCTTGTCAAAAAAAAAAAAAAAAAAAAAAAAAACCCACAAATCCATAATGGCCCGAGGCTCCTCTCCAATCTATTTTCTGCTCAGCTGGTTTTAAATGAAGTTATTATGAGTCATTAAAACACCCGCAAGCCAGTGGAAGTCAGCCAATTACAATTTTAAATTTAGCCTGTTCTCTGCCCCATTCTCTTGTTTTCTTCCTTTGCCCACAGAATGCTGCTGCTGTTATTTTTTCCCTCCCTTCCTTTACCCAAAGTGAAAGAGACAGTTATGAAAATGCATAGTACTGCACGGAGCACAGAATCATTCATATGAAACTCAAATTATTAGACTAAAAAAATGCAAACTTCTGCCCCCTCCAAAGTCAACCCAAGTCTTGTCTCAGCCCGCTGGATTCCTCGGAAACTCCAGTCTGAGCCCTAAAGGTCATGGGGCTATTTTTAAAATGAAAAGGTTCTTCGGTGGGGTCTTGTTGAGAAATGTTCACATCCATCACACAATATCAACATTTTCATGGCTGAATCCAAAAGGTAGAAACACACCACCACCATCTGAGAATTAATAACAAACAATGAAGTTGAAATTCAAAGGTAAAGCAGGCTTTGCAATCAAGCATGAATGTCGGTGGAAGTCACTTGATATGATGAGCTCATTTAGTTTTTAAATCTTCAAGGTAATGGTCTGTGCGGGCCCATTACAGCAAAGGAACAAATTTGAGTATTTCATGTAAATGCTTCTTCTTAATCTCTTTTTTTCCCATGCTTGCACACACAAACACACACATGCACACATGGTGTTCTGATTAGGACTGTGTCTCCGATTTCTAGGAGACACTGCAGCTTTTCCATACCCTCCAACAAGTGAGTCCCTCTACCCAAAGGACTGTCCAATCCTGCAATCTTCACCAACCTCACTTAATGGGTGAGTCTGCAAGCTCCACAGAACAGATGCCCAGATGTCTGCGAACACCTTCCATCACCTCCAGGCCCCCTCTCCCTCATGGTTACACACACACACACACACACACACACACACACACACACACAGACCAGTCCTCTGCCCCACCGTACTTGCAGTTCTACTGCCCCAAGAAGGCAGGAGAGCCACAACCACAGACCTAGGCAGTTGAACACCTGGGAGAGGAGTGGATGCCATGCCATTTCACTGACAGTCACCGAGGGTCACTGTGGAGGCCAGGATGCTACCAAGAGTGGCTGCCTACCTGGTGGCTCTGGGTGAGCTGGAACTCAGGGTCCATCCCCACCAAGCAGCCTCACTGAGGAGCTTGTGAAATACCATGACGTTTCCAGGCCCACCGCGACCTGCAGCCACTTACCAAAGGCAGGAGGATTTGGCCTGACCTCTATGAACATAAACCTGAGGCCTGTGAGCACAGATGTCCCAGGCTCTGAAGGTCCCCAGAGATGGGCAGATGTCACCCTCCTATCCTCAACCCTGAGCCACCCCACTAAGTAGTTCCAAGTGAGACCCCTCAACAGCAACCTCTCAAGTGGTTCACCGAGGCCTGTTCTCCCGGAAGCCAGTAAAGCTGAAGCTTCAGGCCTCTCCCTGGCACTGACCCCTTTCCTGGGAGGGGCTCTGACACTTGGTATTTATAATCCTTTTCTGAGAGACAGCACTCAAAACTGAGTACGCTTCAGGCCCCACCAAACCCAGATCTGCCCTAGTAGTACAAACACTTTTATAACAGGATATTCATTTATTTGACAAATACTATCAGTGCACAACACTCCTACGTACCAGGCACTTTGCTAGGGCATGAGTATGTGAGGGCGGCTGCTGAGTCCTGCACTCAGGTGCACAGTACAGGCCCAGGAGAGCACAGTAGCAGCAAAGTCCAATAAGGGCCTTGTAAAGCCTAACCCTGCTCAACTACTTGCCCATTCTCAATACAACTGGGATTTGGGCGGAACATCCAGGGACCCAGGAAAAGCAGGGGCCAAGCCAGAGAAGCCCCACTCTGGCCCCTGAGAGGCAAGGGACAAGAGCACATGAGATTCTAGGTGCTGGGAGCATTCTAGGGACACTGGCTCAAGAGTCCTCCCCTCTGGGGAGACCTCTGGGCCAGAGTGACATTTTGTTTTCCATTCCAACCACTGCCCAGCTTCCAAGCTAAAAAAAACTTTGTGGTGGTGGGTTAGGACAGGGAGACAGGGAGGCAGGAAGAGACAGAGACAGAGACAAAGAGAAAGAGAGAGACACAGAAAAGACCAACCAAGACAGATGGAGACAAAGACAGATGAAGACATAAGAAGGAAGACAGAAAATACACAGGAGTGTCAAGAAAAGGCCGAGGCTGACACAGACACAAAGGACAGGGACAAAGAGATGAAGTCAGATGAAAGCAGATTGGGGGAAAAAAAAAAGGAGAAGGGAAAAGCTGAAAAATAAATACCTGCCACCACAGAGACCTGAACGAGAACACTGAAAGTAAGGGCCACAGTAGCGTGATGGATGCCTAACCTCGGGCACAGCCCCA
The DNA here is from genome assembly GCF_009828535.3 of Hylobates moloch. Classification (NCBI taxonomy): domain Eukaryota; kingdom Metazoa; phylum Chordata; class Mammalia; order Primates; family Hylobatidae; genus Hylobates; species Hylobates moloch. The sequence goes on along the minus strand of NW_026652286.1, from coordinate 86,919,249 downwards.
GATACAGAGACCCAGGCCCAGCCTGGTTAGAGGGCTGGGGAACGGGGCCGAGGGCAAGAGAAAGCACGCAGGCCTCCTAAGAACGCTTCCGGCAGGGTGTGTGTCTGCGAAGCCAAGGGAAGATGAAAAGGCCCTGGAAATCAGAAATGGCATTGCCATGATCAGGTTGATCCCATGTAAATATCCCTCCCCAATAACCCCGTATCTATTCATCCTCAGACAATAACAAGGGCCAGCAAGGCAACCCAGAATGTAGGAAGGATAGAAGGAGCAAAGGAGAGGAAAGGGAGACTAGGAGAATAAATGGCAGACAGACAGATGTCCCAGCATCCATCCCTCTAGGGCACCATTTATTTCCTAGTAAGACCGTCATCCTCTAGCTGTGCAAAATCATGTGGTGGTATGAGAGAGGGTATGTGTGGAAGAAACCACCCTATGCTGAGATAGAAAAATCATCGAGAGAGGGAGAAGGAAGAAGGTTATTACATAATTTCCACTTTCTTCCCTCCACCCTCAAAGTAATGTTCTATCTGACAGGCTCCTCTCTGAGGGGGGAAAAATGACAAATCCAATCCAAAATTCAACAGCCTGTGTTCTGTTCGGAGAGCACACAGTGTACTGTACAGCCCATAAAACTCCAAACAGCCTCCAGACACTGCCGCAATCGTCCTCCATCAAAACACTTTGTCTTGCATACAAAAATAAGATACAGCGCTGAACAGAATACAAAATCAGCCCATTACAGTACAGGGAGACTGCTACTTAGCAACGAGGGGGCTCTAAAGCCTCGATGCTCTACAGGAAGCAAAATCTGTCGAGCCTGTTGGGCAAATGATAAACATTAGCAGTATTAAAAAACACAAAAGCCATGTAAATGGATAGACATAATGTGGAAACGAATTTATAGAATAAATTGGGATGGGGGATCTGCGGGGTGGGAGGAGAGGCTGGGATCTAGCGGGGTAGATGGAACGAGCTCCCCCAACCTCTGCTAAGGCACCATATGGAGACAGAGACATGTGTATTTGGGGGCAGGGACATGTGAACCCCCTCTTCACACAGGGGCTGTAGGTGAAGGGGTGGGATAGAACTGGTGAAAACACTGTTTAAAACCATGACCTGCAATGAACTTTCCCAACTTTCTCAGTTCAGCTGGCCTGACTAGGGCGGGGGGACCCATGCACGCATAACCGCAGCACTAAGGTGGCAGTTATGTGGGGGATTTATCTGCCCTGGGGCCAGCATCGCACCCAGCACCATCAGGGAACCTGATACTTGCTGTAAACAAAATCCCTGGCCAAAAAACAAAAAAACAAAAACAACCCACACAACAAAACCAAAAACACCCCATCTGGGCTGGAAAATCAGTATATTTCATCAGGTAAAGGGGAAAAATACTCTGGCTGTGAATCAGCAGCAGGGTTCCGGATCCCAGCCAAAACAGGAGCTAAGAAGCAAAACCATATTCTTCTGGTCTCGGTTTAGGCTCTTGAGGCAGAAAGCGAGAAGGGGGTGGGGGTGGGGGTGGGGGTGGGGGCACTGAGGACAGGTAGGGGGGAGAGTAAAAGGGGAGAGGAAAGAAATGTATTTTTCATCAGCCAGTGTATAATTTATAAACAGCATTAAACAGTTTTTGTTTTCTTTTTCCTCTCTCCCGTGTACGGGCTTGGACGGTAGTCAAGCCTGCATTAATTTCTGCTTTGGGTACAGTGTGTTCTTGGAGGCGCATCTGCAAGCGATCATAAACTCTCTGGAATGCTGGCAGAACATCCAGACCTGCCGGCAGGCCAGTGACGACACCACTCTGGGAAAAAGTTCGGGAAGCAAGCCAAATTCAGAGTAGGGAGAGAGAGAGAAAGAGAAGTGTGTTCAAGAGCGAGCTGGGGGAAAGTGGCTCCCTTCACCCTTTCCTCTCTCTGCATCCGCATCATGCATGCGGACCGAAGGGAGGGCAGCCCAGCCTCTGAGCCACCCTCATCTGATCTTCTCCACTTCCTTGACCCAAAAACCAAAGGCGCCCCCACATAAGGAATGTGGAGGGAGTCGAGGAACATGAACAAAGTTTCTTCCTGGTCATCTCCCGGGTTTGCCCTGATGGTAGGAGGCTAACCAGAAGGGAAAGCTGGTATTGACTGAAGAGTGGGCAGAGGGTGCATGGATTGGCCATGGGCTCTCACAAGCCTGGGCAGCCCCCAGTCTCTTGCTCTGAGCAGATACCTAATCCGGGAGGAGAGAGGTGAATGGGAGGAGAGACAAGGTGAGGGGAAGCCATCTTTGGACTCAAAGGCACCTCTCCAATCATCAGCGTGGGGACCACCTCACACCGTCTCATCCCAGTCACAGGGAATTTTCCAGCTACCTCTCTTCCCCCATCTTCTCTGTCTTTGAGAAGAAGAAACTGAAACCCGTAGCTCAGTGCTCCAAAAAAGAATAAATAAATAAAACAGAACAAGGACAAGCCACAGATCTTTGCCATCTTGTAATGCTTTTTTCCTTCCATCCAACCGTGACAGAGGAAAGCCTAAGAGATCCAATCTGAAGGACTCCTCCAGCCCTTTTCCCTGCCAGGAGGATGACCCAGGTCCCAGGTGATAAGCCCCAGCCACTCCATGCTGCTGCTGGAATCAGAAAATCTATCAACGAAAGCTCTTTCTTTCCCCATGGCTCTGACTCTGGGGAAGAGCCTCGTCTCAGGGATGCTTCTCAATAGCCAGGGCCTACAGTGCCTGACAAGGGCAAGAGAGGAGTGGAAGGATGGGGCCTCCCACCTGGCAGAATGGGGCACATGGCCCTAACCAGCACAGAAGGCACAGGCCTCTCAACACTCCAGCCACACCCCAATACAGACGACCAGTCTTCATGTTCTCCAACGGGCTTTATTCACCCTATATTCTAGCCTAGTCTACATAAAAAAGCCCAACAGTCCCTTCTATTCCAGACACAAAAATATGTCACCCTCTTACTCAATCCTTCAGTGGCTCTCCAGTGCTTCAGGGAGAATGCAGATCATTTTGCTATTCCTTCCACAGATGTATCTCATCCATCTCTTCTAAACCCTGCACTCTGCTCTCTCCCGGCAGGCGCAGCCTACACTCACAGGTTACACCACCCACCTCCATAGGTGGCTTGGGCTTCCCCTCACCGAGTCCTTTCAAAATGCTGTTCTGTTACCCTCTGGCACAAAACACTCTCCTACTCCGAATTTCTCCCAGATTTCTTAGCACTTTGCACACATTACCATCTTGTATGATGATTGTATAGTCATACTCATCTCCCACTCTAGACTTAAGCTCCTTGAGGGCAGGGATGTTGTAGCAGTCTTCACTGTTAAGTGCACAGAGCCTGACACACAATTCGTGCTTATTAAACATCCTCTGGCTCCAAAAATGAATGACACTCCCAGAATAGGAGCAGGCCACATGAATACTCAAACCCTAATCGTATGCAGCCGAGTCAAAAATAGGGACAAGCAGTTCTAGGCATGCTCACTTATAAGCCACCAGGACGTTAAGCCAAGCTGTGGGAAATCTACCTAATGGGAAACCTTACACTGGCCCATCTCAGAACCAACTTGAGTCACTGCATGTGTCTATGGTCTCTGCATGGACATCTCAGAGCTAGGAATCACTTCTCATGTTACGACAAGGAGTGGCAAAGAGAGAGTGGATCAACAGATGCTTCAAGGCCAGATCCCCAAAAGGGGTAAGGTAGCAGAGGGTGAGGAGGGAGGTTTCAGAGTCTTCCTGGGACACAGGAAGGGGAAGGGCCACAGTCCTACACCCAAGCTTCACCCTCCATCAGGGCCAGCTTTGCAAAGCCTTGGAGGCCATCTCTCTTCCCACCCCAAGCCTCTTTCCCCAACAAGTAAACCCTTCTGACCCCAAAAGCACCTCTGAGAATGCAGGGCCTGGCCAGATCATCTCATTAGTTAATGAGTTCGGTTATTGATAGTTAGTTTAAACTTATTGTGATCATCAGGTATCGCTCATAAACACTTGATTAATTCACACTTTCAAATTGAAATTAGAACTTCAATTAAACTGAAATTCACTACTACCATTTAGGGTCTTTTAAAAAACCCTTAAAACAGAAAGTAAGGCAGAGAGAAAAAGGGAAGGCACTGTCTCTCAGAAGGGCCTCCTACAGGGCAAACTTCTAATTAAACAAATTGTCAATTTCAACACAATGAAAACTGATTTAGGAGTGTAAATTTAGTATTCTAGTCACTGAAAATAAGACCTGCATTGTCGATCTCCTACAGGCTGATTTCGTGTGATAGGGAAATGAAGAGGAGAGGAGGACGACAGGGAGAGAAAGGAGGAAAAACTGCGAAGGAAGAACAAGCCAGAGCTCTGTCTCCCTTTCAGAAATGACATCTCTGCGGAATTCAATGCGGCCTATTCTCAAGCATCGGAGAAACTCTTTTCTTGCCTCCTCCTTCACCCCACCCCAACCAGATTAGAAAAAAAAAATTAATCGTGTATGATGACAAACTTGGCTCAGCACTCACTGTACATACTGTACCCACAAGTCTGGCTCCCAGCCAGGCCTGGCCTGGAGCCAGAACTACAATAACAAACACAGGCGATGCTAGCCAAGAGGGGGTGGGGCAGCACACAGAGCTAGCCAGGAAGTGAGAGCCCGTTCAGCTCCGCTGAGCAGAAGAAAACAGCAGGAATGTGCCAGTGCAAGGGCGGCAACATTTAGGGGGGCAACCACAACCCCTACCCAGATCCTGGACCCACTTCTCCACAGCCTGCCCCTTTTGAAACAAAATGCTCGCCCCCCCACCACCTCCCTTGCCCAGGGTTCTGGAGCAACTACTGTTCTTCCAGGCTGTGGGCTGCTTGAACCCTTGGTCATCTTCTGTAAAATGGGTCTACTCTATAGACCTGGCGCACCCATTCTCACTGTCAGCTTTCTTCATGGAGCCTTCAAAATAGAGCAGCAGGAAAACCTCACATCGTCTAATTCAATGTCTCTTCTAAAACATCACCTAGTTCTGTTTTCAGGCATCAGAACATGTAAACCACTACTGGAATCTGTAAGAAGACCCAGCACCACCAGCCCAGCCCTCTGACCCCAACTCCCCAACAAGTCCAGGTCACTCCAGAGGCCCCCAGGGCCTGTTTAACAGGGTCCAAACAATTCAGGAAATGGTCTAGCTTCACTAAGCCCTTTGTGCTGTTTTATTTTCAAGACCTCTCAGCACGGAGGTGAGGAGTATGCCGGACAACAGAAAGAAAAAGAGAACAGAAATATCGGAATGTAGGCCGTGAGCTATCTGCAAGGGTGAATTAAAACACTATTATGACTCATCGCACCTGCCTAATCATCAAATCATCCTTTCCAAGGGCATTGGCAAGTGACTAGCAGAGGGACAAATCATTTGACACAATCAGCCTTCAGTGCCCAGTAAGACAAGCATGGAAAGGAAAAACTAGGAAAACAGGACCCAACTCCCAAAGCCTCTGGAGCAGCCATATGAGATCAGGGGACCTGGAAGCAGCATCTCAGGTGGGACCAAAGTCAGCTTCCCCAGGGTACTGCCAGCTCCACAGGGCAGTTGCACAGTCACACTCTCGTCTGAACTGGGGACACCAGGACCCCCTGACATGAGTAGGCAAGCAGCCCTTTCTTTTCTGCAGCCGCTCCCACCAGCCCCACCAATGCTGTTGATGTGTGATTCACAGCAGAGACACTGGCTAACTCACACTGGGTCACACTGCCTGGAAGAGGGATACAATACAAGCCAGGGGCTCCTGGCTGCCCCCTCCAGTGAGTCCTTAAGACATAAACAGTTCCTACCACAGGAGGGACTTGTCCGGAGAGAGGAGTGTCCCTGTTCATCGGCCTCCCAGGCTGCATCATTCACTCAACAAATACTTCTTGGCACCAATAATGTGCCAGGCAGTGTGCTGGACATAACGCGGACAGGATCTGACCCCATTACGTTAGGTATAGTGGTATATATTCAAGGTGAGCCTCACAGCTTCTCTGAGATAGCGTTAAATATTTTCATTTTACAGATGAGGATACTGAGGCTGTAAGAGCTTATGGTTGTTGCCCCAGATCACATCAGCAGTAGGTAGGTGTCCAAATTCCTTCCACCATGTAACCCCGCCTCCCAAGTAAGAGAGATAAGGCAAGTCCATAAATAACCGTAACACAGAAGAAAAACTGCACCCAAAGATAGCTTCAAATAAAGAAATATGGGCACAGAAAAGGCACGACTGCTTCTGGCTGGAGGTGGGGAACAGCTGGGGATGGCATCATGGAAGGGACCTTGGAAGATCTGGGAAGATGGGAGATGGGTTATTCCAAGTAGTCAGAATGGGGGAAACAAAGCCACAGAGCTCAGAAAGCAACAAGCCCATAAAGCAAACCAAGAAGATGAGTCTGGCTAGAGCACTGGACTCAAGGAAAGGGCAGTAAGAAAGGATGCTTACTGGGGCTGAGAGGGCAAAGAGGCTTTACTAACAGGCTAGAAGTGCACTGCCCCAAAAGTGCCCAGCGCCACACAGGGGTCTAGGGCAGGACACCCCACACTTTGCAGTAAGGCAGTGGTGAGCTAAAGCAGAAAAAATCAAGACCAAGAAAGCAAGGGAAGGGTAGCCAACCTGGTAGGGAGATAGTTCATGAAACTCGCCACACCCTGAACCTTAAGTAGCGTACAAAGCTGAAGGGAAGCACGAAGATACAAGGTGTAAGTCACTAAAACAGAAGAAAAAGTGTATGTGAGTGCCAAGCAGATCAGGACGCAGAAATGCCTGAAGTTAGGGCTCTGGGCCGAGGTGAGACACATGGGCAGGAGGAGGATGATTCAGTGGAGCCACGGGCAGGGTGGGGAGGGCCCACAGGAAGGAGGAAAAGAATGCACGAAGACATGGGGACAGTGGATGCGCCGAGAGAGATAGCTACCAGCTGCCTGCTGTGGACAAATCCGTGCGAAGAGGGAAGAATGGGAAGTGAGAAGGAGTTAGGACGCTTTAGGAAGGGCCATAAGGGCCAGGGGGAGAGACCACATCCAACACAGTGCAGAACCACACGGGCCCTGCAGCAAGGCAATGGTGAGCTGAAGCAGAAAAAGTGACTGAAGAGCACTTCCACGACTGTACACATGATGGGCTTGGGGGAAAGAGAGTACAAACGGCCAGGCAGGCAGGGAACAAGTGGATGGGGACATGCCCCCGGGGCAACAGGCTCAGAAACAAGGATGAGGGAGGAAGGTGCAAGCAGAAACTATTAACATTTATTAAATGCCAACTGCATGCCAGGGGCTTACTACAGATGCCTTCAACATATATTCTGTCACCTAATCCTCCAAAAAATTATATAAGTTAACAACACCAGCACTTGACAGATGCAGAAACCGAGGTTCACAAGATGAATGTAGCTAAGGTCACACAGCACATATCACAAACAGGATTTGAACCTTTGTCTGCCTGACCCCAAAGCCCATTTCACAAATGCCAAACTGCCTGGAGGGCCAGTTTCTGGAGCCCATATGGGGAAAGGAGAGACAGGCCTTGGCCTACATGAGGAGAAGACAAGACCAAATGAAACAACAGCCCTCTCCTCTCCCCTAAAAAATGACTCCAAGGTTGGAAGGCAAGGGAATTAAAGGGAAGAGAATATGCACCTGGCAAAGAAGAGTTGAGGCCTCCGCAACTAAAGTCAGGTGACCTAAACCTCAAAGCCACCCCATCAGACCTGCTAGATCCTTCCCTCCACCAAGAACACCCAGGCCTGCCAAATGTCAGGTGCTTCTCCCCATTCCACGCCTCGTGGGGCAGAGCAGCTTTGCCCAAACATGAGCAAAATTACCAGCAGCCACACAGTCGACCTCAATAGAATTGTATAAAATTAACTTGCAAAAGACAGCACGCTACAACTAGCTTTGTGTTCCAACCTTTCTATATCTATTTAATTAAAGGCTCCTGTATAATGTGAACCCAACAGTCAGATTCATTAGACAGCGAGAACCTAATTCCACAACTGTTTCACTAATGAAACTGCAGTCTACTTTGGAAGGTAGATCACACGGGGCACTGGTTGCCACTGATGCCTGGGAAACCCAGGAGAGCTTGAAGGTGGGTTCATCCAGGTGGCCCCGCCATCAGGATGGATCTTCTGTGTCATGAGCCTGGAGGGAGGGTCCAGGGAACAAGATGGACCAGGGCCCCAGCTGGCAGTGAGGACATGCAGGCCACAGCAGGCTCTGAGTAGGGGTGAAGGCAGGCAGGAGATGGTTGCCTGTATCTGAACGGGCCACTAAGGCGACCTTGCCTACCTGAATGAGCGAGTAAGTGCATTCTCAGCCGCAAACTATCCAGGAACCGCTTCCCGCAGAGCTCGCACCCGTACGTCTTCATCCCACTGTGCAGCTTCCTGTAAGGGAAAGGAAAAGAGAGGTTGCTGCTGCTCTGGCTGGACAGGAGGCAGGGCCATCCCCTACCTGGGGGCTTGGCAGCCATCCCTCTGGCAGGTGACAGGAGGAAGGGAACAGGAGGGCACCGATGGAAACACATCCCTGGATCCTCAGACAGCGTAAATCACGCCCTCTGCCCAGTGACTACTGCCACTGAAGCCCCCATTCCTGGTCTTGTCCACGGGCTTTACCACTGGCACATGGACCAAGAAAAAAACTCAGATCCAATTCCAGAGGGAGGAAGGATGAAACACCCAGGACAGTCAGACAGACATAATGCTCAGTGTCAAACTAGCACAGACCTAAGGCCCGCAGCCTCTGCTCACCCCTGTGCAGCACTGCCTTCCCCGGGTGGTGACTGTGAGCAAGCCCATTGGACCCAGGGGCGCTATACCTTTATCTTTTCTCTCTCCTATCTCCAACTTCCACTACAGTGACTGACACAAAGGAGGCTCTGAATAAGCCTATGAATAAATTGATGCCCTTATAGACACAAGATACTTCTTTCTCTGGCATCCAGATGTTCTTAGGACTGCAATGACCCGCCCCAACATTCACACCTTTCCCCTAAGGCCCAGCTTTAGAAGTGTCTTCCCTCTGTCTTGCCCCAGCAGAAAGTAGAGTTTCAAGAAACTGGATAACATCATTCTATAAATGTAGGGTGGTCATAGTCATCTGTGGCTCTTCATACACATTCTCTCATTTTGCCATCACTATGGTTCTGTGAGGTGGGCTGGGCCCATGTTATCACCCCTGGGAAGACCGAGGTCCCAGTAACAACTGGTCACAGGCCCAATCTGCAGCAGTGCTCCCATCCCAACTCCCAACCTGGGGCCTCTCCCACCAGACCCCTGGCTCAGTCACGAGCCAGCACGGGAGCTGGTAAGATGCAGGGAACCGGGTGCGCCAGCAGGGAGCCGAGCACTGGGGAGAGGCTCCAAGCTGCCGCCCACCCACACTCCTGTTGTCAGGCCCATACATGCTATTGCCGGATCCAGGATCCGGCCTCCACCTCCGCCCCAGGCTCTGTGCCATCCCCGCAACTTCCCCAGGGGCCTTGGCCCTCAGGACAGGGCAGGCGTGGCAGTCAGAAGCCGGATCTGTGGGCGGTGGAGCAGGCAGAAGGGAAAACAAGGCCCTCTATCTCCATCAAAATGTTGACGTGTTAAGACCATAGTAAAAGGCTGGAGAGCTGGTACTGACAACAGATAAAACTGCTGGTGGGGAGAGGGAGTATTACACACTCAAGCTGGCAGCACCTAGATGGTAGCAAAACTGAGCCACCCACCCTTCCAAGTACCAGAATGAGAACCCAGCAGTGTGTCAAGACCATGTGGTGGACCCAGGTGAGCCTCCTTAGCGCCACAGTCAATGGGCTCCCACAGCATGAGGACCAGCATACGGTATCCACTGTGTGCGGCCTTCTGATAGGGATCACACAAAGTTCTCTCCGCAGAGCTCTTTCTCAATCACATTGTTTTGTTTGCATGCTTTCCCTTTCCCCACTTGCCAAAGACAAATGATTTCTCAATCACAAACATACACACACACACCCTTATCTATGACACTGTAGGGGTACCACCCCCCCCCCATGTTCTCTTGCTCCTTGCCACGCTGATCCACCCAAATTGAGAAATATTAACAGTACAGAACATTTTAACTGAACATTCTTAACTCTAAATAGATTTCACAATGTTGGGAACTGGGACATGTCCTAATAGCATTTTGGACAAAGTATCTTTTAAACTACGTACCTAGGGATGTGAGTGCATGCAAACACATACGATGGTGGAGTATTCCTGTCACTTGCCCGGGCATGACAGATGTTTGCTTTTCTAAGAGATGTTCTGTAGAGTGGCAAAGGCTCTATTCATAAGGGGTTTGGCAGGTGAACTCGCACACAGTCATGGTAAAATCTGGTGGATGGCAACATAAGGGTTTCAGTTTATTTTCATCCTTTTCCTCACCGGGGATTTGTTAGCTCCTGGAGTGCCCACTTCTCAAGGGTGGCTGTCAAGAGGAATAGGAGGACGAACACCCATTTGGATTTATTTTCCAAAAGGACACTAGAGTGACCGGTCTTCAGATTTGGAAGCCACCACCAGGCTAAACTCCCCTCTGGGGCTCCCATCTCTTTTCCATGAGGGTTCCAAATCAAATCCCTCACCATGATAAACACTCTTGGTTTGGGTAACACCATTGCCTTTTCTCTAGGTATGAATGGATTTGCCTGGCAATTGGTGGAGTGGCTTATCTTGGCCAACTGGATTGGCTTGGTGTGAAAGATGACAGGCACTTGCCCTTTTACTACAGAGGTGGCAGGGTACAGAGAAGAATGCCCAGCCAGCAGCCAGAAGACCTGCATCCTCCCACCTGACTTGGCCACTAACATTGGACAAGTCATGCTATCACAATCTCTCTGCGTTTGATCATCTGTAAAGTGATGTAGATCACATCAAATATTTTGAATAGAGACAAAATTTTATAACTCAAAAGTCTTACCCATATCCTTCTACCTAGCCTACAAGGTGGTCCTCTAAAGGGCACTATTATTCTCCCTGAGCCACGTCCCACTTGTTACGGTGCACTGTGATGTCCTCTGACACTGAGGCAGCCAGGCTAGGATCGCCCAAGCAAACCTCTAGACCCAATCCAGCAATCTAGTCATTTAAAACTTAATCCAAGTGGCCTGAGTTTCCTCCTTTACTCACTTGCTATTTATCTTTCAGTGAAAGAAACTTTCAGAAGTTACCACCAGCCTGTCCTCGGAATGACTCTGTTGTCATGCATTTCCCTGCCTTCAGAGACCCGGATGTCCTATCCTGTCTAATCCTCAGCGTAAGGTCACTGCCCTGCAACTGACCCACTAACTCAGTGCCCCATACAGGTTACCAGAGATTAATATGGTGTCCATGTGATTCCACATGAAGTGCAAGGGCAAAGGTCTTTCCTCACTGGCAGACAGACCTGGGCAAAGCACATAAAGTTCATTAGAGAAAAAGGGAACAACCTCACAGGCCTGGGAGTTCAACAGAGCCCAGCACTGGTTTGCTCGTATCTTTAATTCTTGTTCATATACCAAAGGAAGAATGTGGAAAAGTGAAGGCTTCTCCTAATTCAAAGAAAATAATGGTAGAGAATTTCAGGGCATTTGAGAGACCTGGCTACCAGCAGACTCTCCATGGCACAGTCTGCAGAACAGCCAATGTGGAAATAGAATTCCAACCGACTCCTGGAGCAAAAGTGCAAATTTGTGTGAACTCACAGTCTATTCCCTCTTTAGACCACAACCTCCCACCACTACCATCACCACATTATGCAACTGCAAAGCATTTAGATCAAAATGGAAATTCTATCCACCTCCTTCTTCCTTACCACACACTCACATCTTCCCAATCTAGTCCTGTCTTTTCATAAGGTTTAATTGCACGTGGCCATCTGAGATTATCAGCCTCCACTGCGACAGGAAAGGAAGACATCTGGGGACATTTTTGCACCTTTCTGCACACTGCCTTAGTTGGTGGTAGAGTTTTCACACTCTTTTCTCTGAGAAGAAGCTACCTTGCTGAACACCATTTTGAAAGTAACCCAGTTCTAGTACAGCCCACGCATCTCCATCCTATACTCAGTGGAGATTCCATTGCCCAATATGCTTCAGGTCCTCACTCTCCACTCCTAGGGAACAGACTCAAGTTCTCCCTAACTCTTAGTGGCTCATTAGGTAAACCCATCTTGCATGTAACAGATTTTCACTTATGTCCAAAAAGACAAAGAACACATTAACCTCTAACAAGTTTCTATTGTCTCAAGAAAGCTGAATCATTATGAGAAATTCAAGCTAAACAAATCTGAACCTTTTGACAAGAAACTGAAGAGAAGAATTCATTCCTTCTCACTGGTTTTCAACCACACAACTCTCACAAGTAAAACGAAGCTAGCAAGATACAAGCTCATCATTTGAACTATTTCTGTGCTACTTTGAATCTGCAAACTCATAAAGATTTCATCTGGTTTAGAATACAAACTCCATAATGGCAGAGACCGTGCCTATATTTCCTTTCCTCATGAGGCCTCATTCAAAAGGGATTGATCAAGGATGCTGGAGAAATCCCTCTCTGTAAAGTGGCATCTGTGACATTCCTTTGCTCATCCTAACAATATTCTAAGTACAACAGCTTCATAGACGGCCTCCAATTCAAAACTGGACCCTGTCCTGTGGCTCCTAAAGTCCATACAAAGAAGGCTAGTGGCTACTGCATAGAAGCATGAAGCCATTAGACCAACCTGTCATCTTCAGGGTAAGCCTTTATCAACCTAGCCTACCTAGAACAGCAACAGCAGCATAAAGGGCAGCAAGGAGAGACCCAAGCCATACTCCATCCTCCCTACTACCTTCAGCTTCCAGAGAGAGCTGACCACAACAGCTGAGCCCCAAGGGGGCATCCGCCATGTCTACTGTCTGCAGGGTAAGCTCAGCCCACTTCCATCCTATGCAGCCAGGGACCAAGGGGGGAAGGCTATGAGAAGAACTCATTGCACTAGCAGGTGTCAAAGGGAAAAGCCCAGGAGCACTGCCTAGCTGACAGAGAGGGGTTCATGTCCCAGCACTGCCAATGTCACATGTCTTCCCAGGTTCCTGAGCCCAGGGGCAAATGCTCAAGTTGGAGCAGACCAACAGGCAGGGAAGGTTTAGAGAAAGAAACCTCAGTTCCAGTAATCCAAGGGTTGAAATTGTCTGACCTGTGAGTTTTGCTGGAAAGACCAGCACGGGGAACTAGGACCTGTAATTGGGAAAAGTGAATGGGAGGGCTCCATAGCTGGACTACCCACTGCTCTCTCCCGCCTTTGAATGAGGAAAAATAAAGTGGGAAATCCATTCTGTAAGGGCATTTATAAGACGATGTTGTCCTTGTTTTCAGCCTAACTGATCCATCCTCTGAACCAACACTCAGACCACATCAATGCAGTACATAAGGGCCTTCCAAACTCATCCTATTGTAGGTATGAGGCCACTCCACGTAAAAAAGTCACCCCAATGCTTTGGGTTTTTGCTTTCTGATTCTATGACCATCAATTTGACCTAATCAGTGCAAAAGTCACCCCAATGCTTTGGGCTTTTTGATCCTATGACTACCCCTTTCTGATCCTATGACCATCAATTTGACCTTCTCAGTGCTTCAGAGGGGTACTCAGAATAGATAGGAAGCAGATGGGAGATTCTGTAAGAACCAAGCCATGACCTAAATGATCCTCTCTTCTCCAAAAAATCTGCTGCCCCCATGAGAACCAACACTCTCCAAGATCATCTACTTACCCAGCCACCATGCAAACTTCCTGGTCCTGTTGAGCAGGACCTGGGCAGTTGGTGCTGACATGCAGCCTTGGGCCCCATGTGGGGACAGCATAAGGTAGGTCCCTTTATGGAGCTCTGCCAATGCTCTCAGCCTCAAAAGCAACCGACTCCTAAGCTCGGTGATAAGAGAACCTTGCCCTAGCCTCATTCACCTTTCCAAGTAGACACAGAATTGAGTAAAGGGAAAGCTTATGTACTTTAGTAACGGGCTCACTCTTCCTCCTTAGACCTTTAAGTCAAAAACACACTTTCAACGTCTGTTTACCTTTAATTCAAATGACAAAGGAAAGGTGAAATAGTCAATGGCACTCTGTGCTCTAATTTTAAGAGGAAGGGATGAATGAAAAGTTATGAGGCTATCAATATTTCCTCCCCAAAGCAACTTCCAGGGAGACTGCGGAGTGTTTCCATATTCAGTCCATTCTCCTGTACTTTCTTTTTTAAATAATTGTTTTTAATAGAGACGAGGTCTTGCTATGTTGCCTGGGCTGGTCTTGAACTCCTAGGCTCAAGTGATCCTCCCATCTTGGCCTCCCAAAGTGCTGAAATTACAGGCATGAGCCACCACGCCCAGATTAGTTCTCCTGTACTTTCCATGTGTCTTTTTGTGTGAAAGGAATACTCTAAACAGAGCCTGTTCTACTAGCGGCCTCTACCCTAAGCCAGACCATGTTATTCACAGGGCATCAGGGATACTCTGGGGAATGTTCCCTTCCTTCTAAGGGTGACATCGTGTCTTCCCAAGGAATGTCTCTTCATGCCACCAAAAGTACCACATTCCAGGCTAAGTAGGCCATTAGTCACACCCAGTGTCATTCTCCTTACATATTTTGTAAGAATATGAAGTTCAAGATTCAAGATTAAGCCATTTATAAGTTCCTTAAGACTATACACTCTGTGGGGGCAAGAACTATGTCTTTATCTCTGTCTTTTATGGCCTCAGCACAGATTCAGACAGCCAGAACAGACATATGAGAAGCTATTGCTAATGAGGCAATTTCCAACCACCCTAAGACGAAGGGATACCTAACCACTAAAATCTAGCCATGGGACTGCCTGGAACCAGAAACAAGGCCTGTTATCCCAGGGGAGAAAAAGAAGAAGTCATTCTAATGTTGGCTGGGGAATGGGTCACTTTCATTTTCTCAAGGCATAAGGGAAATTACGCTTTTGCCCACTTTTTTTTAATGTTGAGATTAGATAGTCATTTGACAAGCTGTGAATGCTTAGCGGGTATTACCACAAATTATCCTTCTAGCAATAGAGTTCGTTGCTCCCTGACTAGTCAATATTAATAAACATTACCAAATGCTTTTACAACACAATTTATTTTTTAATACAGCTCTTTATGTATGCCATAAAGTAAATATACCAATAAAAGCCAAGGATTTCAAACAACAGATTAAGAAAAACAACCAAGAACTAACTGAGTGCTAGTTAACACCTTCCATGCTGCAGGTTTTGGGAGCACACAGCAGGTGCCTCTCTGCTGGGGATTCAGACCAGGAGAGTTAGGGAAGACAGTGGCCATTTGGTTCTTTGGGAACCACTTAAAGGGAGAGAGAGAAAATACCAAACCAGCTGTGCTTTCTTAAGAATCATCTTTTAAAAAGTGGTATATTGACCATGTATATATGTGTACATATATACACATTGGGCTGAGTGCAGGGGACCTGGCTCTGCAGATATCCATTAAATAACCTTGGCCAAACTGCTTAGTTTCTCCAGATTTCGCTTGACACCTCTGCAACAATGCAAAGGTTGAGCTAGATGATTTCTTAGGCTCTTTCCAATCAGTTTTACAAAACTGAAAGTCTGTGGGGCTGACATGGGTCTGTGCTGGCTGGATTATACCTCCTGCATAAGGGTGCATACCAGATTCATCCTCTCAATCTTCATCACTGACCTCAGAACATGGCAGGGGCTCATTTTTGTTGACTGAATGAGCAAACAAACAAGAAAGGGAATCGGAAGAGAAAAATGCAGAGGTGGAAAAAAACTCACCCTGTCTACACACATATGTGGATACACAGACACACACACAAACACAACCAGTCAAAGAACAGTTGCCCCTACTGTCCAAAAGAGAAGCTCTCTACAGGGTTCTTAAAAAGAAAGCCATGCAGCCGGGCGCAGTGGCTCACGCCTGTAATCCTAACACTTTGGGAGGCCGTGACCGGTGGATTACGAGGTCAGGAGATTGAGACCATCCTGGCTAACATGGTGAAACCCTGTCTCTACTAAAAATACAAAAAATTCGCCAGGCATGGTGGCAGGTGCCTGTAGTCCCACCTACTCCGGAGGCTGAGGCAGGAGAATCGCTTGAACCCAGGAGGCGGAGGTTGCAGTAAGCCGAGATCACGCCCCTGCATTCCAGCCCAGGCAACAGAACGTGACTCCATCTCGAAAGAGACAGAGAGAGAGCGAGAAAGACAGAGAGAGAAAGAAAGAGAGAAAGAAAGCCATGCATCCTATGCATCCTGCCTTAGCCTAGATGAAGACCAATCTCGAGCTGACTGAAGAGTGGAGGGAACTGTCCTGAGCCTTAAAAATATGAGGAAGGACAATGGCATTCCCTGGGGCCATGACCACACCAAGTACAGCACTTTCAGATAAGGCTGCCTGCGAGTGCTAAAATACAATGTCAGAAATGACAAAGGGACACACTAATCTCCCTGCAGCAACTGCTCAAGGAGGGATCTTCGTGGCTGCGGAGCACCAGGAGGCCTGGGCCTCTGGCTGTTACGTAACCAATCCTTTGTTTTAAAATACTGAGTTCTCCTAAGTCATTTATTTGAAATATCTCTATCAACAAATTTCACCAAGAACAAAAGTGTTTCATTTGTGCACTGGGCTGTAGGATGATCTTATCGCACACAATCTCATACAGTCTCTTTCAACAAGGTCTTAGCGTGCTTATCTGTGAAGTTCCTGGTAGCCAAATATGATTGAAATGTTCTATTTATGCTCACTGGATTAAGGAGATGTTGCAAAACTGCACAAAAACCTGGCAGATGTAAGCAAGGTATTACAGCCAGGGCAGTTAAAATCCGAGGGGAAGAGATCAATACATACTTTTGTAGCTTTTTCTTTTTCTTTTAAGAGACCAGAAAAGTTGTGCTTTTAGAAAAGGAAAAGGAAAAAATAGTAAAATGCCTTAAGATTTATAGCTTCTCTGAGCTTTTTCCAAACCCAAAACAGGGCACCATGATGCATGCTTGATGATGTCAGCCCAAGGGAAACAAAAATAAATCCAAAATATTCTCTCCAGATCCTAAAAGGCCCTATAAGGGAATTAAACTATGGTTATGGATGAACAGGGTTTTTGTTCTCCCTCTCCCGTACAAGGCTTTTAACCAGCACAAATAAGCAATTTCTGGGAAAACAGTTTTCAAAAAGCTACAGACTTTTCCTTTATCTCCTTGTTTTGCCTGGATACATCTGGAGGAAACGTTGTCTCCTGGTTATCTAGGATCATTTTTATATGTTTCCACTCTAGCCAGGAAGACACAATGCTACCTTCAGATCCCAAGGACCAGACATGGAAACTCAGAGATTGTTGAGAATAACTGAGGTTTATTAAATGTCTAAGAAGAAAGTTCCTCTGGAATTAAACCATTCTGAAAACCTTTTTAATGTATATTGCCTCATTCTTTCTGCTTTGGTAAACTGAAAATTAAATTACTTTTCTATGAGGATTCTGAGCTGGAGAGCTATCACTCTAAACATCAATTATGAACACAAGATAAGAGATTGAACAGATTACCTGTACCGGCACCAAATCACATTGTAAACATTATTGTCATTTTAATGAAGAAAAAAGGCAAAAGCCAAACAGATATTAGCTTCTTTACTGGTTCTTTCTTCCTTTCTTCTAAAAAATGCAAAAAAGAATATCTAGTCAACCCAGGTTTTGATGTTTTTTTTTTGTTTTTTTTTTTTTTGAGACAGAATCTCACTCTATCGCCCAGGCTGTAGTGCAGTGGTGCGATCTCGGCTCACTGCAAACTCTGCCTCCCAGGTTCAGGCGATTCTCATGCCTCAGCCTACCGAGTAGCTGAGACTACAGGCATGTGCCACCATGCCCAGCTAATTTTTTTTTAATTTTTAGTAGAGAGGGGGTTTCACCGCATTGGCCAGGCTGTCTCCAACTCCTGACCTCAAGCGATCCACCCGCCTCGGCCTCCCAAAGTGCTGGAATTACAGGCATGAGCCACCGTGCCTAGCCCCAACTGAGGTTTTAATGATAAATAAGGTAATGCACTTATAGATCATGTCTGACTTTGAAAGGGCTTCCTGAGGATCATCTCAACCACCTTGTGGCTGACATGGAGAGTATAGAGCTCATTTTGTGGATGGGGAAAGTGAGGCCACATGACTTACTTGCCCCCATAAACAGGCAGACATCGCCAGACTTCTCACCTCAGGGTCTGCCTTCATATTCCTACCTAAGCCAGAGTCTTTCCCTGAAAAGGGGCAGGAAAACCAGCAGCTAAAAGGGAGTCACCGAGAGCATTCCTGGGATTTTCCCAATCTAATTGAATAGAAGCAAGAACAGAGAGACCTCTAAGAAAAAAAGTAAATTGAATGATGGCACCCAGAGTCCACTGACAGGCTGTGGGTCTCACAGGGACTTTATAATCTTCTACAGGGAAGGCAGGCCGACTCATGCCCCACTGCCACTCACCCTGTATCTGTTAAGCGCCTACTGTATGCTGGACTCCAGTAAAGTCAGGCTGCTCCTGAACCACAGCCTATCTAGGTAGGTTGTCCATCAACGCAACTTTCCATCATTGCATTTTGTTCGTTTCCTTTATAACATTTAACACAATTTTCAGTTATATATTAGTTTTTTATTAGTATTCTTTATCTCTACTAGACTATAAGTTACATTAAGGCAGAAACCATCCACTATAACCTCAGAGTACGCCAGTGCGTGCTGTACAGAGTAGGCATTCAGTACACTTTTCTAAATAGCTTTACTGAGGTATTTTCCACATAGCATAAAATTTATCCTTGTCAAGTATACCATTCACTGGTTTGTAGCATATTCATAGAACTGTGCAACCATCATCACTATCAAATTCCAGAATATTTTCATCAACCTGAAAAGAAACCTTGTACTCATTAGCAGTCACTCTCCATTCCCCCCGTCAACCCCCGGCCTTTGGCAACCACAAATGTACTATCTTCCTCTATAGATTTGCCTATTTTGAACATTTCATATAAATGGTATCATACAATATGCACCCTTTGGGGTCTGGCTTCTCTCACACAGCATGTTTTCAAGCTTCATTCCTATCATAGCTTGTATCAGTACTTCGTTCCTCTGTGGGGATATACCACATTTTGTTTATCCATTCATCAGCTGATGGACATTTGGTTGTTTCGACCTTTTGGCTATTACGAATAATGCTGCTATGAACATTTGTGTACAAGTTTTATGTGTGGACATATGTTTTCACTTCTCTTGGTTATATACCTAGGAGTGGAATTGCCAGCTCATATGGTAACTCTATGTTTAACCTTTTAAGGAACTGCCAGACTGTTTTCCAAAGCAGCTATACCATTTTACAATCCCATCAGCAATGTATGAGGTTTCCAATTTCTCAATACATTTTTGGACTAAGTGAATAAATGAATAAAGATTCCTTCTGCTGTAAAAGCCCCCGAAAAAGGGGATGCAGTTCTGAGGCTTCTTTGGTAAACTAGCATCTTCATCTGCAGACATGACATGCTACACTCATGTTTAACAGAAACCCCAAAGAATGCTATTTATATGTAGTTCCTTTTAGAGAATCAAGTGAAAAATGAAAAAAAGGAAAGAAAAACACCAGACAGCTCAAAGTGGGCACTACTTTCACATACGTGATTTCAACCCCTACCCTCCAGCCCACCTCTAAACTCAATAATTTAATAATGCACATTCCTTGAACAGATTTAGTTGAAAATATAAGAGGGATCCCAGCTCAACTGAAGCCAGCTTTGATTTGGTCAACAGTGAGGGAAACGTGATTTGACAGCCCTGCTGTCTCTGGTAGAAAGCTTCAAAATATAGTTAATAATAATTAAAACAAAAATGCATGAACAAAAATATCCCAGGCAAGCTCCAGGAGTGGTACCCACGGTGCTGGAACCTGTTGAGAAGACAGCCAAGGGCGACAGCCTCTCTTCCTGGGCTTGTTAGAGTGGGCAGAGTGTCCCAGAGCAGGCTGCAGTAAGAAGCGCTGTTAAGGGGCTCCCCAAACTTCTTTTTCTCTCCCCTTTTCTTTTTTGTAAAAGAAGTCAGCCGTATTCCTTTCTGCACAGACTCCTTGCAAAGAACAAACAAACAAAGGCTGGGACAGAGCAAGGCCCTTTGCAAGCTGCAGGTAATTAAAACGGCCTGTAAATGCCCCAGCAGAAAGCACTTCAAAGAGACAGTAATTCCAGCAATGGCCAGTCAAGGCTGTGTGGTGTAAAAATTATGAGTTTTCCCAACAGGGAGCTTTGTGTGAAAAGGACAGGGGTTGGTGGCAAAAGGAGGGTGAGCCACACAGACGAGGTTTACAATTGGTGTCCATGCCCAGTGTGTGTGGGGGTGTGTGTGTGTGTGTTTGTGTCCGGCAAACACACAGGCCAGAGAAAGGGGATTGTGTGCATGTTTGTGAGAGCACACATTTATCAATGCTGAGACGGTCCAAGCGTGTGGGCATGGAGATAAAAGGAAAAATAAAATAAAAGCAACAAATACGAATCCTCTTCCCTGCTGGGCCTCATTTTCATGGGGAAAAGTACCAAGCAGCTTGCGTGCTCCTCTTGCTCCTTACATGCAAGGCTCCCCAGCACACAGGAAATGCATCATACCAGTGACTCGAGGCCCATCGAGCACAGAGGCCAAGCAGCGGCTCTCTGGAAACGTCCACACTTTCAGTCTCACAGCGCGACACAACACCCAGCAACATACTGCATGCTATGTAATCTTGAAACAGAATGAAGAGATCGATTCTTAACCCTGACTCTGACTGCATTTGCTAAGTCACCTGTGCTACCTGCCTGGGTGCCCTGTGCTTAGATGATGCAGCGACGGTCCATGGCATGGAGGAGAAGAGAGGCTGGAGCCTCAATGCACAAGGACGTTGGCCCCACTCTTACAATACACTGACACACATCAGTGATCGCCTGACCACAACATCACACATCTGGGACGGAGGGAGGACCCATCACTAGCGTATTTTTTTCTACATTTTTGTGTAATCTCCCTGCAGGAACCTGATACTTCCAAAAGGACATTTCACTAGGCAAGAGGGTCAGTACCATCCCTAGAAGCCTTCTCCAGTAGCTCCCCTCTGTCCCCTCTCAAAGCTGACCCCCTTTCCCCCCCCAGCCCCTGTCTTTCAAGTGTGTTTCTGTTGGAGCAGATGTACTCACTAGGGTGCATCTGCTTGTTTCTCTGTCTCTCCAGCTGGATGGGCAGCTACATGAAGACAGGGCTTTGCCTCTTTCATCTTGTATTCTCAAGCCTTGCAGAGGGCACAGCATTAGTGGATGGATGAGGGGTGGATGCATCTTGGCTGTACAGTGGGTAATAAATCAATCGGGATTTGGATGGAGTAGAGCATATTGCTTAGAGCCGGGTACCCACCGCTCCTCACCCTCATCAGCCAGCACACGTTCACCCTGTGCACAGGAGCCTCGGAACCTAGGAGGGTAGGTGGGAGCAAGCCCACGCTCACCAAGGCGGCGGAGAAACCAACGCTGGCCAGGGGCTTTATTTCCCCATAAACAAAATCCTGTTCTGCCTCCCTCACAGCCCCACTCACTAACTCCTCCCTGACATTGCTGGTTTTAAGCCCACACATAAAAATGTCCTTTACTATTTTTATTTAATGAGCTTTCATTTTTCCTCCCCGTTTTTGTAAATGAGAAAGGAAAGCCCACCTCCTAATGGGGATGGGAGGAGGAAGCAGAGTGGAATCTTTTTTAAACGGGCCATAACTTCATGAAAAGCTTTCTCCTCCACAATCCCCCCAGCTCCCCCTCCCCAAGGCCCCATGCTCCTCCATCCTCCCTACATCCTCCCTTCCCACCATTCAAAACAAGATGCATGGATTTTGGACATTTGATTACTTTTAAGTATATATTTTTCCCTCAAATAGACTGAATACAATGGTTAGGAAATGTGACAGAAAACTATTCTGAGCCATTTATTGCCTTAATACCCACCTTTGTCCAACAGGCAGTTTTGACAACAGCGATAAATTCCAAATTTATGTCAACACAGCATATGTTGAACACCTCATTTCTGAGCTAAAGCGGCATGCTGCCCTATAAATCACCGTTCTGTTTGAAATGAAAGTAGATTACAGGCCTGTGTTATTGAGCAGTTAGAGCTATAGTCATATAAATCAGAACTTTTAACTCTAGGCAATCCGTTGTGCAATTAACTAAAGGGTACTTTGTCATTTCAAGGCTTGTGCACAGACTTGGCAGGGCACAGAGCTACTGGGGAAGGGGGTGGGAAGGAAAAAAAGTTTTTAGGCAACAGGAAGGTTGTCAGCTGCAGCCTCCACCATACTCCACACAATGCCTTAACCCCTAACCACCACTGCCACAAGAACCTGCCAAGCCTGAATATAGGCAAAGACAACCTCATAATCAGCATCTGCCACAAACACAACATCACACTGGGCATTTGTCACCAAGTCACCTCCAGAAGCCCAAGTGCCTTTTCGGTCATTCATTAAGCATTTCCTGAGCACAAGCCAAGAGCATAACATCATCTCAGGTGCTAAATGATGTCAGAGACACGAAAAGTGATAACTGTAATACCAACAATGTTTAGATGATATTGATGATGAAGAAGAATTAGAAGCAAATCTGTACAAGACATACGTGAGCACTTACTATGTGCCAGGCACTATTCTGCACATTTTCCTGCCTTATCTCATTCAATCCTCAGGACAACTCTATGAAGCGGGTATTTTTATTTCTATTTCTTTCTGAGGCACAAGGAAATAAACAACTCACCCAGGGTCATTAAGCTTGTAAGTGGCAGAGCCTGATACAACTAGTTAGTAGAACAGGAAGTTTAAGAACTTAGGCTGACACCAGCCCTGTCTGCCAATTCCAGATCTACAACTTGCTAGGCTGTAAGACTTTGGGATCCTCCAAGTCTCAGTTTTCTCACCTGTCAAGTAGACTAACAATACTGTTACCTCAGAATGTAGATAAATGAGACTGTGCATGTAAAACAACTTAGCATATGAACATAATGTCTTTATGATAAATGTGTAGCTAGTGTAAGGCTAAAGAAGAAAGGCCCCTGTCCCTGGCCAGTCCATAACCTAGTGGACAACAAGACAGAGCTGGAGAAAGAGACAGAGGAGGATGTGGTGATGTGCCAATATGTCAACAAATGACTATGGGTGTGCAGAAGAGGAGCAGATCAACAGCAGCTGCTGTCACTGCAGACGGTCTGAGGACACGGTGAGATTCAGTCGGTCCTTTCGGGGGCTCTGGAAGCTCCGAAGGGTTCTAGCTACCCATATTTGGGAATGCTAAGAATGGAAAAGCCTTGGATGAGACGGGGAGCACCGTGTGATGGAGGCATCGCATGAGCCAAGACGTGGTGTTAGAAATGAGCATATCCTGCCAGGCGAGCCTTCAGGAGGCTGGCCTGGCTTATCCACAGTGGGCAGGTGGTGAAGACAGTGGCGAGGAGCCTGCGGAGGCAGTAGAGTGGGCTGATGATGCGGAGTCCTGAGACTGATGCTGAGGACTTTGGTCCCAGTGCTGCAGTCATTGAGCAGCCCCAAATCCCTTCTTGAAACAATGGAGCTGGCTGGGCGTGGGAGGCTCAGCGTGGGCAGGAACCATGGAAGGAGACAGACAGAGAAAAGGGCCCAAATTCTAAATTGAGAAGGAGAATGTTTCCAAAGACAGTAGTTAGGTCAGCCTTCCAGAATAAAATGCCAACATGGTATCACTGTCACACATCTACAGGACATTGCTATTCCCTAGGAAGGTAGAAGAAAAAAGAGACTGGAACAAACCTCCTAACTTATCTACTCCAGAGCACAGGTGCCTGAGTGACTCCATGGAGTACGAGTTACCACGGCAGGGAACTCAAAAGAGCTGTTGCTTCTGTTTGTTACCTCCATCCAACTACACATGCCATCCTCTACTCATCAGAATGCAGATGGCAGCAAGAATGGGCAGCCGAGGAGCTACACTTCTTCCCTTCGGCACCCTGCACTGGCTACCAACTCAACATGGCTAGGAGACAGATCTCCTCTGTTCTGGGCCTAGCCAAGTTGAGAATCCATTGACTGATTGATTGATAGGTATTTATTTGGCATAGTGAAGGATACAACCAAAGCATAAGACACCAACCTGCCCTCCTAAAGCTTTAGTTGAAGAAGGAAGACGATACACACTATAACAGAAACCAGTACTTATATGTGCACGTCAGATCCGGAGGACAATCTCAACACCCAGCCTGAGTGGGAATCAAAAGCTCAGGCCTCCCCAAGGAGGGGGGCTCATGCCTGGGCTCAGAAGATACCAAGGAGGCAGCAGACAGAAGAGGAGATGGTTGTTTCAGATGAGAGGAAAACAGGCACCAAAACAGCATCATTCCAGAAAAAGGGGCAGCCAGCCTGGGGC
Organism: Hylobates moloch; assembly: GCF_009828535.3. Lineage (NCBI taxonomy): Eukaryota > Metazoa > Chordata > Mammalia > Primates > Hylobatidae > Hylobates > Hylobates moloch. The sequence continues at coordinate 86,894,818 of NW_026652286.1, read as the reverse complement.
CAGGCAAACGATAGGCGAGGTGAGTGTTGTGGAGGGGTGTCAATAATGAGTTTAGATCAGAAAGCTAATGGAGAAAAGAGGTGGGGCTGAAAAGCAGACAAAGAGGGAAGCATTGTTCGTTCTTGACCGAGGACGGAAGGGGGCATGAGGATTACAGAGTTCAAGAGCTGAGGTCTGACACGCTCTAGGAGCCCTCAGTGCCGTCCTTCCTATCCTGACATATGGTACTACAGAACATCTGGCCTTGGAGGCTGGCCAGCCACTTGCTCCCCCGGCCTCCTCCACAGCCGCCCATTCACGGAGAAACAGATTCTTTGCGTGAATATCAGGGTGACGGGCTTCCGGACACTCACTCTGTTTGGTCACTTGCCAGGAGGCTCTGTCTTGCTCCGTAGTTGGATGCCAAAAAGGCAAGAAGATGCTGCAGAAACTGGCATCTTCCATAAGAATCCCCTACTACACACACACACACACACACACACACACACGTGGACCGCGGGCACATACCCACACACGCCATCTCTCGCCATCTGTTTGAGCAAACTGCTGGTCTCTGGGGGGGGGAGAAGGAAACCTCTTAGAGATATTTGTTTAATATCTGAGCAGTGGGGGAGCAGATGAAGTATGCAAGTTTCATTTAGAAAATCGTCAAGAAACTATTATAGTAAAATGAGGCTTCCAGTTTCCAAATAAAGCTGAAATGATCACACGGAACAAACTGGCGAAGCTGGAGAGTGAAGAAGCAGGAAGGAAGTACAATAAAAATAATAACTGGAGGAAAATAGGAAGTCATGAGATGCCAGGGAATTAGCGGCAGCCCCCATCCCCTTCAGGACTGGGGATCAGTGTGAGCAACTGGCAGTGGGAAAACCACAAATCAAAAGCGACAGCCTGGAGAAGGGTCTCCTTCCATCTTCAGAAGTGTGATCTCCATGCTCCAGCAATTCCTCTGTTCCTAGATGTCCATTTGCGTCTCAAGACTTGCATTGTACAAATCCTCACAAAATCACAAAAATTGGAGGAGAAAGAGACTGGCATCCATCTCTTACCTCTTCTTTTAGAAAATTGGGCTGAGAGAGCAGGTGAGGAGCAGGAAATGAGTAAGTAGCCTTGTAAGAGGAAGGGAGTGGGCTGGGCACAGTGGCTCACGCCTGTAATCCCAGCACTTTGGGAGGCAGAGGCGGGTGGATCACTTGAGGTCAGGAGTTCGAGACCAGCCTGGCCAACATGGTGAAACCCCGTCTCTACTAAAAACACAAAAATTAGCTGGGTATGGTGGTGCACACCTGTAATCCCAGCTACTCAGGAGGCTGAGGCAGGAAAATCTCTTGAACTCGGGAGACAGAGGTTGCAGTAATCCGAGATTGCACCACTGCACTCCAGCCTGGGCAACTGAGCAAGACTCTGTCTCAAATAAAAAATAAAAAATAATTTTAAAAATAAAAATAAATTTTAAAAAAAGAGGAAGGGAGAAAAGAGTGGTAGTTGACTCAAAACTTAACACAAACTTATTGCCTACTAAATGCAGGGCATAGCATTAGCCACCACAGAGAGATTCAAAGAAACCTAATACACAGGCAATGCCTTCAAGGAGCTTACAATTAAGTAGGGAATGCAAGACACATGTATGTAAAAGACTTTAAAACAGTGCACACTAATAATGTATGACAGGAATAAGGCAGATGCAAAACTTAGTGCTAGATGAAGAGGACTAAAAGTTTGGAATGTAGGCTCTAGGCAACCTAAGTAGAAAATAACCTCTTCTCTCCGTGAAGTTGATTGCCATCGGGGAACACCACAACCATCTATGCCTCTGCCCTGCAGCTCTCACATCCTCTCCTGGCCTCCATTGCAAAATTCTGCATCTACCAAGCTTGAAATATGAATGCTACCTGCTCCTCAGTCACATGGCCTGTTTTACTCTAAAATGGCAACCCCCATAACTGTCATTTTACATCAAACCCATGACCGGTCCTCCTGCCCTCCCACGCCACTTGTCTCTCTCTCCAGCTTGGGAACAGAGCCTGGCGGCTGGGCCTGCCAACAGGTCCTGTGCACCCTTTCATCCCGCTCCATGACAGGCTCCGCCCCAAGGGCCCCACAGCCCATGCCTTGCTCCTTGCCTTCTTAAGAAGCTGCCAGAACAGCAGCACTTGCCTGAGCCGTCCTCTCACCAATGCACAGCATGGGGCTGGCCACACTCATCACCAACACGCAGATGTGCTCAGAGCAGTCAGGCAGCACCTTTCCCACCTCTGTCCTATTCCCTAGGGGAGGAAGGAGGCTCCGTCCAGGTCCCAGAAAGCCCCCTACTCCAGTGTGGGCATTTCTCCATTGCCTTGCTACACTGTTTTCTCCAGAGAATCCATCCTATTCCCTCTGCCCAAAGAAAAGGGCATGGTCAACCTTAATGAAATAAACTATAATAGAGTAGGCAGGGAACTTCATCTCCCTTCCAGAAGACACAATCTAATTCACACTCTAATTGTCTCGCTGGAACCCTCCAGGCCTCTCTTCACAAGCGGGCTAGAAGGATTTGGAAGTGTCATGGCCTGGAAATCCTCGAGTCTAGTCATATAAATACTTAATTGCCACTGGAACATCCACATTGTGTCACTTTGGTATACCCAACCAGTGGGCGGCCAAGTTCCTTCCCGGGTGAGGCTGAGACACGGGAAGTGCCATCGGCGGCCTTTTCATCTTTCTCTTTCCACTTCCATTTCTTTCCCAAGACCCTTCCATCTTGGAGAGCTCTTCCTCCTGAGAGCTAGGGAGAGGGCAGCGGTAAGAGTGGGAAGAGCAACGGCTTCTTTAACTGCTGTTGGCTGTGACCTTAATCATGACAATGAAGTTTAGTTTCTCTTTTGGTAGAGAGATGAGAATAGCAGACTTCAAATGGTAGAAAAGGGTCGGTCTCCTGAACAATGTACCCCAAAGGTCACTGCTGCATGCAGGAAACAAGAGAAGATACAGATGCAATGTCTGTTTCCATAATAGTTTAACCTTCTAAGAATCAGAGGGCTCAGAGAGCCTGGGAGGTCCCTGGGCCCTCTATGAATACAGGAATTAATGAATGTACTCAAGCATTCCAGACAGATCTTCCAGAATATTTTTAAAGACCTCCAGAAAAGAAATGCCATATAGAACCTGGGATAATTGTGGTGATCTTGGTGGGGCAGGAAAATGGGATAGGAAGTGTGAGTATAGGACATGTGACTAAGGAATGAGAGCTAAGTCATAAACCCCAGAGACAGCACAAGGTGACCTACAAGGGAGGTAATGCCCTGTAGTTAAAACTACACTTGAATCTTAAAAATAAAATGGAAGCCCCAAAGACAAAGTCATCCTCAGTAGAAATATTCTCAAGTTCTGTGAGAGTAAAACCTTCCCCCCAAAAAACCCACCCCTTTTAGTAGGCAGTGATCTGCCTGATGATTACTTTCATTCATCTCTTGGTGGGGGCACACTGGAAAGCTCATCTCCATAGCTACCACAACTCATCTACAGCCCTCAAACTGACAACGATAGAAGGTAAGAACCTCAGAACATTCCAGATGTTGCAATACTAAAGGGAACAGCTCTCAGACTCTCACAAACTCTCTGTAAGATCTTGCATGGACCACTTACCGCTTTCTAGGCCTCAGTTTCCCCATCTGTAAAATAAGATGCTCTTTCCTACTGACAGCCAGTAGACAGATCTGTGATCTATGAGCTCAAGAGTCCCTCCCTTATATGCACAACATCTGGAGAGACTGAAGCCAGACTCCGTTTCCACAGTTGCTTTTGGGTGGCCCTACATAGAGCACCCTCAGCCCCCAAACAATGGGGGCTTTAACCTTTGCAAGATGCCGAGATAGTACTCGAAGACTCATGCCATTTTTAACACTTCTAGGAGAATTCACTTATTTTAAAAACTACACCCAGGTTGTTCACAAAAGGAAGACAAGTTATAAGAAGGACTCCGGCAAAGGAAGTTTGGGAAGGACATCAGCACCCCAGGCAACACTCTTGCTAGGGTCCAAGCCTAATGAATTCAATGGCATTCCATGCAACCCTCATCCTTTACTCAGAGCCCTTGCCATGAGATTCCACACTGCAAAGGGAACTCACTGCAGAAAAGGAACCTCCCCTACAGGAAGGAAGTGAGGGGTACAGAGAAGATGTGTGGAAAAGGCAGATATTCTTTCCTTTGAGCTGAATAGAAGCTAGGCTGAATAAGAGTCCATCTTTCCTGGCATTTCAGATAAAAAAGGACTTCTGCAAGTCACTTCTTGTTGCAAGAGCACCTGAGAACAGTAAAAGGATCAGCACTGGCTCCCATTTGCCCAAGGATGAGCCACTCAGATTTCTTCTGCCTCACTATATCAGTTCCCTTTTGTTGCTATAACAAATTACCATAAACTGAGTGGCTTAAAATGGCACAAATGTATCTTATACTTCTATAGGGAAGGAGTTCATAATGGGTCTCGCTAGGCTAAAATCAAGGTGCTGGCAGGGCTTTGTGGCTTCTGGAGGGTCAAGGGGAGACTGTCCCCCTACCTTGCTCAGTGTCTAGAGGCTGCTCTCATTCCTGGGCCCATGGCTACTCCCCCTCTAACTCTGGACACTGACACTGACTCTTCTGCCTCCCTCTTCCACATTTAAAGACCCTTGAGCTTATGTTGGTTACCATGGACCCAGGTGGATAACCCAGCATAATTTCTCTATCTTAAAGTCAGCTGGTAAATAGCCTTAAGTCATTCCTTTGCCATGTAATCTAACATACTCATGGGTTACAGAGACTAGGATGAGGACATCTTTAGGGAGTCACTATTTTGTCTACCACACTCACAAATTGTACATCTTTAGGAGTGGGTGTTTCATTTCATCATGGCAGCCACAAGCTGCCAGAAGGAGGTGGAGTGTCCCACGGAAGGACTCATAAGTCACCTTCCTAATACCCCAGGCACAGTATGCCAGGAATTTCTGGAGCCCTGGAATGTATAGTTCCCACCGGCATGATCCACTAGCTGTATCTGCCTCTGTGTGTGCACACATGGGTATATAGGTGTGTGATCTCAACCCCCAAGAGAAGGAATTACAACCTATATGCATGGGATACCATATCCATGGGATCTGGCGCAACTCTGGAGTCTGAATGACTCAGTGAATACTGGTGGCTTATCTGATCCTAGGGCCAAATAATCCCAGAACCAGGGAATTGCTAAATCTTAGCTTTGGAATTAATCTGAAAGGTATTTATTTAAAAGAACATGGCAGTGTCTATCATACAATAGGCACTTAATTAAAGTTTTTCTTTCTTGCTTCTCTCTCTGGTTCCATTTCTTTTATCCATTTTCATTGTTTAAAAAAAATGACTTCACAGATGAGGAGGGTGAGTTAAAATATGAATAAGGACCAATAATCAAGCTTTTAGCACATTTGAGGATTTTCCATTCTTCGAGCCTTACCTATCTCCCACCCATCAACTTCACGGTCATAGGAACCCTAAATTTTAACTGTGCTAATTACTTCAACTGTGCTAATTAATTTCAACTGTGTGGTCAATCCTAAGTATAAAGGGCTGTGCTCAGTTTCTCCAGTAAGCCATTGGCTGATCCCATTCCCATTTATCAAAAATAATAACTAACCCTTTCCTTACCCTCACATCTTAAGAGACAAATGAGCCTCTAAGCCTATGATACCAAAAACTCTCTATTCCCCACCTTGCCTTCTGCTATCACTGAGTTTGGATACCAAAAAGTAGAAAAGAAAAAAAAAGAAAGAAAGAAAAGACAATGAAAGGCCTAGTACAAAGCTGTCATGTGAAAATACAGCTGTGTTTGGCAGTAATGCAACCAGAGTTGGGAGATCAAACCAAAGCTGCCGGAGGTTTGCAAATCATTTTTTCCCTTTACCTACTTTGGCGCCAAGACAAACACCAGCGGCAGAGCAGAAGGCAAATGCAATGATGCTGGTGAGCTCCCAGAGTCCCACTAAATTAAGTGTGGAGCCCACATTCAGATTATGTTAAGCATTTTTCACAGCCCTGCCCATGCTAAGAAAAACTGTCATGATCCACTGTTGAGACACAACCAGTTGTGCTCCTGCGCACCTCAAGAGCCGCACTTCACACCTGCCAAGCTCTCCACTCTGGGCTTTTTGGGTACTGGTAAAAAGACAAGGCCACTGAGCCCACCTCCATGGGAGATGTCCATATTTCACCAGCCTGTGGGGGCCTCTAAGGAGATCCATGAGGGGTAGCTGCCTGAGAAAAGTGTTCTTTGACACTGTAATCTGGCCATCAGCCTAGTCTGTGGTCCTGCTATAGTCGTAATAGGTTTCTGAGGACCATGGGGCCAAGCCAGTGGAACACATGTGCCACGATGCCCTTGGGCCACCAGGGGAGCAATTTCCATGGATGCTGACCTGCCAGGAGACCCATTTCCTCTACTTAAAGTCCCTGATCTAGTAAACCAGGGCCAAGACCACTGAGGCCCCATTTTCCTGCCTTATGCGTGGGGTCACTGAAGGGACCACAGGAAGAGGACCTGAGAGGGAAATCTTACCAGCCCGATGACTGCTCTGCGCCAGGGCTTCAGCCAAAGCTCAGGCCTTAAAATTTAAAAGCCCCTCAGGGGCCTGTTGGACCTCAAACTCACCTGTTGCTTTTTAAATTCCAAGATCAGAGTGAACTTTGGAGAGGCTGGGCCACCTCCACTCAGTGGCTAGTGGGCACGCAGGAAAGCGGCATGGCAGAAAAGGCAGATGGAGACCTTCAATGGAAGATCCAGTGGGCACTCTGCCAGCAGGCCCTGCTGGGGCTGACCAGCACCACAAGGTGCCAGGGGGTGGGGAGGAGCCAACGCCTCTGGTTTAGGGCATTCACTAGGATTGAAAACTGCAACCCCCACATTTTGTAAATGGACCCATCCACCAAGAGAATCTGGACACCTCAGCGAGGCAGGACACCAGTCAATTTTGTGAAGAAGGGAGTAGAGAGATGGACAGGCAGCAATTTTGATTTTGGTGAGATTTGGAAGGTTACCAGCCCTGTGAGTAGCTGCACTATAAAAAGAGTCAGACACTAAGTATTTCCTTTCCCATAAAATATTCATTGCCACATGGAAGAGCCAAGAAGCCGAAACCTCAAGCATTTCTAACTTTGTACTGCAGTAATAACAGCGTTTTATAGGAACCTTCTGATTGTACTTACACCAGGCTATAAATACACTTCTATCTCAGAGAAAGGAGGGGAGACACATCTAGACCCCCTCAGAGTCTGTACTATAACAAGAAAGACCCCAGGTACACCCACAACTCCATTTAGCATTTCGGCTAGCAAGCAGCAGATGGAGTAATCCGTGGTAACAGTTCTTAAAGGAGTGCCTGCCGAGAGGCTCCGGCCCCTCTCACAAACAATGCTCGAGATAGACTCAAAACCTGGTTTATAAATGGTATTGCCGTTGCTTAACAATGGAACAATGTCCAGAGCACTTGATATTTACTCAGCTCTTGGCAATTTACAGAGGGCTTTCCCATCCCTTTATCCTGAAAACAAGCTTGCGAGGGGGCAGGATGGAGGCTCAGGGAGGGTAAGCAACTTGTCCAAGGTCGCACAGCTAGAGGGCAGCGGAACTTCATCCCTCTGACTCTGCCCCCAGGCCCCTGGTGCTGCCATTGTCCCTACTGACAGACATTGTAAGGCAAAAGGCTAAAATATAACTTGAAAGATGAACTGTGTTTGGGCTGCACGGCCGCCCTTTGTGAGTGATTTAGAAAATCAATCAGTCTTGCAGGGATAGTTTTTTCCTTTTTAGTTTATATGAAATAATGAGCCCCTGCCAGAGGTTACCATGATAGGTAACCTGCACAAATAAATCAAGTATTGAATGATGTATCTCTAACTACGCATATGCATTCACCAGACACACATAGACTTCATTTAACCAGTCTTGTACAGCATTCTAGACCTAATAGGTATAGGTTAACAAAATGATGTGTGACAGTTCCAGAACATTTGACACTAAAGTTTCATTTGAAATTAAGTTTAAAATATTTTTTTTTACTGTCATAAAGGAGGTCCTTCAGTCTTCCTAACTTCCCCCGCTCCCCCTTTCACACACACCCTAGTTAGATTCTGCATAAGACTTTTTTGGTATGTGAACTCATTGACTTCCAAGTATTTTCTCAAAGAAAGTCAAAGATAGAGAGTATGCAAAATCTCCCCATTTTCCCCAAGATACATATACCATACCAAAACCTGACAGATTCTGCCGAAGACTCACTTAGAGCCATTCAAACCAATGAACATGTTTATATATTCTGAAAGCAGTTCTAAGTCTGTCATCCTCAGATTGTCTCTGACCCACGGTAAGCAGAATAAACCTTGCATCATTAGAAAGTGCTACCGGAAGTCTCTGAGCATTTTAGTTTGAACTGCAATGAAAAAAAGAGGGGGAGCTATGTCCCCCTCTTGGATTGTTTATTCTGCCTAGCTCAACTTAAAGCTAGTGTGGCCCTCATGGTTTTTAATGGTCCTAAATAACTGAATGAATTTGGGCATTCACTGGAGGGCCATCTGGGGACAGGCCTGCCTATCTGCAAACTGGCAGGCTTCCCTATTTGTTCTGTGGAACAATAAACGTCAATGAATTCGAAGTTTCAATTATTCAGAACGTTTCCAGCACCTGACCCTTAAAAAGAAAAAAACAGAGAAAACAAAAGATTTTATGTGCAAGAATTTAGTAAAAAATTTTGGACAAAAATTTTGAAAGGGTTTCTCAGCCTCAGCACTATTGGCATTTTGGACCAAATAATTCTTTGTAGTGGGGTGGGGGAGCAGGAGAAGGAGACTGTCCTGTTCACAATAGGAAATTCAGAAACAGCCCCAGCCTCTACCCACTACACATCAGTAAACAACCTCCTAGGTTGTGACAAGCAAACATGTCTCAGGCACTGCCAAATGTGCCCTGGAGGACGAAATTTTCCCCCGTTGAGAAGCACCATCAAAGGGTAAACATGAATCCAAGCTAGTTCTCCATCTCCTGTATGCCACTGTGCAATCACAAATGATAACCAAAATACCGGCCCCCGTGTGCTGCAAGATCATGAAACATCAAAGGATGCAATTACCTCACTACCTTCTACTTACAAAAGCAGGAAAATATCCTACTCTGTTTTGCAAAGCATTTCAGCTGCGCTTGAACCAAAAGGATTTTCCAGTTAAGCCTCAGTTAGCCAGAAAATATAATGAATTATCATCACTCTATCCTGAATATTCCAGTTAACTGTTTCATCTTCTTTACATGCGCGTACACACACATGCATGGTATCACCTTAAGCCACGCTTACTTAGCCTCATAAAGAAATTCAACTCTCAGCTGAAAGCATCTATTTTATTTAGGAGCAGCTGGGAGAGTGAATTGGGAAAGCAACTGCAGAGGAGATAAAATGAAGTTTTGATCATCTCACTGGATGCTGCCTTTTTGGTTGTCCAGAGCTCGCTAATAAAAGCCACTGCAAGCCTAGGGACTGCTGCCTACCCACATTCATAGCCAACCCATATACAAAGTTCATAGAGATCTTTAGATGTGTGTGCTTGCAAGCACACATGCCCATACACAGCCAGCCATCGATGCTGACACTTATGAATTATACACAGTCATGCCCTTGGGGCACAGCATCAGTCCTAGATTCACAAGTGCCACGTCTCAGCTAACCTGAAATATGAAAGTGGAAGTGGCCAGGGAGAAGGCCACTCTCCAACCAAGACCCTCCACCCTGCTGGGTGCACAAGGGTCTCCAACATGCCTTGAGAGTTTTTCAGCTCTCTCCAAAGACAATGCAGCTGGCGGAGTCCAGAGGGATGCGTTCCCTAAAGCCCTAGGCGGTCACCTGGATGGCGCAGTCTTCTCAGGGATCAGGACACACCCCTGGGACATTTGCTGTTTACCCCCAGAAAGAGAGTGTGCCTTCAAAGCAAACAGGCCTCCCTCCCAAGCTAAAAAGCAGAAACTTTTCGTAAGTGAAAGAAAAACAAAGCCTGCTCCTCCCTCGGCATCCTGTCTCTCTCTAGGACTATCATTAAGAGACACTTGATTTCCACACACACCTTGCTCGTCCAAGGAAATCAATATGAAAATCAATTCATCCACTGATATATTTTATCAAGATACATGTGGCAATGCCACATTTCATTTACAGTGCGGCACTCAGAGAAGCCAAGGTCACTGGATAGAAAGCGGGCTGCAGGAGAGAAGGAGGGGGGAGAAGCCCATATTCTGTGCTGGCTGTAAATAGAAAAATGAATGAAATAGGAACAGAGATAGAAGAGGGAGCCTAGGGATGCAACAATTACTGTATGTAGGAGGCACAGCGTCATTGCAGCTTGCCAGCTTGTTTAAATGTGAAATAGTTGGTAGATTTAAAACGCTAACTATTTTTCTTCTGACCATGGCAAATGGAAAATGGTTTCACAAGCATGCCAGTCAGTAGAATATAAAATATTTCTGAGCAGGAAATGAAGAGGGAGGAAGAAAAAGAAGGGGCGGAGGGCAAGAGAGACCAGACAGAATCTGGCCAAGACAAAGAATGAAAGGGAACGGGCAGGTGGGCCAAGGGGCGCGTGCTGGGAGGCTGCGTAAGGCAGGAAGCAAATGGGCATTTCAACAAGCCTTGGGGAGGAAAATTATGATATCTGCATGGCTGCAAATGGGCATATTTTTAGTAAATCTGAAAGTGATTTGCCACACACGACACCATCCTACTCCAAGGGTTCTCTGCCGGCTCCGGTGGCTGCGCCACGGATCAAATGTACTCAGTAATTGCAGAGTCACTGCTACCCTCTCACCTCTAAACAGAGCAGATTAAAATAGCATGAACAGCTATAATAACAGGTTTGGGATTCAGCTTTTTACAGCCAGAAAAATGCTTATGGAAATAAGGATTTTGCTGACTATTTTCAAAGTGAAGCAAAGGAGAAAAAAGTAGCCACTGGAGCTGAAGACAAAACTGTACCTGGTGCCAAGTGGGTTCTGGGCTACCACATGCCCCCACCCATGCAGACCCAGATGAAAGTGGCCAAACAGATTCTGGGCACCTGAATGCACATGGGGAGCTGTGCTCTGCTCCCTCCCAGCCCGCCACTGACACTGGGGCCTGTCTCTGTCCCTTTCCTTCTTACTCCAGAGCTCAAGAGGTCCTGCAAACTCTATTTGGGGTCTTGGAGACTCTATTTCTCCCTGGTGTTTGCAGTAGCCTCCTCTGGGCTGCTTCAGTGCCCCAGGGCTTGACAGGATAAATAGCACATCAGGGGCAGGTGACAGACGTGTGCCCACCTCTAGGGAAGGCAATAACTTAAAACCCTTCTAAACCACCCAGGCCTTCAATGGCCAGAACCCACAGCCAGACGCCGCTTGTCTCTGAGGACCTGAACTTCACTTTACAAGATTACAAGTCTCCTCCAAACACACCCAGGAACAACAAGCACAGCTAACCCTCATGAAGTGCTTACTGTGTGCCAGGTGCTAATAAGGGTTTTATTGGCTTCACCTCACTGCATCCCATAACACACCCTATGAGCTAGTTGCAGTTTTTACCTGCCATCTTGCAGGTGAAAAACTAAAGGTCAGATGTTTAAGCAATTTGCCTAAGATCCTACAGCTAGAAGTGTCGGAGCTGGGATTCAAACCTAGGACTGTCTGACTTCAGAGGCTGAGATCTTCACTTCACCCCACTGTGCCCATGTGGCCATGGCCATGCAGAAGTAGTGGGTGGCTGTCATATCCAGGAGGTGCTCCCGGGTGTTCAGGCTGGCATAGGGCAGGTGCCTGGGCAAATTAATCCTGGTCATGCAGGGTCATTGCCCTTCCAAACCACCAACATCCTGGGATCCCCCCCAGGCTCTCCTAAGGAAGGGACATAGCTCTAGTGGCTTCTCACCCGTGGCTGCAATGGTGGACAGACTGTACTAAAGCCAGGGACCAGATGGGACTGAGTTCCCAGAGACAGACAGAGATTTTCCAAAGTCTATCAAAACTGAGCAAGAAAGGCTTAGATCCAGACAACTCCCAGCCCTATACCCTTCCCACTGAATTTTTCTTAACTTGCTGCGAGTCGCTAGCAATGCAGTCAGGAGGCTGGGGATGGAGGAAGGACTTCCTTACTCTCAGTGCCAAGACTCTAGCCTTCTAGGGAGGAGACGGCACCAAGATTCTGCAGCTCCATCCCAAGACATGTGCTGAGCTTAGCTGTGCTGTCCAGGGCAAAAGGCTAATCACATAACCCAAAGCTCCACTCCTGGACTGTGGAGGAAGCACATATGGCATCAGATGGGAATCAGAGTCTGCATAGCCATGTGCTAACAGTGGATGGAAGATTCAGGCTTCACCAGCAATGTAGTAGACCCCTTTCTGAGTTCTTCTGACTCCCCAGCCCCCAAATAACCCCATTCTGAGGTCCCCTTTCTGATCCTTCCCTCCTCTATTGACACAATTCCTAGTCAACAGCTCAAAATCAGGCACTGCCTCCTACCCATCCACAAACACCTGAAAAGCAAAGTATTCTTAGCAACAGCAGAAGCAGCCATTTAACAGAGTGTGTATGTGTGTGCATGCATGTGTGTGTGTGTACTGGGGTGGAGAGCGTGAGGGACATCAGACGATTACAGTGGTTCTCTAACTTTAGTATACGTTGGAATTATCTGAGGGGGCCTATTTAATACAGAGTTCTGCTCCCACTCCAGGAATTCTGATTCTGGCCCATCCGTGTGGGCTGAGAAATTTTCACATGCACACCATGGAAGTCCAATGCACGTGGCTCAGCAGGTCACTTTGAGAACCCTTGATCTGCAGTGGTAGAAAAGAGACATCTAGGATGAGGATTCTCATGAGAGAAGCTGCACCAGGAGGGCACATCACACAGGAAAGGCTTTGAAAATGCCTATGACCCCCTCCCACCATCATCACACTGAGATGGAGGGGGTACACTGCTGTCACCAAGCTCTGTGATCCAGGGGAACAGTGGAGTTGGGGGGCAAGGGGGAACTGCAAGAGCCAGGGAGTGCTAACCCTGGGGCCCAAGGCTGGGTCCGGAAGCCAGCATTCCCTAACCTCTGCTCCAATGGAAGAAGAAAGGACAAGGTCCTGGCCTTCAAGATGCTTACAACCTGCTGCGGAGAAGAGACTATTACACCCAAAACAATCAAGGAACATGACAAGCTGATTTCGAAATAACCACAATTTTGTCAGGAAGAGACTCCATTCTAGAGTCGACTGGGAAGTGGAGAAATCAGGATGGCCGCTCCTGGGTCAAGGAGCTCACTGGGTCCTCAGGCCATGAGTGGCTTCTCTCCCAAGGTCATGTGACCTGGGCCTCTAGTTTCAGCCAAGGACACACAGGGCCTCCCTCCAGTTTGTGAAAGTCTCCAAGGAATAGACTTTCAGAACCTCGCTCAACAGACAGTAATGTCTGACCATCCCTTCAACCTCTCACCTCACCAGTGTCACTGCAGCCGGATCCCTAACCCCATCCTTGATGAAGACAATGCCAGGGCCACTCTCAACAATACTCGGCTTCCTTAAAATGGATGTGAAGGGCCTCACTACCTTCTCTGTTTTAGATTACATCCACCCAGCTCTACCCAGGACCAAGCCCAGAAGACCCAGTTGAACAGGCTGGCGCAGACCTATAGTCACCCACAGCCAGTACCACCTCAATAACTTGACATGTCCCAGAGGTGGGAATGAGGCCAGAATGGACAGCTGCCAGGAAAACTTTGCATGGATAATAAAACAGAGAGAAAGAGTTATTAAGGTTCCTATTTTATGGCTCTTTCTAGATCACATATTTCAATACAGAGCAGCAGATTCACCTCATTTTAAGACCAGATGGGGCAGAGCTGGTATTAGACAAAAGCATTATCCACGCCTGGGCAAAAGAAATGGATTCCAATGAGAGATCACAGAAGCAAAAGGCTCAATGCCAGAAAGATCCTAAAAATGGCAGAACCTATGGGGCACAGCTTGTTCCAATCTTTCCATCTAGGAGGACACATTTAACAGGGGCAGGAGGCTATGGATATGACTGACGACTTGCTTCCCAATGTACTCCAAATCTCTCCTTTTACAAATAAGGACACATCACTGCAAGAGTTGGAGTGTGCAAATCCAGATCTGGCTCCAAAAGGCAGTAACATTTTCACCTCTTCATGAGAAGGCTGCTTTGCTCATTTTGTTCCCTCTGTTGCCTCTTCAGGTGAAAACAGATGCATATTGTGGAGTGAATTTCCTTGATGGGGGTCAAGTAGGACCGTAAAAGACATCCTCTAGCTGTCTGAAACAAAAAAGGTCTAAAGCAAGATGGCGCTCCTGCAACAAACAGTACCGCGACCCCCTCCAGCCAGCCCTGCTTCTGCCCTAGAGGGAAAACCAAAGGAGGCCAGGAGGGCCGATTGATCTGGGGGAGGAGACTGGGAGGATGCCTTTCACCTCCTACTTTCCTGCAACCATCTCCTCCTTGTGAAGGCAAAACAGGCCCCTTCTGCAGGCCTGATGAAAAAAAAAAAAAAAAAAAGTCCTATGAGGAAAGACAAAAATGAAAACAAGAATGACATCAATTTGTGTGGGAAACCTGTTGTCGGATAGTTAGATAACCTTGGGCACACTCCTCAACTCCATGGGCCACAGCTTTCTCACCTCTAACACACAAAAAGATAATACCACCTGTCTCCTAGCCAAAAGGCTGCTCTATGGTTACATAGATCAGCAAGGAAACCAGTGGGGCAAACTATTAAAAATCAGTAAACTCCAAATGGGTAAGGTGATATGGGTGCTCTCTGTATTATTCTTGAAACTTTTCTGTGAGCTTGAAATTATTTCATAAAAATAAAACACATTCATTTCCCTAGAGGACAGTTGAAGTGGAGAGCAAGTAAGGAATACTGTTAACTCTTTATAGATATCTTTGTACTGCCTCTCTTGTTAAAATGAGTGTGTGTTACTGATACTGCTGTCATTTTTTTTAACTCCAACAAAACTATAAAGGAAAATAGGCAGATGAGGAAGGTAAAGGATCTGGGATCTGTGGCTGACCCCGAGAAGAGGGTCAGGCCCAGTATCTGCCTCCCTCCCACCCCTTAGCCCACTCCCTTTGTGCTGGGAGAGCAAGAGACTGAGCATGACCATGCCTCCCCAGACACAGTGCAAGCTTCCTGAGGTCAAGAGACTGCTTCTCTCTTCTTGCCCATGAACTCTCCTCCTCCACAGCACCCTCGTGCTACACTCCACACTCGGTGGTCATTCAATACCTGTGTCCAACTGACAATGAGAGCAAGTGAGAGGCTGGAACAGGTGTACCCTGCACAGTCATTAGAACGGAGAGATTTTCATCAGCCTGACTTGGCTTAACTGTCTCCTTCTGGTACATGAAGCTCAGGTTTCGGGGATATGGCCAAGAGATGCTGATTCGCCAGTGGCCAAAATGGTGAGGTCTTCTCAGTGCTATGGACCCAAGGGGTTAATGTTGGGGTTTTTTTTGTTTTGTTTTGCCTCTTCCCCCATCCCCTTTCCAAATGTCTGGCCTTAATCCCAGAGCTTAGCAAGGCTGGAAGTCCAGAACACCTCAATTCCGGACCTTGTTTGGTAGGGGGTTGGGGAAAGAGGTTCAGGGAGAGATGCTAAGAGAGAAGAGAGGGTGGGAAGAAGCATCTGGGGGTAAATCTGAGGACTCTGTTGCATGCTGTGGCCTTTTCAGTCATCATAGCCACGAACACATGGCCACCCAGAAACAACCCCTGGCATAAGCGCAGGTGATAGTGATGTATTAAAAAATAAAGAAGGCTGTTTGCTTCCATGAGTTACCCTGACCCTGCGATGAGGGCGTCACATCACACTTACGGTGACTGCTAAATTGAGCAAACATGACACAGATGTCCTAAGAGTCATAAAGAGAATCAGGCTGGACTTCACTCCCCATTACCCCTGACCATCTCCCCAAAGCAGAGTGACCTTAAAAGCAGAATACATCTGCTGAAACCCTGTTGAAATTATTCATATGTTTTGATTCCTAATTCAGAAATAATAAGTGGTTCATGGGTTCCAAGTTTAAAAATATATTCATCATCTGGTCTCTGTTGCGGCACGTATCCCACTGGCACTGGAGTAGACGCCACAAAAGGCTCCCGTAGCAGCCTGGCGCCCGTATATCCATTTAGCCACAGGTGACAGGGGTGGGTGGCTCCACTGTTCCTCTTTTCATTTTATTAAAACCCTATTTTAAGGCCATTGTCAAGAAGAGTGACTTAATTCCTTTGGAACATAGAGCTAAGAGACTGGCAAACTGTAAATCTGGCTCTTTCCTGACTGTTCCTCAGGAAGTACAAGAAAGGGGAATTTAGACTCAATTTCAAATACCATGTGTAAACTGACACACAGGGCAGCTCATTCGGAGTGTGTTCACAGCCAACAGGAACCCAAGGCCACCCTCAAACATTCCTTTTCCAGAAAGTCCTCTCTAAGTATACACACACACACACACACACGTGCATACATACATATGCGTATATATATGCCTGTACATATGTGTATATATGCACACACCTCGTATATGGATACACACACGCACAGCAGGACTATTCACCCCAAGTGCAATATGTTTGAGTTCAACAGTGAAGTTTAGATTCTAATCTGGCACATGACATTGTCTTGGCAGGATACTCAGCCTTCTCATCTGCACTGGTCTCCTTCCAGGGGAGCCAATCAGCCCCATTCTATTCCCAAGGCCCAAGAGTGGATCCTAGCGGCCATGTTATCCTACATGACTACTATGGACTGAGTTGTGCCCCTCTACAATTAATATATTGAAGCTCTAATCTCGAATGTGATTGTTATTTGGAGACAGAACCCGTAAGGAAGTCATTAAGGTTAAATGCAGTCCTAAGGATGGGTCCCTGATCTGACAGAATAGTGTCCTTGTAAGAAGAGACACCAGCTCACTGTCTCTTTCTCCACCCCGGGAGGACTCGGTGAGAAGGAGGCCATCAACAAGCCAGAAAAAGAGCCCTCCACAGACACCAAATCTGCTACCACTTTAATCTTGGATTTTCCAGCCTCCAGAACTGTGAGAAATAAATTTCTGTTGTTTGAGCCACCCAGTCCGTAGTATCTTGTTATGATAGCCTGAACAGACTTAGATAAACAACACTCACCACAAAGCCTTCAGTGAGTGATTGGCCAAGAGTGGATAACGATCCAAGCTACATCAGACAGACTGTGTCTCTTTCTAGAATTTGGGATACACACAGGGAAAGCTGAATCAAGCCTGGTCACGTGCAAGCCTGGGAGTCCTGAGGTGCTCATTTTTCGACTCTGTGGTCTGCAGAGAGGTGAAAATGAAAATAGGTGCAAAGACTAAACGAGCATGAGAAAGAGACAGAGAATTCCACCTAAGTTTCTAACAACTCATTCTTAGTTCCGTTCACTTGCCTTTCAAAGATGGGGCCATGCTCCTGTCCCTGGGCTCCATAAAACCCTCCTTTATTATGATATTAAGTCCTCTTGCTTTACTTAGGCTGGCACAAATTGGTTATTTTACTTTCTGCCAAAAAAAGCCCTATGTAATATACGGTTACATAGATGTCACGATCTTTAAGAGCCAAGCCAGTGTCTTCTCTCTGTTTATTAGCCACCTACCCCCACAGTAAATGTGCATATTCTGCAGAGACCAAATGACAAACATCCATTGAATTGAAACCAACAGGTACATCTGCCAAAGAACACGCCACAAACCAAACACAGCCCAACTCAAGCTCCAGATAAAAAGCAGTCTGAAGCAACACGTATTTCTTTCCTGAGCCATAGATCTATTACAGATTCTAAGGATGCCATGTTTTTCCTCCTATATGCCTCACATACAGGGCGTGCATTCAGGAAGTGAAGAATAAAAGGCCGTTTCCATTTTTGGTCCCACCCTCTCTGCCAACCATACCAGGCACACATCTGCTAGAATAAATGGTTGCTATAGAAATCACCATTTTTGGAACAGGCAAACTCAGTGTCTATGAAGAATGCAGCCATTTCAGTCCTCAGTGAAATCTGTGGACTTGGGACTCAGGAAGTGTCTTAGAGGACAGCCGGTACCTTGCAGCCAAACTTACCAAACACAGGGTCATGACATTTCACATCTCAGGAAATGCATCTTGACAGTCCAAAATGAAGGGTTGCCAACAGGAACAAAGGTTGTACTAGAAGACCCTGCATTGAGAGTAGACTCAGAATTTGGAGATGTCTGTGAAAAGCTACAAAACTGCGAGTATAATATACTGGGCAAGGATTTGGGATCTGGGATCAGACAGTCATGATTTCAAATTCCAGTTCTACCACTCAAAGGCTGTAGAACCCTGTGCAAATTACTGACCCATTCACTCTGTGCCTCAGTTTCCTCACCTGCAAAATGGAGATAATACTAGTCCCTATGTCATGGGATTGCTGTCATGACTAAATGAGAAAATGGATGTAAGCATTCAACCAATGGCAGCAGTATGAGTGTGATCCTGAAATAGCCATGGTGCTAGCCACAATCAAGAACCAGGCATGAAAATAAGAAAGACAATACAGCCAGGGTTTTGTGTTTTGATTTAGTGAGAAAATGACCTCCCCACCTTACTGGAAGCCCCACTAAGGATCCAACTTCCACTCTAGAGCCTAGCAACTAGGACTCCTAGTGCTTCCACATTTGCATTCAGAAGCCACGGTGCCCTGGAGCTGGCTCGCACCACTGTGTACACCTTTTCTCAACTCTGCCTTCAGTGACCACACCAGCAGCTTGGAATTAGCCATGGTGGGAGTATTTACACCACAGAAATCGCAAACACTACCAATCTGGTGTTTCTCACCTGGATTAAACATTTCCTAGCACATCAACAGAAGAATATTCTCACCAGGAAAGTGGGATCTGAAAAACCCAGTTTGATACCTAAGGTTCTGTACAATTCTATGGTGTCTCTAAACGTGGTCAGGCAGGATTCACACGAACTGCAAGTGAGCATCCCTGATTGGCTCTCCAGTCTTTTTTCTGACCATTTAACTATGCAGACTGACTCCAGAGTAGGTGCTGCCCAAGGAGGCACCCTCTTGAAGCGGCCAAGGCTGTATGGCTTCCCAGGAGAGGGAAGGCAGAGTCCAAAAGGCTGAAGAGGAGACAGATCCAGCATCCACGCCGCCCTGCCCTCCTTCACCTTTCTTCTACAGTTCCCATTGCTTCACCCCGACTCCAGGCCAGTCACTATCCCCACAACCTGCAGACTCTGACAAAGGCCCTCTGCTCCCTTGACGGGCCCTAAAGTCACACTGCTACCTTTTAGAGCCTGTGGTCAGCTTAAGTAAATAACGCATCCGAAGACATGCAGAGAAAGTGTACGGGAGGGTCTCAGACTCAGTGGTTGCCAGCGGTCAATGTGGAGCAGGGACAGAGGGGAAGAATGGTTGAGGAAAATGGGACAAATTAGAAGAGCAACTTTCATCTCACAGGACAGTGATCTGAGGAGTCAGGATTTCCTTCTTTCCTCTTCAGGAAAGAGGATTTTGCTTTAAAGGATGAGATCCAGGGTGGACTGAAGGAAAGGGATGAAACAGCAGAAGAGGTGAAGGCAGTTCAAGATGAACAAAGCCAGGGGAGCCAGGGGAAGTCTGGTGAAAGGGAAAACTCACTAAGGTGGTCTTTAACCTCACTTGCTCCCGGCCTGCTGCCCTGCCCCTTGTCCCCATTCATCCCATAACATCAGGATGTGTTGTTGGCTCTGCCTGGAGTGGTTCTGAGAGAACCTCAGAAACAAAGGCCTGAGGAGTTTGCGGTGGCTCCTGGGAAGGTATGGAAAGATACTCTCTGGCCTCAGCCAACCACCTTCCAAGTGATCGAAAGTAGAGTCCCATCTCCTCTCCCTTACAGATTTCCCTCCTGAAAAAGCTCCAAGAGGCCACCTGGTTCATTCCACTGCCTCCAGACAAGACCCTCCAACTGTGTCCACCAGGACTCTGTCCTTCTTGTAGTCATTAGAGAAGACTCTGCAATCTTTCTCCAAGAAATCCCTTCTCTAAGAAAGGTGCTCACTCTAGAGTGAACAACTCCCAGCGGTGAGAGCTTTCCTCACTGAATGCTAGAAGGAGGCAGCGTGCTGTGGAAGTGGGAAAAGCTGCGGTATTAGTCAAGATCCTCACTCCACCGCTTGCTAGCTGTGTGACACCAAGAAAAGCGCTTAACCACTCCAAGCTTCCATTTATCATCTGTACTCTGATTCAACAATACCGCAAAATTGTGAGGATTAACAAAACTCTGTCTTTTAAAGAACCTAACACAGAGACTGACACGATACAGGTGCTCATGAGATGAGAGCTGCTACTCTGGTTGTTAAAATTCACATTGCTCCATCACTGCAGAGATCCAAACAGAAGTTTTCTATCCATCCTTGGGTGCCCCACCAACTCTAAACTTCTCTGATCCTACAACCGCCATACAAAAAACACAGCACCTGTCACACTTTCTCTTTCCAGTTTCACCAAGACAGTGCTGGGCCTCATTGAGAATAGCAGTGGACACTGCATTAGAGAGTTCCTGGTGGGAAATCCAGCAGGCCAGTCCAGGTCAGCAAAGGGGAAAGCAGTGGTAAAGAGTGAACCTGTATACACACATGTGCACACACACACAGACACACACACACATGCACACGCGAGCACACACACACAAACTCGTATACAATATCCCCTAACAACGCCCCCTAAATTCTTTTTTCTTTTTTCTTTGAGACACAGTTTCACTCTGTCACCTGGGCTGGAGCGGAGTAGTGTGATTTCAGCTCACTGCAACCTCCGCCTCTCAGGTTCAAGTGATTCTCCTGCCTCAGCCTCTCGGGTAGCTGGGACTAAGGCACCCACCACCACATCCAGCTAATTTTTTGTATTTTTAGTAGAGACATGGTTTCATCATGTTGACCAGGCTGGTCTCAAACTCCTGACCTCAAGTGATCTGCCTGCCTCAGCCTCCCAGAGTGCTGGGATTACAGGTGTGAGCCACCACACCTGGCCCCCTCTAAATTCTTTGTAACAAAAGTCAACCTGAAACATCAACCTGAACTCCAAGTCACTGTCTGAGCCATCTGTGCAACCTCTGTTCCTCACTGTTGTAATCTAGAGCTTGTTACTTTCAGACAGGGAAAACCATGAAAGCCAGAACACTCCATCTTATCACAGAGACGCAACCCTCCTTTTATTAGAAACATTTGTCTCTTCATAACCCCTCGCTCAACACAAATTATCTTTTACCTGTTCTCCTAGGGGTGAGAGTAGAAATGCAATATGAAGCAGAAGGCCCTGGTTCCAGTCACTTCATCTCCGGGCCTAAGTGTCCTCAGGAAAGATAACAAATTGTGTGATCCCCAAGTGCTAAGATTCCATGATAGATATTTGAGAATTACTCATGATGACTGATAGATAGGTAAATAAATTAAATAAATCCTTTCCAAGACTGCCCAATAAATAAATAGATAAACAGATAAATAAATAAACAAATCCTTCCTAAAACTCTAGCCTGGGCCAGGCACGGTGGCTCACGTCTGTAATCCCAGAACTTTGGGAGGCTGAGGTGAGCAGATCACTTGAGGCCAGGGGTTTGAGACCAGTCTGGCCAACATGGTAAAACCCTGTCTCTACTAAAAATACAAAAATTTGCCGGGTGCGGTGTCAGGTGCCTGTAGTCCCAGCTACCTGAGAGGCTGAGGCAGGAGAATCTCTTGAACCCAGGAGGTGGAGGTTGCAGTGAGCCAGGATCGCACCACTGCACTCCAGCCTGGCCAAAAGAGCGAGCCTCTGTCTCAACAACAGCAACAAAAATCAAAAACACCTCTAGCCTATTTTCTCTAGACCCTGTGGATTTTAGAAAGTAATCAAATATGCAGTTAGATTCAAAACACTCATTTCAGACACACACACCTGGGGTCCTGTGATAACGTCAGTTGTGCCTCTACACCCAAGGATTAAAATTTCATAGAGTCATGATTTCATCAGTCAGTAACTACAAAGGATTAATTAGGAGCAATGGAAGAGTTTATAGCTCACGAACCCAGACCTAAGAAAAATATCTATCTCTGCTCTCCAGATGTCAGCACACACATGAATGAAGGTCTTTGACGAAAAACACTTTACATTATTCAAGGGACTCCAAAAATACTGTTTTCTGCCAGGGAATTAAGATACTTCTCATTCTTGTTCATTCTAAAATATCATCAGAACTCAATGAATGCAAATGAATTAGTATACTGACAACTTCTGCTTATCAAAATATCTTTCCTTCAAGACCCACTGCAAATATTGCAGACTACCTCTACATAGTTTTTCCAAGATCTCCTCAAACTCCATGTCGAACACAGAGACTTTGGTTGTCCACCCAGAACTCCTTCTCTATTCCCACCATCCACCAGTTATCCAAGCCAAAAGCTCAGGAGTCTCAACCAACTCCTTCCTCAAACTTCACCCCCAATCAGCAAGACTTGTTCATTTCCCCCTACAATGTGCCCTTCCCTCTCCACCTCCTTTGCTACTTCCCTACCTCTGCTTGTTCTCTCTCACCTAGACCACTTGACGGGCTCCTAGGTGGTTCCCCTGACTCCCACATATCCATCCTCAATGCTGTACTCAGGGTGCTCCAAGTCATAATTCCTATTATTTCACTCCTGGGATTAAAACCTTTCAACACCTTCTCCCAAATTACAAAATAAAAGGTCAGCTTCTCTCTCTGCTGCACAAGCAAGACCTTCATGATAGGCTCACAACCATCTCTACCATCCAGCTACCATCCAGCTACCATCTCTACCAACCTCTTTATACATCTCAAGCTCTGGTGAAACCAAATGGCTTGCAGCTCTCTCTCCCTCCTTCCCCCGGCCTTTGAGTGTGCTGTTACCTCTACCTGGAATGCCTTTCCCTCTGGTCTAACCAGTGATCTTCCTCTCATCTTTTAAGATCTTGCTTACAAGTCACCTTCTCAGCAAAGTCTTATCTATAGCCCCTCCCAAAGCCTAGTCAATTGCTGCTTTGCCTCCATTTCCTCTACACTTTGTTCTACATTTTATTACCACTTGTATTCTACTATAAAGTGCTGCTATGTCTCAGTGTCTGCCTCCCCTACTAGCTTATTAGATTCTTGGGGACGAGGGTCAAGTTTTTGGACTTCTGTATCTCCATTGTCTGGTATACGGTAGGACTCAATAAACACTCATTGAATAAATAAGTCAGATGTGATCATTCCCCGCGTGGAGCTTTCACTGCATTTACCAACCGTCTTAGGGAACATGTTTTATTCTATCTTTCATTACAGCCATGTGTGTACTAGTTCTAACTCCAAATTAAGAACTAGGAACGCATTACGCCTCACCATTACTTCTCCAACAGAGCCAAACACATCTAGTAGGTATTCAGTAAATACCTGATGAGTTGAATAAAGTGAGTTCAAAGCTGCTCCCCAGTGGACGGGACCTAGCTTTAAAAAAAGACGATGATGACGCAATGACACAATGCTCAATCACCTACTTAGGAGGCCCTGAGAGGTTTCCAAATGCCTAAATATCCATCTTCTGAGCTGAGGGTTACAGAAGGTCAGATTCCAACCTAAGCATGAGGAGAAGTTCAGCAAAGCCTAAACTTTAGAAAGGAATCAAATATGCAGTTAGATTCAAAACACTCATTTCAGACACACACACACCTGGGGTCCTGTGATAAAGTCATTGTGCCTCTACACCCAAGGATTAAAATTTCATAGAGTCACGATTTCATCAGTCAGTAACTACAGGAAGACTGTACCATTTCAGGTCAGTGGCTCCCCAGCCATTAATGTCCCCATCACCCCTCACTTCGCCAAGGCTGTCCATTAAGCACACTTAAACACATGTACCCATATTCTTATTTCTTCTAGAGCTTTCTGCCCCCAATTTCGGCAAACCTTGAAGCTGGGAATGAAAACCTTGAAGCTTGAAATGAAAATTCTCTTGCAAATAAAAGACAACCTAAACCTATCTATCTGCAGTAACCGCTTCCAGTGGTTTTGATTCCCTACTTCATGGACAGGGTGGGGAGGGGGTATAGCCAGCTGCCCATGGCTCTGCACGAAAATGTAAAGCCCCAGGCACAGTCCCCTAGAGTTAGCACGTGAGCGCATGCTCGCTGGGGCCAGTATGGAGGTCCCTACTGCAGGGCAGGGGCAGCGCCTGCCTCTCTGTCCTTCTCCCCTCCCCTCCTCTGGGAAAGATAAATTAGCGGGCTGTCAGCGGAGGACAGCCACAGCAGTTGTGTTTCTGTAAAGGGGCAGTGGAAGTGTCTTTGATTAATGAAACCTTAATACGTGGCTGTTAGACAGCCTCTCTTCAGCTGCTCTGAAGGAAGACAGATCCCTTCAGACAGGCTTCAGAAAGACGGGAAGGAAAGCTGGTGTACACCCAGTACCCCACTGGGAGACGTCCTCAGCAAGCGGCCAGAGAAGAGGGGCAGCACGGGAACTTCTGCTCTAGGGGTAGGAATGTGGTGGGACCCATGTCTCTCCCTGGAAGAATGTGGGACTCTCGCCTGCTCACTAAAACCAACACCTGCCAATGTGCTAAGAGTCCTCTTGAAGTCCCAACAATAGACATCAAAGCTGATGTTTGGAAGTTGAGATAACAAGGAAAGGGAGTTTTTAAAAAAAAAAAAAAAAGGAGGAAGGAGGGAGGGAAACAACACCAACAAAAAGTCTGTCTCACCTTTGACCTTTGGAGAGGCAACAGACCAAACACTTTAAACTATGCTGGAGGACACACACCATCCCTGCTCACCTATGAAAACGAAGGTTCTTTTCTCTAGAAGGTCTTTCCCAAAGATGGTAGTAAAAGGCTCCAGTGTGTCAGGCGAGGGTAGAGAAACTAAAGAAGTATACAGGTTTGCAGCAATATTCCATCCTTACACAACTCTCTCCTACCTCCCTCTTAACAAAAGAAGAAAGGAAGAAAGAAAATAATGAGTGCCCTGAGATCTTTATTTCTGTGCCCCTCTAGCCCATCAGTATGGAATGACCTGGGCCAGGCACAGTGGCCCACACCTGTAATCCCAGCACTTTGGGAGGCCGAGGTGGGAGGATCGCTTGAACTCAGGAGTTCGAGACCAGCCTGGGCAACATGGTGAAGCCCTGTCTCTACAAAAAATATACAAAAATTAGCTGAGCGTGGTGGTGCACACCTTGTAGTCCCAGCTACTCGGGAGGCTGACGTAGGAGGATCGCTTGAGCCTGGCAGGCAGAGGTTGCAGTAAGCCAAGATTGTACCACTGCACTCTAGCCTGGGTGACAGAGTGAGACCTTGCCTCAAAAAAAAAAAAACATAGCATAGAAGGATCTGTAGGACCTCTATGCAAATCAACTCAGGGCTGGAACATTCCAGGGAACATATTTACTTCCATCCTGATTTCCATCCCATATAATGTAAAGTATGTTCTGTTCCTGGAAAGAACTTTTTGATAAGAAATGAAACAAACTCTTTTTACAAACACTGCCTTCAGTCATCTCCCTGTTCCCTCTATTGAGCTAAGCCTGAAACTCAGCAGCAAAGATAAAGATAAACCAGGTAGGAGAATAACAAGAAACTGTTTAAATATTTCAGATGTTCAAAAGGTCTAACAAATGATAGCAAACTTCTCATATAAGCCCCGTGGTCCCTCCCCAGTCAGGTTTCCCTCCCATCCCCGTCATCCCAAAGTAACATCTCTTGTAAATTTCCTACCTTTGGACTTCATCCATCATTCTGTCTTTCAACAGACATTCATTGCTCCCCAACATTGTGGCTGACATGTGCCAAGTCTCAGGGACATGTTCTCCAGAAATCATTTCCAATTAGAATATCAAGTTATTCTGGACCCCAGTATCTCTACTTATTTCCCGAAAATAAATCATGGAGATAGAAACGGCACTATTTCTACTGAATCACCTGGAGGTTCTAAGACAGCCATGGGATGAGTTTTATCCCTACCACCCATTACTGCCACTAAGAAATCAGCTTTCTAATAGAAAATAAGTAGGAGTTTCGCCTTACCATGGATTTAAACTTGGCTAATTTAGCTAATATTGATTGTGCAACTTTGTGTTGACTAATTGAATAAATGAATATAAAAATAAAAGAATGAATTCCTGGTTTCAGTTCAGGACTAACTGGATGATTAGATGACTAACTTATATCTGCCCCAATAACCTCCATAGAATTGATTTTGAAAAAGACAGCCTCCACCAGCTTCATTTAGGAAGAGGAATAGACAGTAGTAGTCAAAGTAGAATAAGGGATTTCAAAGAAGGGTCATTTACAGAATGTCTCTATTTTTTAAGCCCTCTTCCTGAACAAATTTTCTAAATCCCAAACTGGAGAACAGCTTCAGAAGGGCAAAGATCTTTACTTACTCCTATTTGCCCTACAGTGCCTCACTCAAAGCAAAACACTTGTCAGGTACTCAATAAATATCTGTTGAATAAGCTGCCATGAACTTACCTTTGGGAATAGGTCACGATTACAGGGTTTTTAGATTGAGAATACTCTGAAATCAATGCTACCAGCTCTGGAATTCCTTCTTCCTTGGTTCTCTCCCCTTCATTCTTCCCAAAATTCCAACCAGTTTCCTCAACCTAATTTATGCCAAATACCCGAAGTGTTGGACTTCAAGGCCCCAAATATCTCTTTTGAAGAATGTCCCAGAAGAATGCACAGGAGGAAAGAATGGATAAGAATTGACCTGTCTGGTAAATCACTTATGTACTTATAAATGGTTGTTATACACTGCTAAAGACAGTATAGAATTCAAAGATGAGTGAGACAGAAGACAGGGTCTCTGCTATCAAGTGACACTCTAAGAAGAAAGATTAGACATGCAGAAATGTATCTTCCATAAGCCAGAAAGCAGCAGGTACCTTGAGAGTAAAAATGAAGTGTGTGGGCTGGGTGCAGGGGCTCATGCATGTAATTCCGGCATTTTAGAAGGCCTAAGTGGGAGAATGGCTTGAGCCCAGGTGGTCATGATCAGCCTGGGCAACACAGTGAGATCCTATCTCTAAGAAAAAAATTAAAAAATATTAAAAAACCTAGGTATGGTAGTGCATTCCCTGTACTCATAGCTACTGGGGAAACTGAGGAGGGAGGATCACTTGTGCCTGGAAGGTTGAGGCTACAGGGAGCTATATAACCAGGCCACTGCACTCCAGCCTAGGTGACAGTGCAAGACCCTGTCTTAAAAAAAAAAAAAAGAAAATGAACTGTGTGAAAACAGAAATGGCTTTATGGAGCCTACATTTCAACTAGGTCTTAAAGACTGGGTAGAGCTATGAGAGAGAACAGTAGGACTGCCTTCTGGACAGGTAACTCTTAGGAAAGGTCTCTTCAAGTAGAGAAATCTTTATGGTTCAAGTACATGCCAAAAGGACAATACTCCCCTTAGATAGAAGGAGTGTTCTGACGACAGCCAACTTTTTTACAGGAAGAAAAATCAATGTTTTAACATCATTCATTCTCACCAGTCTTTCTTCTCTTCCTCATCCCTCCCTTCCTCATCTTCGTGCCCCTCTCTACCCCTACCTTGCTCTCCCTCTACCTTCTCCATCTCTCATTATCCAAATACTTTTCCAAAATTTAGATTATAAAGTGTGACCATTAGATGCTTTATCAAATCTACTCTACAGACATCATTGTGACATTTTTTAGTTAAATAAATAATAGAAATATTCTGTGATGAAAGGAACCATAATCAAAACTGTAGGACAAATGATAGACTGGGAAGAATCTTTGCCATGCATTTGACAGATAAAAGATTCATTTTTCTGATTTTTATTGAAAGAGAACCAACAAATGTGCAAGGAAAAGGCAAAAATCCGAAAGAAAGTCACGCAAAAAGTTTTAAATTTTTGATGTAGTCAAATTTACACATCTTTTCCTCTATAACCTTTGGGTTTTATTTACAACCTTTTACATATCTATTATATTATTTAAAATAAATATCCCCCACAAAAAAAAAAATGACAAATGGACACCAGAGAGAAATTCTTTCTTTATTGAAGTGGGTCTGGAAGCCTCAAAAAAAAATGTTTAAAACAGACTTGGGGTAAAAGGGGAAGAGGAAGAATGTGTCTCAACAGTAGCCAACAAAAACATTCAAGATAAATAAATTCAGCATTCTGGCATCTGTGGACCCAGAAAAACTAGGTTGCAGATTAACTTAATTAGGAAAACCACCCACAACAAACCAATAGCAACAGGAGAGGGAGACGGAAAGAAGAGACTGAAAGACTGAAGCTTTGTCAAAACAGAGGTGTCAGAATCACAAGTAAAATAACTCCCAAAGGAACTTTCAGCCTTCATAGGACATGGTGGTCTCTGCATCTCATTCATAATGTTTGCCTTGGCTGAGGTTCTAAACCACAAAAACATCTGTACAGAAGGAAGCAACCAATTTCAGTGGAATCATACTGGAAACTTTTAACACTATTTAGAGTCATTTCATGAGAGGACAATGCAGTTAATGTTCCCCACTGGAAGGACCGTCTTGTGGTTCGCAGCGCTAGGCAGTTTCTCTCTTTCTCTCTATTGGTTTAAAAGTGAAAGAGAAAGAAAAGGGGGATTTCAGAAATGGAGGGAAGAAAGAGATGAACCATTTAAGGAGCACAGCCAATTATATAGGTTGGCTTTAATTTTCAAACTAGTGCTTAAATACCAATGGTATTATTGCCTTTAGCTGTCTGGAAACTACAGTGTAATTAGGTTCACTCAACTTAACTTAAAACATGCCCAGTCATTAAAATTTTTCTTGATCCAGCCAAGTTATCTCGCGCGCGCACACACACACACACACACACACACAGCACAGATCTCTAAGCCAAAAGTACATCACGTCCCCAAGAAACAGCAAAAACATGTCACTGTTTTTCGGAAATCATGCTCATGTTTTGTGACCTTCCTTAAAGATAATGTTCTCACGATTAATTAATTTATGAATAGTTTTCCCCCCAACACGCACAACAGGTTCCATGCAAATTCTTGAGCTTTTAAATTATACTGTTAATGAAAGCAAATAAAGGCAGTTAAAAGGCAATTTGCTCAATTGGTGTTAATATTTAAGCACAGCATGTGTAAAAACAAGATCACAGAATTCAGTTTTTACCAAGAAAACTTTAACCCAACTTCATTTCCAAAAGATCAAACATGTTGCCAAGAATATTTTTTTCCTCTACCCTTCAGCAACAGGTAATGAAGCTTTTTATTAAGTAAATATTTCACATTAACCTCATCAGTTTCTATCACTTAGAAATTCCAATCTATAAAATCAAATCAGCTTAATCATGTTTAGATTAGATCCTGCCTCCTGAAGGCAAACTAAATTATTTACATCCTCACTCTCCTTGGCACATTCAAGCACCAAGACTTGAAGACATCAGAATAGAAAGGTTTCCTCTGCCTTCCTATACCGGAGGTCTCCCTGGCCCTCCTTCTTTAAATCTGCATCAGTGAAACCAACATAGCAGCCTTGGCATCGGCAAATTCTTCTAAACCAACCTCACATAAAAGCCCTAAAAGTGTACTGGCTGGGCAAAGGCTTGGCTGTGGCTTTCCCTGGAGTATTTCTAGATTCCCCTATGAAAAAGAAAACTTCCCAGGTCAGATTAGTAACAGTAACTTCCCTGGTGACCCCAGATTGCTGCCTTGGGGGACTGTGCATAGGTTGCCACAGAAGACTGCTCTGTGACTGATCTTTGGCCGTAGGGTCTGGCTGAAATGCTCCACATCTCCAAGAAAGTCTGAACCCCTCATAGGGCTAGGAAAAGGGGGTGGGGGCACAGTGGAAAGAGTTTGCCTCTCCATGACATGAGGGGCTCCACCAAGAGCCCTAAACACCGCCCCCCAGCACACACATTTGCTCCTAAGTCCCCCACATTCTTCACGCCCCTTCTCTGAGAGTCTAGTCCCCTCAAAATAGAATTTCAAAATGTTAGGACGTTAAATAGATGTTGAAGGCCTTCAAAGGAGTTGAATTGTGGGCTCCTTCCAGAGAAGTCCTCCTGTGGCCCCCGTCTGCTCTATCCTCTGGTCCTGCTCTTCTAACATACTTCAGTTTCCCTTGCTGCTCTACCCAGCTGTTCAGCCAAACCATGATTTCCTTCCTTTCCCTCAACATATCACGCTGTCTGAGAGAACCAAGTTCCCTAAGACAATCATTCCAGTTTGCACTGCACCAACTCCATGAAGCCAGTTTTCTGTCAGGACTGCTCGAAGGATGGCCCCCAGGCAGCTCTCTCTGAGTTCAATCCCTAAATCTCTCCCCTCCCCCAACTCTTCCTTTCCTATCTCCCCCGCCCCCAAGTTGCTCATCCCCCAAACCATTTCTATTTGATTAACGGGATGGCCTCCGCAAGGATGTTTACATTAGGCTCACTTCCAGGCCATAACCCATCCTGTGGGAACACATTCCTGATCGAGGCAATGGAAGGAACTATGCAAAACATCTCGGCCTCTCTGTGTTCCCCAACTCCCGCCTTGGAGAACTCCACCAACCTCCAGGTCTCTCCAACAGTAAGGGGCAACAGGGCATGGCGGACAGAGCCTGGCTGCAAGAATCTGAGATGTGAGGAAAAGGCGCAGACATCTATAGTCGAGCCAAAGACCTGACTAAGCCAAAGAAGATGTCACACCTCAAGGCACAATGACCCAACCTCACTCACCACAGACCAGCTACTATTTCTGGGGAACCAGCATTTTCTGTAAGAGCAATGAAGTCAGATAGCGCTATGACAAAATTCCTGAGACAACTGCCACATTCAGATGGAGAGCTACTGAAAGGCCAAAGTGAAGTCCACTAGAAGAACAGACATCTGGAGGATGGGGCATGCCCCATGCTCCTCTCCTCCTTCCACCTGACTGCCCCCAAAGCCTCCGCTCCTGTAGTGCCAGGTCTCAGCTCCATTAGGCCTGTTATGGATTAGGACACAAATCAGCCCCGTCTCCACTCCAAAGGTGGGACAGCCCCACTAGGGAAGCACGCACAGGAGGTAGGCAGAGTGGCAATTTGATGAAGCCAGGACCAGCTGGGTACCTTACCTGCCCAACAACACTGAGGCTAGCCTGTCCCAATAGTCACAAAGAAAATCCAAGAAGGCATTAAGAGCTCAGGCCAAGCAATCAGGAAAACCTGCATTTGACTTCCAGCTACCGAACTTAAAAGCATGAGCTGAACATCTAACCTCTTTGAACTTCTCTGTAAAGCTGAAGTTTCTCATCCATAATGCCAGGATGCCAGAGGCCTGTTGCAGGGACTGAATGGGGCTGTGTGTACCATCGCCACATTCAGAGGCTGGCAGACGGTAGGTGTTCAACCCAGGCAGCCACCCCCATCTAGCCTCATCAGCCCAGACTAGAAATTTCTTAATAGCTGCAAGTCTTTTAGAGAGTTGAGCAGGCTAAGGGGAAGGTGGAGGGGGAAGAAGGGAGATGAGCTCAAAGTTTCACCAGTGTTAACAGAACTCCTTCCAGAACAAGAAGACAGAGAGCAATTACTAAGGAGACCCGCAAATAAGCCCATGGCCATCAATTTCACTCTAAAAATCAGATACTGCGACTACTGCTGCAGTAATAGAAGCTGGCTCACAGATTCGCACTGAGCTTTTTAGAAAAGGAAAAAGACCTGAAAAGGGATTCTCTAGATGCTGGAGATGATAGGTGTTCTAGCTCCTGAGCTGAAAGACTTGGGAGCAGCTTTCTAATGGCTGGAAATATTCTACACACTCAGCTGCTCTGTGCACCCTCTTTTGTCAGGGCCCGGGGTCTCAGAGCCAATGCAGGCACCAAAAGACCACCTAGGGGTGCCGTCGTACACACAGAAGTTTAAATAGCTCAATGAATGAACCCAGGAATTAATGAATGATAAAGCCGTATGGTCTCCTCATCCTTTCCTCTCACAAGCAGCATTCGAACCCTCCCAGCGTCTTTTACAATGCTTCCTAAGTACAAACTAATAATGATAATAACAATAATCATAATAAAGGTGGGAGGGGAAGAGGTGAAAATGGGATCCCACTATAAGGAAGGCAGACTTTAAAATAAAAAAAAAGTCCCAAATTGCCACTGTATTTTCTGTTCACTCCAAATTAATTTGAAAATCTCTCTCCTTAAATAAAACAGAAAACAAAAAATGTAGACTGCACACCATCTCCAACCCAAGCTCCACTCTTCTCAGCCCAGCTCTGTTCCTCTTTGAAAATTATTCATCACCAAGGTCATTTTTACCAACATATTATAGAATCAGACACATATTATGCATCTCCTCTGAAGATGCATATCTCCACATCACACGTTGAGAAAAAGTCAATGTTTCGCACCCACCCTGGGAAAAGAAAATAATCTTTTAGTCGCTTCTCACAGCCACACAATAGTTCTTCTGCGGTGGAAATTTTAGCACAGTAATCACTTTGGTAGGCTCAGAAATCATGCTCTTTGGAGGAGAGACACCAAGGGAGAAAAGATCCATTTGAAAAGTGACCTGCACAGAGAACCCCTTGGCAGGGCTGTTG
The DNA here is from genome assembly GCF_009828535.3 of Hylobates moloch. Classification (NCBI taxonomy): domain Eukaryota; kingdom Metazoa; phylum Chordata; class Mammalia; order Primates; family Hylobatidae; genus Hylobates; species Hylobates moloch. Next base: position 86,862,238 of record NW_026652286.1, on the reverse strand, counting down.
GATTTGTTCACTCTAAACAACCAAGCATTTCATCACCGGGGAGGACAGAACACAAGAACACAGGCTTAATTTGAGACTTGAGGGAGTGAGGTTAGATCTAAGTGCTAAGTGTTTTATAATGCACATTACAAGGTCTAAAAAGTTCTTCTCTGGATATCATCAGAAACAAAACACAAGCAGGCTTCAAGGCAGGTGCGGCTTATACCTCCCGTGCACCTGGGAAGTGGATGTCATTCTGGCTATGACCCTTGATGACAGCGTGACCTTGGGCAAGTCACTGATCCCTCTGTGATTCCATTCCCTTATCTCACCTAGAAAATCAGAGTGATCACCAGGGCCCTGGCGCCTCGTGGCTGGGATCACTCTAGCAGGTTCCAGAGCTGTCTTTCTCAGGGGCATCTATATGTATGTGTGCATTTATCTCCATCTGCATCCTGCCCCTTCCCAAGTCCAACTGTTGAAAATAAAACTCGTCAGAACTACTGTGCTTTCAAAAATAAAAAGCCCATCTAGCAGGGACTGGGCTATGAGGGCTGGTGTGAAGGGAAAATTCTGGGATCAGGGGAACTTCCATTACAAAGCAAGAAAGACCAATGCTATGGGGAAGTCACAACATTTTGGAAGCAGGATAAAAAGGAATGAGAAAGAGCTAGATTTCTTTTCCATCAGAAAAGAGAAGATGGGACAGGCACAGTGGCTCATGCCTGTAACCCCAGCACTTTGGGTGGCTGAGGGGGGAGGATCACTTGAGGTCAGGAGTTTAAGATCAGCCTGGCCAACATGGTGAATCCCCAACTCTACTAAAAAAATTTTAAAAATTAGCCAGGTGTGGTGGCGCAGGCCTATAGTCCCAGCTACTTGGGAGGCTGAGGCAGGAGAATCGCTTGAACCCAGGAGGTGGAGACTGCAGTGAGCCGAGATCGTGCCACTGCATTCAAGCCTGGGTGCCAGAGCAAGACTCTGTTTCAAAAAAAAAAAAAAAAAAAAAAAGATTGTGAAATCATAGACCAATGTATACAAGTTTCTTCTAATGAAATTATCCAAAAGAAACCAGAGCTAAATGTTGGGGTTTTATTTTCTTTTTAATTTTCCCATGTAATCCATTATAATGATGCTTCTTAAAAGGCAGCAATGGGAGTAGGAGCCACAGTGACCCCCAAAAGAGGGTAAATATAGGCATGAAACAGGCCAAGGGGGAAGGGATGAGTGGTCTCTTTCTTACAGAAGCTACAGAACACTTCAGAAAGGCCCGCGGCTGTCGCGCTGCTGTACTTGGTTGGTGGGAAGGGGAGGCAGAGAGGCACCATCCAGAACAGCGTTTTCCTCCTAACAACCCTCCACTATGAAAGGTTAATACAGGCTGGAGGGGTGGGGGTGAACGCGGGGGAGAGGGAGGGGATAGAAAAGCATTATGCAATATTAGAATGCTACTTTTATTTTAAAAGCCATCATGTGTAAAGCATTAGTGTTTTTGAAATTGCATTCTTGAGTTAATTAAATGGACAATCTTTTATACATAAAAGTGAAGGAAAGCAATTAAAAGCTAAATGAAGAAAAACCACTTTCCCCTGGTGATCTGGGCTACCCCAATCCCTCTGTATTAACATGAAGCAAAGACAAGGATCTCCCCAGAACTACTGTCCAAATGTCTCTTTTATGGTACTCTCGGTGACAGTTTGAGAAGTATTTGTCTTCCTTCTAAGTTTACCTATGAGACTGTTAGGATGAGAGGAGGAGAAGAGAACAGCAGGGTGATGGAGGAACATGGGAAAAAGTTCATTTAAGCAGTTTACAAACAAACAAGGGAACTCAGGGAGGGGACAGATCGCTGTCTCAAATGAAACTAAAATCAATACCTCAACTCTTTTTTGTCACCTCCACCAAAAAGCAGCCCCACCCAGCATGTCACTCAAGAGAATTGGGTCGGGCACGGTGGCTCATGCCTGCAATCCCAGCATTTTGGGATGCCAAGGCTGGTGGATCACCTGAGATCAGGGGTTTGAGACCAGCCTGGCCAACACGGCAAAACCCCATCTCTATTAAAAATACAAAAATTAGCTGGGCATGGTGGCGATGCCTGTAGTCCCAGCTACTTGGGAGGCTGAGGCAGGAGAATTGCTTGCACCCAGGAGGTGGAGGTGGCAGTGAGCCGAGATCATGCCAGCGCACTCCAGCCTGGGTGACAGAGTGAGACTCCACGTCTCAAAAAAAAAAGAGAGAGAGAGACAGAATTAATTCAGCATTTTGGGCTGTCGAGCCAGCCTCCACTCACAGGCTTTTTCAAAAAATCAGAGAAGTATATTCAGATTACAGCACGAAAAACTAGGTCAGTTAACAGGGGGAACTTCCTCAATGTACCACTATGTCTACCTAACAAGTGCCAAATCACCAACTGGTCTATTGTTTTGCAAATGTGTCTTCCACAGGTGAGTGGGTGGCGAGGGGTTAAGTAGCTGGCCTGCTCTGCAAAATGGGTCAGGAAAAGGCAAGTACCACCGCCTGTGTGGTAACAACAGCAATGACAAACTCCCCTTCCGATGCCCCAGTGGACTTAATCTTTACTCAGAATGGTTGCAATGACTCTGGTGCCCCTACAAGAACATCTAGATGACAAGAGATACCACCTTTCTCTTTGGTACCAGAAAGAAGAAAAGCAAGAATTGGTCTACGTCCATTCAACAGATAGGTTTCCAGTGGAACATGAAAAACATGATGCAGAAGCTACAATGATGTTTCCTATTTCGCAGGCTGAGTCCTGTAGTGAGTTGTTCCAAGGGCCCAGGCCTCTGGGTTCCCAGGCCACAGGATCTCCTATCTCTCAGCTTCCTGCAGGTCTTCACTGAATCTGATAGTCATCCAAGAGAGATTTTGGAAAACGCACAGCAAACCACAGCAAAACAACACCAATCCACTCTTCCCTAGAGGCCCCAGTACTGACTGCTGGCTGCTCGGGGGTACTTTCCTTTCCCTTCCTGTCATGAAAAAAGGAGGTAGGTGAAAGAAAAGGCAAAGCAGAGATAGCCTGATCCAGGAAGAGTAAGAAATGTTTACATCTTGGGTGCTGGGAGTGAAGACTGATGTATTTCCCCAGCTAACTCCGTCTTTCCCCAGTAGCAGGCAATGTCTACAGGCTCGCACATGCTTGGTATTTACTTGCAGTTATGGTAAACCACTCCCTATGTTACTTCTATCCTTTCTGCCTTCAAAGTAGCAATGACCGTAAGACTGAAGAGAAGAACATGGTTAGGTCCCAGTTTTCTACACATGCTCAGCCTGGGATAAAACAGAAAATCTAAAACTCTGCATAATCCAAATGCACCATTGTAGAAAAGAGCTTCGTGTTGCCAGACAGATGCCTAATTTGGTTTCTACTCCCTTCCCTACTCACCTTTGGCAAATGAGCTCAAACTGGGCACCTTGGCCAAAATGCTGGTCTGCGAGGAAGGAGGGAGGATGAGAAGAGAGAAGAAACTGATGTGGATAACCCACAAATTCATTCAGCCCACACGTGAAAAAGAATAGTTTGTTAGATTTCTCTTTGACTCCCTGGGCTCCAAACCCACACGCTAGGGTCAGGGAGGGTTGTTCAGTGCACCACTGATGCCACCACAAGCCCCCACACCTCTGTTTGAAATAGAAGGCCCAACATTGTTTGCTCCAGCCAAGCCTCCCTCTGCTCTGTGGCTGAATTCATGAAAGGAATCCAGGATGGGTTAAACGTTACCTCTATCTCCACCCCGCATCTTCTAAAGCATCTGATAAGCGCTAGAGAAAACATCCTGTGTGCAGAGGTTTAGATGCTGACACAGGGTGGGGGAGCACCAACGACCCAGGGGCCACAAGGAGTTAATCCCCCGAGAGATAGGGGCCTACTCTTTGGAAAGTTCAGAGAAAGCAAAGAGAAAAAAGATTCCACCGGCTGTTACATGTGGTTACCAAAACACAAAACACAAATGTAGGCAGAGACTCTGTAGCCCAAAATTAAGAAAACAACTACCAAAACTTCTTTAGTCCAAGCAGACGGTACACACAAAAAAGGAAAAGAAAAAGTTTTTAAGCAGAGTGTTCAGCCAACTGCTAATTCTGGGGCAGTCCCTTCCCTCTGCACATGACCCATGACAGAGTTAAATTGTGCTTTGGTCTCAGGCTGGGGGGTGGTGGGGGTCCACCTTCTGAATTCCAGGTCACCATCTATCTTAATTCCCTCCCTGCACACTCCACACTTGTCTCTCCCACTTACAACATAGGCCTGGCCTAAAGGCAGGAGAATGCTTTCAATGGCCTCAAGGCTCCCTCAGCCCTTACAGTTGAACCTCAATAATCACAGTGTTGTGGTTCAAAGCAGAAACAATTATCAATGCAATGAAGTGCCATTGACAGACCTCCAGTTTCAGCATCACTGATACAGTAATGTTTGCCTTCAAATAAGGTTCTTTTAATGTTCCCAGCAGCTGAGAGGAGCAAGACATAATGGTTTGGAAGGGTACCCACATTTGATTAGATGGGTTAATATGGGCACACACAAAGAAAGAGCTTTAGCTGGCTCTGTTGTCCCTTCCCGATGTGTGGGTGGCATTGGGGGCTACTATGAATGTTGGCGAGCATCAAATACTTCAAGCCCAAGAAGGGAGCCACACAAAAAGCTCTAGGATTGGCCTTTTTTCTGGAATAGCTCTAGGCTCTCCTGGCTATAAAATTCTCCAGGCACCCAATAAATAATTAAATGACTGTTCAGCTCTTATTAAACCACACCTCAGGATTACAGGACCAACGCCTGGGCTATCAGCAAAAAGTACCCCTCTTACTACATATGCTAAAATCATCCCAGAAACACAGGCCCATGCATTTCCCAATAGATTCACTTCCCAGAAAATGGGGAAGGGCAGGGGCAGCTGGGGGGCGGGGGGTGGGGGGGGTACTTACCTGGAAGAAAAAAAAAACTTGAACAACTGATTCTACCTTCTCCCTCTAACCACTGTTACCACGGCTGTGATGAATGAGAAGAGTGATGATGAATGACAAACCTTTCTCCTGAAAACCCCAGAGTAAAAAAAACTCACCAAGGATCCAGAATAAGGTCTATGTATAAAAACACAAGAGCGTGTTAGGAATAGCAGTTCAGCAGCCTCAACCCCCAGTGAGATTTAAACCCAAACTTGGCTGCCAACAACCCACCAGCACCTTAGAGCCATGATAAGAAAGCCTTACTAAAGCATTTGGTTAAGGATTTTTTTTTTTCCTCTAAAGGGAAATAGCAACTGAGAACAAGTCTGCAGGGCAAAGCAGCTGAGACCCATGTTTCGGAGGTCTGGGAATGAGGACGTCCCAACCACCATCCATGTGTTCACTGCCATCCCTGGCATGCTCAGACAAGACCCACACCAACAGAAAGAAGTCCTCATTGCAGGAGCCAAAAGGCAAGGGAAAACGTGACCATCCCAGAGACGTCTATTCCCTAGAGCCACATCCAATTTCATGAAGAAATTAAAAGCCACTGATAAAACCTTACCTGCCCCTCCCCATCTGGGATACCATCAGTTTCTTTATCACCACCATAACACATACAAAAATGAGCAACAAATATATGAATGTATCTCCCTCTGTGCAATGACATGAAAAATGCAAAGAAATAAAATCAGGTCTTCTGCTCTCAAGAAGAAAATAGAGGATAAGGGAACTAGCATTTACTGAGCACTCCAATAATAGCCAGGCGATCTATGTGTATTTTTTCATTTGATCTTTGCAAGAACCTTACAAGTTAGGCAATAGCGTCCCCAATTCACAGGAGAAGAAACCGAGTCTCAAAATGTTTATGGGGCTAAGGACACAAAATTTTAAAAGTGGCCAAGCTCTCAATCTAGGCCTGTCTTGATTCCAAAATTACAGATCTTTCTACCAAATAACACCATGTTCCTCTCTTCAGTCACTCAGTTTATATCAAACCCTTCAAAAAAACCTGGTTAAATACACGAACCAATCAGTCTTGGAAAAACATAGTTCTATGGCCCCAAAGAATCTCAATGCTAGAAAACGCAGGAAAGGCTGGATCATAAATGAGGGGGTATTCTAAATTCCTTTACAGGTAACTATCCAAAAAACAAATAAACAAACAAAAAAACACCAAACAAGGCCTGGCGCTGTGGCTCACACCTGTAATCCCAGCACTTTGAGAAGATAAGGTGGGAAGACTGTTTGAGCCCAGGAGTTCAAGATCAGCCTGGGCAATGCAGTGAAACCTCATCTCTACAAAAAAATTAAAAATTAGCAGGATGTGGTGGCATACACCTGTAATCCCAGCTACTTGGGAGGCTAATGTGGGAGAATTGCTGAGCCCGGGAGGGCAAACGAGGTTGCAGTGAGCCGAGATTATGCCACTGCACTCCAGCCTGAGCAACAGAGTAAGACCCTGTCTCAAAACAGACAAACAAACCAGCTTGCAACGTTCCTGGCCATGAACCCCCCGGGGACCCCTGAGATGCTGGCTCCTGTGAGTATCACCTCATTAAAAACCACTCTAGGGTCACTCACCGTACTAGGGGATGTCTGGATTCCCAAGTCAGCCTTAAGTTTTGCAAAAGCTGTAGATTGCTGATCTTTAGAAGAGAGGATTCTGACAGTCACTGTCTGGTCCTGCTGTAAGTTTGTAAGTATCCCAGTCTTATAAAAGGTTAATAATTCCATAAAGCGAAATGTGCCGCATCTCACAAGAGGGTCCATCAGAAAAGTCAGTTGCGTCAATTCTCAGTACTGTTTGACAAAAGTCTTCCCCCAAAACTAAAATAACAAGAAGGGTCCTCATTGAGTTTCATCTTTTTCCATCTGTGCCTGAGTAAACTCAAGAGGAAAGGGGCCAGACTTGTCAGCACCTCCAAATCCCCACACCATTCTATGCTCATATTCTCCCGAGAGGGAGGATAAAATACTTGCTCAAATTGGTCTTAAACACTTTTGTCATCCAGCCAGGCCAGGGCTACAAAAATTAGATGAAATATTAAATACATACTAGTCCCCTCAAAATAAGTCAACCCCCATGCCTACAATATTACTGGGGAGTAGGGGGCATAGAGGGTGGTAAGGAAAGAATATTTTTACTTGAATCCCTGGATCACAACACAGCCTTTCAGTCTGCTGTGCAGACACAGCTTCAGTTTCCCTGGGTTTGACCTGGTGCCGCCAAAATCACCAAGTCTTCCTACCCCAAGCTACCTCCATCCAATTTTAAATGTCACCTTGGGCTGACCATGAGCAGAGAGAGATGACTGGATAAGCCATTTAGCATTACGTGGAGAAAGGAAAGAGACATTTTGCCGCTACTGATTAAGGAGAACCTGCCAACCTGGGTTAAAAAACACACAAACAAAAAATCAGATCTCAGAATATATTAGTGTCATTAAGAGATCACGTTCCCAGTCCATGGGAATCCCAGTGCAGGGCACCAACTCAAGAATGCGGCTGCTTCAGGGTGCTCTAAAAGAGAGCTCATGTTTCTTTCTAAACCTTTTAAGGAGGGCTGACTGTGTATGTAGCAATCCACTAGACGTCAGAGGACACACACGGGGGTTGAGAAAGACAGACACCTCTTAGGAAGGCACAGGAGCACTGAAGAGTGTGTGTCATGGGCACCCACAAGTGCACCAACACAATCCATGTTTTACACTTTGAAGTTCAATGACTCTAGTGCAATGTGTTTGGAAATGTATTTTTTTCTACTAAATCCCTTGGTCAAGAAGACAAGTTGTATCATCGCTTCTGTTTTCCAAAATGGAAGGCCACGTGAAGAAGACCCAGGCTGTCTCCCTTCTCTCTCCAAGGCTGACAACCTCATCATACCCCCTCACCCTCCAAGGCACACACACCACACGCTGCTTCGCTCACTTGAGCTGACACCACACAGCTTTAAGAACCATTGACTCACCAGCAGGCTAAGCCATGAGACTACAGTCTCATCCACTGGTTAAACTAAAACCACACTGGAGACTTAGGTTAAAATGCATGTTTCCCAGCAGCTGCTATGTGTCTTGTTACTACTTTTTTTTTTTTAAGCCAGGTGCCAAGAGAGGAGATAAATCTAAATAATACCTACACTTCCTTACTATAAACTACACTCCTTTTTTAACTGACCGCATCATAAACATTATAAAATAGATTTATTTTATATATGTGTGTATGTGTATATATATATTCAGAGTATCTACATCTCCTCCTCACGGGGAAAAAATCACAGGCTGTAAGACCACTGTTTAGAAGTGTAATTCCATACTTAGAAAAACTAAAATCAGTATCTGTTGTAGCACCTCTCTCTCCCCGAGTAAGATCACGGTTGTTTTAGGAGGATACAAGCTTCTGAAATGCAGCTTTAACAAACAGAACATTGCTCAACTGTTCTAGAGGCAGGTGTCATAAACAAGCAGCCACATGGCAAACATATTGATTTCCCAGCCCTTATCTCACAGCAACCAGTGCTCAGTTACCAGGCTACTTTAATATGTAATTTACTGCAGGGAAAGGAGAACAGGGCTGGGGATGTCTGAAATATTTACTGTAGAATTCGGCAGTGCCATAGAGGCTTGCAAGCAAATATGAAGAATTCTGGGCTGAAAACCACAAATAATCATCAGCATTTCCAAACTGTTGAGTGAAAAGACCCCTCCCCCATTTCCTTTTCCCCTCACCAAGAACCCATTATTTGATATTATTGATCTTCAGCAACTATGCTTATGCTATGAAAATCCAACCCACCACTACCTTTATCTAAACACAGACGCTTAATTTCTGCCAAAACAGTCCAAGGAAATCACCTCCATCTATTACGTATGTTATATTGGACTCTTCCCTTGCTTCTTGACCCACCTGACTCAAGATAATAATAAAGAGGACAAGGAGGTTAGAATTTCTAAGGCTCCCGTGCTGGTTTTTGCAAGACTCGTGAGAATGTCAGGAGTTAGCTTTTTTTTTTTTTTTAATTTAAGGCAGACTTTTTATATATCCCAAGCTGCAAAACACCAAAAAAGATCCAACACTAATTAAAAGCAATCAATGTATAGTTACATTAAGTGGGAAAGAAGCTCTGTGTCTGGCGTTAAAGGTTGTAAGTTTAAAATAAACCTAGAAATGCCAAACTCAAGCTTTTTCAGATCCGTGCCAGTGCGCCCACACGCCTGGTACTATATATATGGTGCGCCCCTACCTTCACATGCAGGCCATTAAACCTTCAAAAGCACAGAACGAGGCTGCTGGCTATGATACCACCACGGGGGCAGAGGAAACTTCCATTTCCAGAACTTATATTTTCATCTTGAGATCCTGACTTATTTGGGCATAGATTTTCACTTTGAATTTCCTTATGGGTCTTTAAATTTTCATGTGAATAAAAACCAAACAAAGAGGAAGGGAAGAAGAGCAGGAAAAAGATGCTGTTGAGAAGCTCACAAAATCTCTGGCTACATCTGCCACCAGTTGCAGGAGGAGACAAGGCCCGTCACAGATGGTGAATAGAAAACCTCTAAAAACCTGACCACATACGTACCAAGTCTAAAAGCAGAAACACCTCTCCCATAATTTTCAGACATTTTGCAAATGTAGTTGAATTTTCTTCCTCACTGAAACCTCCCTGTGTTGTAAGGCCACAGATTTTAATTATTTAAGTGCAGAAAAAAAAAAATCAGAATGGAAGATTTTCCTTAACTTCCCTCTGGGAAGAGGTCAACTAGAGAATGTCTCAGAGCCAAAAAGGGGGAGATTTTTCTAGAATCACATGACAAATACCAACACAAGACCTCAACAAGTTATCATACCACTTGAGAGATAGCACTTAATAAAAATCACTTTAACAACAACAATAATGATAGTTAACGGGCAATGCTAGACTGATCGCTGATACTCAAGAGTACAGGCAACGTGTGTTTTAAAAAAAAAAAATTTAGCAGAGGGTTTTGATCAGTATCATATTCTCAGTATTTTCTAAGAATTTTTTCTCAAATGCCAAGTTTTGCAATTAACATAAAATACATTTTTATTGTAGTAAAACTATGTAACTAAAATTTACCATCTTAATGATTATAATAAGCGTACAGATCAGTGTCATTTAGTGCATTCCTGATGTTGTGCAACCATTACTACCATCCAGCCACAGAACTTTTTCATCTCCCCCAACTGAAACTCTGTACCCATTCAACCTTAACTCCCCATTCCCCTCTCTCCCTAGCTCCTGGCAACATCTATTCTAGTTCGTGTTTCTACAAATTTGCTTTATATAAGCATAGACACCTCATATAAATGGAACTATACACTATCTGTCCTTTGCTATCTAGCTTATTTCACCTAGTATAATGTCCTCAAAGTTGATCTGTGTTGTACCATGTGTCAGAATTTCCTTCCTTGTTAAGGCTGAATAATATTCCACTGTATGTATATACCACATTTTGTCAATTTATCCATGGGTCAATGAACATTTGAATTATTTCCACCTTTTGGCTATTTTGGCTAATGCTGCTATGAACATGGGTGTGCAAATATCTTTTCAAGTTCCTGCTTTCAATTATTTAGGGGGTGTGTGTGTGTGTGTATACACATAACACTCCCAGAAGTAAAACTGCTCACAAAATATATTTTCGTTCTTTCAAAAGGAATCCATCGTTTGTGCTTTGGTATACAACACTCTCGTCAAAACCAAAAAAGAAAAAAAGACAGTAATAGATTAGAAAACTGAAGTCAACAATGTTGCTGAAGTGGAAAGCCACGCAAGGGCACACAGTTGCAAAAGTGCCCGTAAAATGCTGGGCCGCAACCCCCTCAAGTTTCCTTATTTGATGGGGGTGAGCAGTTTTAGTTCAACCCCAGAAATGCACCTTAATAAAGGGTTCCTCGGGTGCGGGAAATGCAGCTGACCAGTCTATGAACAGTCTCAATATGCCATTACTGCCCAGCACATTTATGAGACAACGATGTTAAAAAAACATAGGCATATGTTTTGACACAACCTTATTTAAATCTGCTAAGGACTTACTGTACGAGGCAGCACATGAAAACCAGCATGCTGACATTTTAGGACGAAGAAGCACACAGGAGACCACAGAGGTCTCTTCTCCCATCTCTCAACGGCTTAAAAACTTAACATGCTAAAATAAAATTTGTGTGTATCTCTTTAAGATAGCATATTTTAGAGGTTTATGTCTTACCACAAATCAGAAATAATAGATAAGTCAAAACCTCCAGATTTTAATGAAAGCCGAAACCACACCAGCTCTCCAATATCCAAAGCCTGGCAACATATTTCAGAAGATCAACTGGAGATAAAAACGAGCGACAAGGGAAAAGGCAATTTTAGGTGCCTCTTTAGGGAGATTTGGTATTAAAATATCCCTGGTTGCTCAGACCATGAGGAATTTACTTTTTCATAGAATAAACTTTTCTTTTATACTCCTTTTTTAATACAGTGTCTTAAGTAGATCTTTCGGAATTTACAAGATAAATACTGGTAATTTGATTCTTATCTTCTCTAAATCCAATTCTAAGCCAATTTTGTGTAAAGGACACTAATTATAGCCTACAGGGAGAGAAAAGGTAACCTATCAGAGAGAATGCACTTGAAACATTTAAAAGGCTAGGGGACCCTGAAAAGTTAAATAGATTTCAAATCTATTGGAGTAAGAATAATAATTAGTTAAATGGAAATTATTCTCAGAGCCTGGTCTGCTTCCCATGGGCACTTCAGAGCCCTTGTCAACAAGGCGCCCAAGCATGCTAGGGTGAAAGGGATTTAGGGTTTACTCTCCTCACACCCTAGGCCCGAGCCTCACAGTTGTTTAAAAAGACCCTGCCTTGGTGAGTAAAAGTATGAGAAAGTGGGTGAGTGAAGAAGGTCTTCTTGCAAAAGTCCCAATTCTGCCTTGTTTGCTTGTCTCTTTCTCCCCACTCCATAACCTATGTATAAGAAATTGGTGGCTGGGTGGAGTGGCTCATGCCTGTAATCCTAGCACTTTGGGAGGCCAAGGCGGGCAGATCACGATGTCAGCAGATCGTGACCACCCTGGCTAACACAGTGAAACCCCGTCTCTACTAAATATACAAAAAATTAGCTGGGCGTGGTGGCAGGCGCCTATAGTGCCAGCTACTCAGGAGGCTGAGGCAGGAGAGTCGCTTGAACCTGGGAGGCAGAGGTTGCAGTGAGCCGAGATCGAGCCACTGCACTCCAGCCTGGGTGACAGAGCAAGACGCGAGACTCTGTCTCAAAAAAAAGAAAAGAAAAGAAAAGAAAAAAAAGAAAAGAAAAGAAATTGGTTACATAAGAAACGACACTGTGGTTTTCCAAACTAAACCCTAAAGAGTGCATTGACTGAGACTGCAGGGCGCCTGCACGTGCATCTTCATTCCTCACCACTCCTACATCTTTGTGCTATTTTTCTTGGCCTCGGTCACAAGAGACAGTCATGCTAAAAGGGTGCTGTAAACCCCCTCTCACATTTGCAGGCAGCTTTACGGATGCCAGAACACGCAGACAGGCACCCAACTTCTATGGTGTGGGGCCACAGTGACCTGCAGCCCAATGAGAAGCACCCTGGAGGGGTCTCTGGGCTAATAGGGCACATAAGCCAGTTGAAGGATCAGTGAAACTGATCCCAGAGGCCTTGGCCTTTGGAAACTTGGAAGTGATAGCTCAAAACATCTCACCAGAACAGCTTTTGGTTGACGACCACTCCAACCATGGAAGCCCCTTGGGCCAGGGACCTCCTGCCTCTGATTGAGGGGCAAACAGGTTTGAGATCCAGCCCCAACCAGCTCACCATGGGACAGACCCTAGTTAAGAGCCACGTCCATCCACAACAAGGGTGCTTTTTCTAATTCACACGAAAGCACTGTGTGGACCACTAGCAACCATGCTTGAGCCCAGAAAGAAACTTCTTGAGCCCCAGCAATGGCTCTCTCTCTGGAAGCTACCCCCTCCTTCCTACTGCCTGCACACCCAAGTTTGCCACCATCCCCTAGAAGCTGGATGCCACCCAAACAGCCACAGCATTGCAATCCACGGGGTGGCCCATGCCCTTCATCAATTAGAGAAACCTTCCAAAGTGGCCTATTCCAATATCCCAATGTTGAGATGAACTGACATCTTAGACTTTACATGGATTCGTTTGGTTTTTGTTTTACTGGAGAAGTAAAAAAAATTTTTTTTTTTTTCACGGAGTCTCGCTCTGTCCCCCAAGCTGGAGAGCAGTGGCACAATCTCGGCTTACTGCAAACTCTGCCTCCCAGGTTCACGCCATTCTCCAGCCTCAGCCTCCCGAGTAGCTGGGACTACAGGCGCCCACCACCATGCCCGGCTAATTTTTTGTATTTTTAGTAGAGACGGATTTTCACCGTGTTAAGCCAGGATGGTCTCGATCTCCTGACCTCGTGATCCACCCGCCTCGGCCTCCCAAAGTGCTGGGATTACAGGCATGAGCCACCACGCCTGGCCCTGAAAAGTCAAAAATATTTTTAAGGGTTTATACCAAAGAGCCTAACCAGAAGGGGGCTTAAGGTCTGAACCAATGATGTTGTCACTATTCCAAACACACGAATACAGAAAGAAAAAATGTCCGTTGACAATTCAGTTTCATTCCACCCAAAACCAACAGTTGCATATGACATGCTGCCTCAAAGAGTTGGTGTGATGCCTTTTTTAGAAACTATCTAGAAAATGGACATAGGTTAAAGGGCAGAAATAAAGTTCTCGACTGTTCTTACAGGTTAGGCCTCCTGAGAAACCAGGCAGCAGAGAAATCAGTGCTGGCTGAACAGGAAAATCTCCTGTATGTCTTTCCCATCTTTCTTCTACAAGCTCCAGCTCCTGGACACAGAAGTGGCCCAAGAGGCAAGAATATGGTAAACAGAGCCTCGGAGGCTATAGTCTTGGTTCTACCTTTCAGGACAATGCTCCACCATCCTTGGGCCACACACTCATCTCCTTCTAGGGGTCCCGTTGCTTCTTCTTGCCTTGGTGTTTATTCACCGCCTCTCTCAAAGATGGGCAAAGACAAGAAAGGGAGTTGTCCCTTGCGAGCAGCAGCAGGGCTGAGTGTAGTGGAGGAAGAGAGGGGAATCAGGGAACAAAAGGCTCAAAAGGAAGCCTGGCCTTTCTGTAGCAGGGAAACACACACACACCCCCGCAATACGGTGTGCACCTCTCCACAATACAGACCACCCAGAACTTTTCAGACAACCCAAGCCTCCCTGGGACAGGCCTAAATTGAACCATTCTGTGCCACTGCCAAACTGTGGCTGTGATTTCTGGTTCTGAAAATATGGTCCTGAAGATACAATTAAAGGGCACAGGCAAAAACACGTGGGGCCTTCACACCCCACGTGGACTCAGCCACTGAAGTCAGGCAGGTCAGTAAAGTCAGCATTATGAGGCTTGCCAGAGTTTACCAATGTAGGGCAGGCACTGGTGGTTTTTTAATCTTCTTTAAAAGGGTGATTTTGGGGTGTGGTGTGGCATGGTGTGGTGTGTGTGTGTTTTCACATATTCTACAACCTCAAACTTTAATCCTTCAAATATTCTTCTGGAAAATTTCTCTTCCCTATATAATAATGGAGACCAGAGGGGGACATGCTCAAAGAACCCTAAAGAGCCAGAGAAAGGTGGGAGGAAGATGGGGGATACTAGAAAGTGGGGTCGGCCAGGCGCGGTGGCTCATGCCTGTAATCCCAGCACTTTGGGAGGCCAAGGCGGGCGGATCACGAGGTCAGGACATCGAGATCATCCTGGCTAACATGGTGAAACCCTGTCTCTACTAAATATACAAAAAAATTAGCCGGGGGTGGTGGCGGGCGCCTGTAGTCCCAGCTACTTGGGAGGCTGAGGCAGGAGAATGGCGTGAACCCGGGAGGCAGAGCTTGCAGTGAGCCAAGATTGCGCCACTGAACTCCAGCCTGGGAGACAGGGCGAGACTCCGTCTCAAAAAAAAAAAAAATTAATTAATTAAAAAAAAAAAAGAAAGTGGGGTCTTTGGCTCTTCAGACTCATAAAAGGACCATGGCCTGACCAGTCTGAAAAGAGAGAGCCCTGTGCAAGCCAACCCCATGAGTTATGGGACCTAAGCCTTACAACGGCCCTATATACTAGGTACAGGCTAGCACCTCCCAGCCCATTTTAGAGATGCACAAACTAAGGCCTAGCAAGATAATACAGGGAGAAGAAGAATTGAGAAATGAAAGCTACAAGGAACAAAGGCCCCACAGAAGCCTATTGCTGTCCCTGAAACTTCTCTTTGGAGAGAGGACGGGGAGCAGAGGACAGCGGGGTCTCCTCCGCACTGTATCCTCAACCACAACTGATGTGAGGACAACGGAACCATCTGGAGAACACAAGGAGAGAGGAATCACTTTGCTCCACACAATAAGAGGATCGAGGCAGTGTGCCCCCGCCCCAACACCAGACCACAAAATAGGTTTTAAGGAGCAGCGTGGAGCTGTCTAAACAGGCACTTGCTCACAATCCTAGAGGCGGCTCCCACACTGGCTCTCCCTCGCTTCTCCCCTAAGCCAAACTGCCAGTGACAAAAAGCCCCTTCAGTGCTCCGGGTGCCCCCACCTTTGTAGCCAGCCCTGGAAGGCCTGAATGCACAAACACAGTGCCCTTTCACCGGAGCCTCTCGGGTCTCCTGTTTCAGTGAGGCCGTGAAAGAGAGCACTGTAAATAAAAGAGGCCTGTTTGACCTGCCCCTCTGGCCGGGCCCTCCTTCCACCCTACTGTAACAGAGCTGCCGGCCAGCACAGCCTCGGCTCCTCTGCTCAGCCCTACTGCCCACGCCCACTGGGCACCGAGGGGCAGCAAGACAAAAGGGTGAGGCCCAGCCTGGTCTAAGGGTGTCAGTGAGAAGGGGCGCACAGGCCTGGTCACTCCAATGACTTGGAAGCATCAAAGCACTTGTTTAAATGGTTGCAGGGAAAATCATCCCAGAACACCACTGCTTGACCGGTTTCGGAGAGGGGGAGGGGAGGCCATTTGGTTTTGTTCTCTTTGTCCAGCCAACTGGACAAAAACAAGGGGAAGGGGAGTGGGCTGGGGCACTGGAACCCACCCTCAGTCGCCGCATACAGAGGAGACTGTCCCAGCAAGTCTGAGGAATAAATAGGAACTGTGTCATGCTAGGTGCAGCCATATACTTTAAACAGGAAAGCAGAAGGAAGGAAGGGAGCAAGGGAGGGAGGGAGGAACAAAAG
The DNA here is from genome assembly GCF_009828535.3 of Hylobates moloch. Lineage (NCBI taxonomy): Eukaryota > Metazoa > Chordata > Mammalia > Primates > Hylobatidae > Hylobates > Hylobates moloch. The sequence continues at coordinate 86,846,032 of NW_026652286.1, read as the reverse complement.
ATTGGGGAAAGGAAAGAAAAAGAATGCACAAAGAAGGCCAGAAGTGGCAACCACCCTCACAAGTATAGAGAAAACACAAGCCAAAGCCCCAGGGGCTGCTTGGACATCTACGGTGACAACCCAGCACCAGCATTTATAGAAACGGATATCCACAGGCTAAGAGTTGAGAGTTCATGCCCAGTGGGTGGAGGAGAGGAAGGGAAAGACAGGAAAACATGCTTTTTTTGTTGTGTTTTGTTTTGTTTTGAGACAGGGTCCCACTCTGTCACCCAGCTGAAGTGCAGTGGTGCAACCTCACCTCACTGCAGTCTCCACCTCTCAGGTTCAAGCACTTCTTGCGCCCCAGCCTCCCACGTAGCTGGGACCATAGGAGCATGCCACCACGTCCGGCTAATTTTTATATTTTTTTAGAGAGGTGGTTTCACCATGCTGCCCAAGCTGGTCTCAAACTCCAGGGCTCAAGCAATCCTCCCACCTCAGCCTCCTAAAGTGCCTCCTTACCGCACCCAGCTGAAAGGGTCTTTACTAAAGAAGGTTCATTGCCTTAGTCTGCGTCACCAGGTATGAGGATGGATAGCTCTTTAACCATCCCACTACACACGCTGCGATTTGCACTAGCCCCACCTTAGGGCAGGGGGAAGGGTGGAGAAGGATGAAATCTGAGACTCAGAGGGGAAAATAAATAAGTGGAAACCAAAAAGCGATACATACGTTTCTTAAAATTTCCCACAAAGACAAAATGCTACAGAAAAAAAGCAGAAACCAACCGAGAGTTTGGGAGGGATATTAGTGTCTTCCAGGAATAGGGCAGCAGGGAACCCATGGGTACACACTCCCAGCCTGTCCAGGAAACTGAAGTGGGTTTCAGGCCTCTCCACAACAGCCCAGGGCCTGCCCACATAGCATCCAATAGAATGAAGTCCTTTTTTAAGTTTTAAAATGAGTCTCCCAGGATTGAGGGATGAAAAGGCTGAGAATCAAAGCCACACATTTGGAAGCTCTTGCCTGCCTAGACCTCAGCCCAGCCCTCCAAAACCATCTTCTCACCACCAGAAAGTCCACACATGTTTATGATGAGGGTGGAAAGAGGGGCAGCAGAGGCGAGAGAGGGAGCTCCCCTGGCTAGGCCAGGCATCCCTACCCTGCTTGTCACGCCAGCAGCCTCCTGGAGTTGGCCAGACAAGGCCTCAACTCAGAAAGATCCAAAAGTTCCAGAGGCCATTCTGTCTTCCTCCATCCTTCCCCCACGTTACAGCCCTGGGAATAGAACCAGGACATTCCCCAACACGATCAGGCCTCAGACACCTAAGTGACAAGAATGGCCTCACCCCACAGAAAATGTACCTCGTTAGCTGAGGCAAGACCCCTCCCCTAACCATCCACAGACTATCCTGGCAGGGAACAGAATAGCAGGGAACCACATTTAATGGCTGGAATAGCCACTCTGCCTCTGCAGGCCTCAGTCACTTATCCATAAAGTGGGCATGAGAGCAATAATGCTACTTTTCTTGCCTGAGAGCCATGAGATGACCTAGATGACCTCCGTATGTCCCTTATGGAGCTCAGATCTTAATTGTAGGAACAATCGCAGCAGCAGCAAGCAAGAGCAGCCAAGTGACCCAGAATCAGCAGCTTCCTGCCCTGAGCCTGGCTGGCTGCCCCAGGGAGGCTCCAAGCAGGGGTAGAGACCTACATGTGCTATCTGGATACCTATAAAACCTCTGAACCTTTATGTGGCACACACCTTGGGATTTACCTGCAAAGTCTAGAGGGGGAGCAGCCAGACCTCCTGGCCTCTGTCACCTCATACCATACCAGGTTCACAAATTCTGCAGAGAATGCACAGCACATTGACTAACTCAGATGCAAAAAGATGATTCCCCAGTGGGCACATGAGGACCGTAGCTAGGTCATCATCTTCTTTGCCTCCTCGCCAGCTACTTCAGCAGCCTCTGTCTCCCACTGGCCAGGCCCAGGTTGGAGAAAGGAGGATTCCCAGGCAGTCTGGAGAGGACTGATATTCTGCCCCCGTCTTTGGAATCAGAGGCCCCCTCTACAATTCAACCTATTAAACATTGTGGATCACTGCGCTATGCTACCTGCCAGGTTGGGCACTGGGGTAGAGAAAAGAAAAGGTCACAGTCCCTATCCTCAGTGATCTCCCAATCTTCCTGAAGAAAATGGCATGAAAAATCAATGTCGTGGTATAACAACTGGGTTAACCAAATCAGCAAGACGTACTGAAGCCTATGATGTACAAATGAGACATTATGAAGCCTAAGCCAGCAAGAAGTACTGAATACCTATAATGAACAAATGAGACATCCCTGCCTGCCAAAGATCAGACGCCTATCTGTCCCTCCAGGATCTACTCTTCACAGGACATCATCCATAGGAAAGCCCCAGCTTGAACCAGCAACGCTCCCCGCAGATCCCTGCCCGCCACTCCCAGCAAAGGTCTTCATGAAGGCTCTTCCACAAGGACTGCTCGTTACTGGGATGTGGCCCAGTCAGGTGGGTACTGGGTGGGGGTGAGGAAGGAGAAAAGAGGACCCGGCTGCAGACCTCGTAGTCCTCGTCCCCAGGCCTTGCTCGTGGTCACCCTGCGGGTGCACACAGGCTGCAATGTGTTCATACCTATGTCTGCACAGTCAGGCATTGTGTGTGGGGCCCCCAGGCCACCTCCCTTCACAGACTTCACACTCCCCCAGCCCTGCCTGGCCTATTCCTGCCACAATAAAGATGCCAATTAGGACAAGGTTTCCCCCAATTAAAAAAGAAAAGAAAAGATAAAAGAAAAAACTTCAGAGCAGAGATGACTCTGCTTTAACAATACCTGAGTCTGGGCCTGCTTCTGGGGCCCTTCCCCACCAGTACTGCCTGGGTAGTTAACCCCTTACCACAATGCAGATATTCAAAAAGCTCAGCCACCCCTGCTTCAGAGGAACCCCCTGTCTATCAGGCATCCTCCTGTTCCTAAGCCAGCAAGAGGTACTGAATACCTATGATGGCCAGGGCACTAGACTCTGAAGGGGAGCAGTAGATGAAGGGGGGCTATATAATTGAATAGGACTCCAGGTCCTACCCACAAAAACGTAGGGTTTCTTAGGGAAGAAATGAACAGAAATACGAATAATAAAAGATCCAGGCCGGGCGCAGTGACTCACACCTGTAATCCTAGCACTTTGGGAGGCTAAGGCAGGAAGATCACTTGAGGCGAGGAGTTGGGGACCAGCCCTGGCCAACATGGTGAAACCGCATCCTCCCAAAAATACAAAAATTAGCCAGGCGTGGTGTCACATGCCTGTAATCTCAGCTACTCGGGAGGCTGAGACACAAGAATCACTTGAACCTGAGAGGCAGAGGCTGCAGTGAGCCAAGTTCATGCCACTACACTCCAGCCTGGGCAACAGAGTGAGACTCTGTCTCAAAAAAAAAAAAAAGTATCTGGCTTTATCTATACCTCTTCTGGTGTGGGAACTCAATGGAGGGACATATTATTTCCAACTGGATGCAAGGAGGAAGAATGCCCCAGGGAAGGATGCTTCAAGGAGAGGGCATTTATGCTGACGCATGAGAGATTTGGCCCTGTTGCGATGACCAGAGAAGGATATGGCATGGGAAGGAAAACATAAGAGTTTGCTCAACAGCAGCGTCTGCTGACTTGCCGTATGCTAGAGAGTGGACTAAAAGGTTGTAGCACAGATGTGAAAAAGATGGTCCCCGCCTTCAGGGGTGTACACTCTAAGAAATATGCAGCGAAAGGGAAGAAGAGTGAAAATGTAGCTGGAATCTAGGATCCCGGATGGCTTTGAATGCCACGCTAAGAATTCTCTCATTTCTTCTCTAGAATAGGCCATAGTGAGCCACTGCAGGGTTCACAGCAGGATAGCAACCCCATCAGAGCCCTACTCTGCTCAGGGAAGTGGGGTGATGAGCCTTGGGGGGGCACTGCATGAAGGCTGGTGAGGAAATCAGGACAGCCATCTGGTTAAGTAGGCTGGAGAGGCAAATGGTGGATGTGGAAAGCAAAGGGAAGGCAGGAGCCACAGATGACGCCAAAGTCTGCAGTTGGGTGCCTGGGAAGAGGGCAGAGACCATAAAACAAAACATGAGGACGCAGGAGACGATTCGAGAGGAAGGTGTTGAACTAGCTCAAACATCACATTCTAGATCCTTGCAGGACTGGTGTGCCCATGAGGCAACTGGAAAAGAATGTGTGAAACACAAGAAAAGACAAAAAATGAAAAACAAGTAGAGGTAGAGATCTGGAAATCACCCACAGAGGAGTGCTTGTGGAAACCACAAGATTGTCAAGAAAGAGACTGGAGAGACAGGAGAACTGGTAAGGTCATATTTTGAAGCATCTACATTAGGCAGAGAGGATCACAGTTTCAACAGACATTGATGAACAACCACCATCTTTCCCGTGACAGGAGAAACTACCAGCATTTTGCAGATGATGAAACAGACTCAGGGAGAGGGGGAGGTGGCCAAAGTGTTTGCCACTTAGAAAGCGGCAATGTCAGGATTCAAACACAGATCCCAGGGAGTTCCAGGCACCACATGGCACTGACCCTAGGGAGGAAGCTCCAGGAAATACCAGAGGAGGAGGGGGAGAAGCTGGCAGGAACAGGAGGGATCAATGGAGCCAATACTGGAGTCCAGGAAAGTATTAGTTGGTGCAAAAGTAATTGCAGTTTTTGCCATTGAAAGTCATGTCTAAAATAGCAATTACTTTTGCACCAACCTAATACAATGCTCTTGAGAACTAAGAGGTCACAAGCAACCTTTGAAAGAGCAGCATCAACAGAGTTGAGGAGCTCTCAGGGCAAATGAAACGAGAAGTCCAAAGTTGGAGAGAATAACTCTGAAAGCGCCCAAGTATTCCTTTTAATAGGATTCACCTCACCGGTGGTTGTGAGGATGGGATGTGTTAATGCAAGTAAAGTGCTTTGTCCATAGAAAATGCTCAATTAGCTATTATTTATTTACTGAGTACCTACTATGTATTCAGCATGGTGTCAGCAGACAGCTGAGGGAGAGAAGATAAACCACAATCACTATCCTCATGGAACTTAGGTTTTGGTTGGGGGGATAAAACTTAAACTCACACAAGGCAGCAGAGCTTATACTCAAACAGTGCAAACTGGAGATGGCACAGGAGACAGAAGAGGAGGCCAGCAAGCACCAAGACAGACAGACAGCGCTTCCCAGAGAAACCTGACTTGAGGAGGTCTTGAAGGCTGGACAGGATGAGAGACACCAAGGAGAAAAAGAAGGACAATCCAAGCGGCAGTGGGGGTCGGGGAGTAGTGAATGCCAAAAACAAAAGCACTTCCATTCCAAATCCTGGTCTTCTGGCCACGCCTGGCTCCTCTGAGGCCCAGGGCTGAGTTTGCACTGCTGTGTAATGTTTGCAAAGGGTACAGCATGAATGTGAAAAAGGACAGGTGTGTGACTAGCCTAATGCCCCATTCAGCAGGCTCCGCAGAGCAGGGCAGGAGTTAGTAGGCGTAAGAACTTCAGATAAACAGTAAGCACCCAAGCCAGGCTGCCTGCAAGGCTCTTTACTACCACCACCCCCATCACTAAATACGTAGAAGGCTGGGGACATCAGAGGGGCTCTGCATTCTGAGCAGCCACACGGTCTCACACCCTCCCCCAGTTTTGTCTTCCAATAATATCGCAATGATCCAACCCCTATCAAGTGTGCCTTACAAATGTCCAGAAAGCTAGCTTGGTATTCAAATCATTCTAGGACCTGGCCCCAATCCACTTTCCCTGCTTGATCTCTCATCCTACCCCATGCCCATCTCCCCATTCCAGCACACTACCTTGTATACGGGCACCTGCCCCCACCCATACACTGCCACACCTTAGCTCATCTCCTACCTCGAAATGGCAGTTCCTATCTCCACTTGTCCAAAGCCTAGCCATTCTCTAAAACCTGGCCAAATGCTACCTCCTCCATGAAGCCCTCTTGAATCTTCTATCAAAATTCAAAATTCAATTCCTCTCCTCTGCTCCCCCATACCTCACTTATATAATATTTGAACATACAGTCTGATATATATATATATATATATATATATACGTATATATATATATATATACGTATATATATATATATACACATACACACACACACACAAAGTCATACACATACAGCTGTCATTTCTGTTTCACAGTGAGCTCTTACAGGGATTTATTAATTTCTCTGCATTACCCCCATAGCATTTAGCAACACCCTAGTACATAGTTGATGCTCAGTAAATGCTTTTTGAATTGAATACCTATGGCTAAGGCCTCACTGTCTGGGGGACCTCCTCGAACCATGGGTGGCAATCCATTAGTGGGTCTTCATTAACGTTCTTAAATGAAATAAGATAGAATGGAAGAGAAGATACCAGAGCACATAGTAAAGATAAATAGAGTTTCATTGAACCTTTGGTTTGAGGTACGTTTGGCCATGCACTGGGCTGAGATGGAAAATGTACTACTTGCTGTGGGCCACAGCCTCCACTCTAGGATAAACCAGCAAATTAAAAACCCAACTTATCAGAGGTATCGTCAAAATCACAACTTCTGAAGAATTCCCGAGGGTCACTACACACTCCATTCAATCACTGCCTACCACAGCTTCAGAACAGCATCATCACAGTAGGTTTTTGGAATCTGGACAAGAGTCCTCAATCACTGAACATTCCACAGGTCCCCTAGACTCTGCCCACTAAGGCAGGAAAGCACAGGGCTCCAAGGTGGGCAGATCTGAGCTGGCTTGATGACTAAAAACGGGATGCAGGATTTAACCATTTGCTAACCAGCCCATGTGCCTGAACAGCAGTTCATCTAACCATTGACTGTCTTTTAAACCCAGAAAGCAACATTCCCAGATGATCCTGAGCAATGAGCCCTCCTCCCAGGATTTCTAACTTGAGGCCTCACGTGGAGAAGGGTGTCTGATCTGGGCTTGGAGGAACAGAGCTCTGGGATGATGCACGGAGTGGGGGCTCCCTCCCCTGCCTGACCCTGGCACCTGCTCCTTCTCACCGCTCTCATCCACCCCCCCACCACCTGCTACCTGAGAATCACACAGCTGGCCACAGATCTCTACATTAGTTCAAAACCCTCCTCCGCTGGAGCTCTTATCTCTCTAAATAATGAATTTCTCAGCCCTAATTAATGCAAGAAAAGAGATGATATACATTTCTCTGTTGCTTTAAGTTACAGCTAGTTGGACAGTTTGAGGGAAGAGCAGCCTCTAGCTAAAGGGTTAGATAAGCTAAAATCAATGTAAGCCACTGCCTCCAAATCTTTTAAATCACCACCTTCTCTCCCCTGACCATCTCTAAGCCAGACCCCTACAGTGGGTGTGGAGCAATGTGTAAGCCTGGAAATGACCACCCATTCAAGCTAATGGCAAGAGAGAGATCAATCCCCTACTCCCACCAAAAAATAAAATAAATAAAATAAAATAACTGCAGCTTCTGGGAGCAATCAGACAGCCAAGAACAAAGGAAATAACCTGAGAGCATGCAATGGAAACAGTAAGATGGAGACACTCAGTGGACAGATTAGCAGAAACATAACATCTTAAACAATGGAGGTGAGAGCCTGATTCTTCTATCAACTGATTAAAGCCACCTGGTTATGTCACAGACTATAATTACCCTGATGTGATCAGATGAAACAGTGATAGAAGATTTATCATCCTGGAAGTATCTGAGAGAGGGTTATAAGAATCATGAGGGGAACTAAAATCACAGAAGAGAAACTGCTGCCTAAATAAGGAAGCCATGTAGTTACCTTATAAATATCACCCACAGAGAGAATTCTTGGGTTGGGGGGGGACATCAAGAATACTTTGAAAATGAAATGTCCTGCTCAAAGAACAGTTACTTCCCTCTCCTGGCTGTGGGGTTGGGGGATCCAAGGAGAAGCTGGGTGGTACAGAACACGGTAGAGCCTCCGAAGTCCCTTCCAGCCCATCTCCCATCACAGTAGAACAGGGCAACCGCAGATGTCAGGGTACTAGATTCTATCACCCTAAGAGGGCAGAGGGCAGAGGGCACAGTGCTAGGGCTCAGCTCATCTGAAAGGGCTGTGGGTGGCTGAGGAAGCTTGGAGGGGAAAGGCAGCTGAAGTACAATATATGTTCTACCACAGCTCCCTGGAGCCAGCGATTGGGACGTGAGACAAGTGAACATGGCTCCTTTTCAAGCCAGAGTCTCCAAAACCAATTTCTTAAAGCTAGCCTCCAGTGGCCAGCGGCTTTCGGGCAGGGAAGGAGGACGTCTATACTGCAGGTTGAAGTTTAATTTATATTTAGGAACTGTTTGTTTTATTTGGTTTTGGGTTAAAGGTGGTAGGTGCCAAGCAAGACTGTCCCCCTTTCAACTTCTTTTTTTAAAAAAAAAGACAAAGAAAAGAGAAAAACAAAACAACCAAACACCCGTAGCCCAAGGCCATGCTGCGCTGTGGGCGGCCTACATGAGCTTCCTTTATCCAACCACAAAAAGGCATCCGTGGAACCAGCGAGGGGCCCTGGAACAGCGTTTCCAAGGCCAGCCCGCTCCTCCGTTGAGGTTAGCAGTTACCCAGGGGCCAGGAGCCACTCGGGCAAACAGCCCATGCCCCTCGTTACACAACGTCGGGGCCCTTATCTCCCCGTGCCACTGTCGGTTTGCAGACATTGCGTAGTGCTACGACCACAGCCGAGACTGGCCCGCGGGAGATAGCGTCGCTGCTCGCTATCAGCGAGGCAAGAGGGGAGACTGGGTTTCTATTAAAAGAGAGTCAGAGAGACGGGTAACAGCCCGGCAGACCAGCTTCAGAGTGTCACTTCCTTTGATCCTGACAGCTGAAGATCCCCTCTCCCCAGGCCCCCTCTCCCAGCTTCCCCGCCCACCGAGAGATGGCAAGGGTCCATTTCATGTCCTTTCATCAAATCTTGGTAGAGTGCCAGGTACAAGATGCAGGGGAGAGGTCTCCTTAGGAGCTGATGATCACCCACTAAACTCCTTTTCAGACGGGCTCGTGAAGGCAGGGAAGGAGCAGGGGGTAGTCAGACACATGCCTAGTGGATGTCACATCAGTATGGAGCACTCCAGTCACGTCACTCTCTTTTTCAAATGCCTTCCAAGGCTCCAACTCTCCCGGGATAAAGTCCAAAAAGAAACAGCAGTTAAAACAAACAGCAGTTATATTTATTGAGCAACTACACTGTTACAGGCACTGTGCAGGGTGTGTTAAGTACATTACTCCAAATCCTCAGACTATCCCACACAATAACTGCACTGTAGGAATGAAGAAGCTACAGTTCGTGGTGTGTGTTGTTGTTGTTGTTGTTGTTGTTCTGAAATAGAGATAGGGTCTCACTTTGTTGCCCAGGCTGGAGTGCAGTGGCGTGATCATAGCTCACCACAGCCTCAAACCCGTAAGTTCAAGCCATCCTCCCTCTTCAGCCACCCGAGGAGCTGGAATTATGGGCATGCACAGCTGCACCTGGCTAATTTTTTAATTTTTCTTTTTTTGTAAAGATGGTCTCACTATATTGCCCAAGCTGGTCTCAAACTTCTGGCCTCACGCAATCCTCCTGCCTTGGCCTCCCAAAGCACTGGGATGACAGGTGTGAGCCACTGCACCCAGCCAGTTCACAGTCCTTGATGGCCAAGATCACACAGTTTGCAAGTGGCAGCATGAAAATCTGAACCTGGGTCTGCTCAGCTTCAAATTCATTTTCTCTCCATTCTTCACGCTGCCTTCTCTAATCTCTCTCCCCGCATTTATAGCACCACAGTCTGACCCCAGCCTACCATTCCAGCATGAATCACCCTCATTTCTGCCAAAGAAAGTTACTTCTTGTTTTCTCCCCTGGCCCTGACCACAGTTTTCCTTCTTTCTGTCGCCATCTTCAAAACCTGCTTATCCTTTAATATCCTACTCATGCGCTACTTCATCCAGGCTCCCAACATGCATCAAAATCACTCTTACGCAGTTATGGCCAGGACTGCTAGCTAAGTAAGGATCTTTCTCCCCCATAAGGGAAGCCCCAGGAGGGCAGACGTCTTGTCTGTCTTGCTCATCACAGTATTCCCAGGGCCTACCCGGGCGCCCAGCAGACAGTAAGTGCTCAACAAGGTTTTAAAATTTAAAATGGATCACTCCAGACAGAAGTCATTTCAACTCTGAATATATATATCATAGTCTTTCCATTTCCTATTCTCTGTCATAGATCTAAACAATTTTAACTCAAAGTATAAGCTCTTCAAGGAAAAGTCCCATGTCTTAGCAATCTTTGGGTCTCAAAACCCCCAACATAGGGCATTGCCTGTAAATCCTAAGGAAATTATGTACATTAGTCTGCTCAGGCTCAGCAGCAGAGAGGTTAATGAGCGCCCCAGGAGGCAAGTCACCATGCCAAAAAACCCCCAGCACCCCTCACAGACAAAGATCTGAAACTGCTCTCAAGTCAGATTCTAGGCTTGCCTCCCGCTTGGTAGAAGCCGAGAACAGACCTGGGCAGTCACAGGCAGGCTTGTGAAGGAAGAATTAAAGTGGGCTGGGAGTGAGGGTCCTGGTTTTGCCACTAGCTTGCTGTGTGACCTAAGGAAAATCACAGAACCTCTCTGGACCTCCACTTATTCCTCCCTAAATGAGCATGTTGCAATAAATGATTCCAAGGGCCCTTCAGCTCTGACTGTGATTCTTGGACACATTGAGAGCCCACACCTGCAAAGCAGGTAGAGAGTGCCTTCCTGAACAGGTGGCAAGAGGAGGAATGGAGACAGGGACACTTAGACAACCCCTCTGTGCTATTCCTCAACCTTCCGAAGATAAACAAACCTTAGCTGGTGAATAAGCCAGTGCCTCTCGTTAGCCAGAACAACAAGCATGATATGAATATGGATCTGAAGTAAATAGAAGGGAGAAAGCAGACACTGAAATGGATTTTCAATAAATAACTTCACTCTAGTTAAACCTGAATTTTTTCCCACATATGTATGCTTCACAGATCCAGTTTGGGAGCATTCAAATTAGCACAACCTGGCCTTAAATACTGCACAAAACACATAGTAAGCATTTTGCTTTTATTTATGTCATCAATGGTTTCAATGGGAATGACTCATCCTTCCTCTTTAACACTCTGTTCTAATATGGTTTACTATAAATAATGCAGAGAGAGAGAGAGAGAGAGAGCACCAGCGAGAGCGAGCATCTGCAGCTCAGCAGATGCTCCTGCACTGTTAGGTCACAAAAGAGCCGAGTCCAACAGATAATCCTAAGGTGAATCTCGGGCTCAGTGGATGGGGGAGTGATGGTTGAATGGAGAGGCAAAGCAAACATTCCTCTCTCCACTATCCAAGTGTTCGGGGCAAGGAACATTGTCAGGAAAGGGGAAAAAATACATGCTGAGTATATGCCAGGTACCAGGCTAAGATTTGAACACACAAGCTCCTTTAACCTTCCAGAACCTTCCAAAGAGGCAGAGTCAGAATTCAAACTCAGGCCAATGTGCCTCCCAGGCCTCCCTACTCCCTGGGGTGTAGGGGTCAAAACTCAATCCATTCTTTCTAGCCCCAACCAACATCTAACAGTGACAGTCCTGGTTTTTTTTTGTTTTGTTTTGTTTTCTTTTCTTTTCTTTTAACAACAGAAGTGCCGCCCTGAAGCCCAAACTCACAGGAGGCCAAACCACAAATGCAGAAACATTACAGCAGTTAAAAGGAGTCTTCCCAGTCCCAGGCAATCCATGGCAGCGACTCCTTCCTCACTGGGAGTCCAGCCACAGTAGCTGGAAATCAAAAGCCCCTTGGCCTTGTCCACTTCCCACCTAAGAAGAGAGGCCAACACTCACCCCAGTGCTGAGCCAACAAGCCTTCCCCACACGCCCCTTCCAGCATCTGCCTTCCGAGTCAGATACAGCAGCCGACCGTGCTTATCACTCACTATAATCACCAGATTTGTTACCACACTATTTTGACCATTTCCAAAAGTCACATCTACCCTCCCATAAGGCAAAGCAAAAGAATGCGGCACGCACTTCAGAAAGAATTCCCAAAGGTTTCCAAACTCTGTGGGGCTGTGGCAGCATCACAGGATTAAGCAATCATTTATTAGAAATGTGGCTTCTTTAGAACAGCTGTAGCACTTCGCAAATGGAAACTTTTATATTCACAATGTACTAACATTATTCACCTATTATTTCACCTGTTGGCTGCTAGCACAGGGTCAGTACTATCATCAATTTAGCAGTGCCCAAAACAAAAGATTTCACTGGTTCCTTTCATAGTTTCTCCCCTGGGCCATAACAGGGCTACAGCACAATCATACCTGTTTACCCAGTACACCTTCACTCTGCTATGCACTTTACACGATTTTTATCCTCATCACCATGGAAAAGGTGGTCATTTTCAAAAGAAAAGTAAACAGGGGCTCAGAGAAATTAAGCCACTTGCCCAAGACATACAGATAGTAAATTCTGGAGCCTGAGTCTTCATCCAGGGTGCCTCCTCCTTCTTCTTCTTCTTTTTTTTTTTTTTTTTTTTTTTTTAATGAGACAAAGTCTTGGGCTGGAGTACAATGGCAGAATCTGAGCTCACTGCAACCTCCGCCTCCCAGGTTCAAGCGATTTTCCTGCCTCAGTCTCTCCCGACTAGCTGGGATTACAGGCACCTGCCACCACACCCAGCTAATTTTTGTATTTTTAGTAGAGACTGAGTTTCACCATGTTGGCCAGGCTGGTCTCAAACTCCTGACCTCAGGTGACCTGCCTGCCTCGGCCTCCCACAGGGTGCCTCCTTCTAAAGCCTACCTTCTTCCCTTCATTCCATACCGTCCCTAGAAAGTACTACTCTGGCCCCCTCCCAGACAGTCTCCTTCTTGAGTGAGGACCCCCTCCCCCTCAATTCCTGGGCTGTATTTCACTATCTTTAGCATCTCTTGGACTTTGAGCTAGCTGTTTCAACTTCCCAGTGAGTCTGTCCCAGTAGATGCCCCCTGCTCTAAATAGCACCCTCCACGATCCACAAACATTACAAGGACATCAAAACAAAGCTATCAGCTGGGTTCCTAGCTTTAGCAGCCAGTCTAAACTCTTTTGTTTGATTCTCAGACAGCTTATTGACTAGGTGATGAGGTCAGAAGTTTTCTTTTCTCCTAGGCTCTTCAAGAAGTACCTGCAAAGTCAGGGCAGGTAGAAAAAGTCCACTCATTTAAGATTTCAGATGAACATCATTTTTCTGAGCATCAATTGCTTACCAGTCAACAACTTGTAGGGGTGGGAGAGGACCAAGGGAGAAAAAGACGGGAACTTAAAAAGCAAAGATAATCTCCACCCTTTCCCGTCTTGTATTAACGTGGGCATAGGCAACCCACTTGATGAAATGTTCTCAGAGATTCTACATGTCCACATGAAGGAGGAGAAAAGTAGGTGAGGGCAGGAAGCTGATCAACCGTCTGATAAATGCAGTGGTTGTATGTGACAAGCTACCTGTTTTCTTTCATCAGGCTCTTTCACACTTCTCCACCCCATCTAAAAGAGGGTCCTGGCTCCCCACCTGTCCCCTCTTTCATAACACACCACCCCTCACCCTGACCCCAACAGTTTATCTTTGCATATTGGAAAAACTGGCATTTATCAAGTAATCTACTCCTCATAGGTTGTTAAACAGACCACAGGGGTTATCAGTGGGGCTCATATAGGAAGATAAACAGCAACCTCTTATGCAAATAGCACTAAGAATGTGGGACTGGCCACAGGACAAAAGCAGAATTTAGGAGAACATGAATCTTAACACTTTTCTTCAGTTGCAACCCTGGAAACCCACAGGAACCCGGAGAAGGTTCTCTTGGGTGGGTTTTCTCCTCCCTTTCTTGCAGGGAGGGGCAGGTGTGTCAGGACGTGCAGCCTGCTTTGCAAGGCAAGGTGGCGGCTTCAGGTCTGATGAGGCAACTCCTTTCTGTGGCCATAGCCTTCTCCTCTGCGCAACAAACGTTTCATTTTTTCTGAGATTTCGGACCCACTGGAACATGCTTAGTTCAGATTGAGGAGGTGTCGGACTAATTGAGAGAAAGAGAAGGTGTTCTCCAAGGTGAGAGTTGGGGGTCAGAGGGCAGTAGGAAAAAAAAACGAATATAAAACCAGGAGTTCTGGGTTCCAAGATGCAACCCACATGACCAGGAGATGCTCTTCAGATCTGCCTTTGCTGGCAAAGAGGCGGGAGGTGGCCTGGGGTCCAGGTGGCATCTTTTCAAACCCTTCTCATTATTTTAAGGGCAAACTCACATCAAGAACCAAGAGGAGAGTGGCTCCAAGTGACAAAAGAATTACACTTAGAGGAACAGAGCAAGCGGCTTCTCACACCAGGCTGCAGGCTGGGGAGGGGGAAAATGGGAGCAGAATGACAGAATCCAGGGCTGGCCAGAATGAAAGACTGAATGGAATAGGCTAATTTACACAGGAAGTAAGCACTTACCAGACCCTTCATCTCAACACACAAAACCCTCGGCCATATCTGGAAGCAATTACATCCAGTTAACATGATCTGCTTGCCACTAAAATTAACTGCAAACAGAAATATTTTTCACTTTTGCAACAGGGGATGCCAAGGTTTGGCCTATTCTCCCCCCACCCAGCCGTTGAATCTGGCTGCTGGGGAATATTTAGCAGCTACTCAGCTCAAAAAAACAAAAACTACTCTTGTAGCTGTCAGGACACAGAAAGTAAAATAGTGGATAATTATGAAGGGGGGAAAGGCATGGGAGAGGTGGCAATGAAAACCATTGTGCTAGAAATTGAGGAAAGGGGCCAGGCACATGGGCCCTATATAGGTCTGCATCCCTGACAAGTCCAGTCTGGTTTTCCACACTGAACTTCAAGGAAAGAAAAATGTTTTTAGAGTCACTCGATTTAGCAGCCGCTTCACATTGTTTTTAGGTACCATCTTTATCCCTTCTGCCAAGGGGGCGGGGGTGGGGGTGGGGGGGATGCAGGGAGGTAGACTCACAAATGTTAGCGGATCCTTAATTTAGCAGATCATTTAGGGGACAACTGTCACGATTTAACTTTTGCATTGAACATTTCCAATCCCTACTCTACAAACGCCTTCGAAGCAGCTTTCACCGGCTCTAAGCGGGGCAAGAGCTGCTTTTAATTTGAGACGTACACAGTTTTTCCACGTAAAGTGAAGAGAAGCCCACAAGGAGGTGAGAACTTGCCTCCATGAGCGTGCGTGCCCAGAAATGAGCCAGTGGCCCTTTCTCCAAAACTCCAGATCCAGCCGCCCGACTTGCTGGCCACTCTAGTCCTTTGGCTTTGCAATCAGCCCTGCAATCAGATAAGAACTTATTTTTATTTTTCCTTGAACTGCTGTCAACGATGCCATAAATGCCAGAGACAGATGGACAGATTTCTTTTAAAGTTCCTGAGGAGGCGTCATCTCCAAACCCTTCCCCCAGCGGCCCCTCTTTTCTGGGCCAGATTCCGGCACGCTTTCCCCGAAAGTGCAGTTCACTCCTTTGTCACCAGGGGCCTTTAAAACGGCAGCGGCAGCAACAGCAGCAAAAGTAATGCATCCATTTGCCAGACAACTCACAAACATTTTTTCCCAAGAAGAGGCAGGCAGAAAAGTTCCCCTCAAGAATGAGGTCAGACACTGCTGTTCTCTGCAAAAATCACACTTAGAAACATTACTCATGGGAGAAACAAAAGAAAACGAACAACTTAAGTAGCCTTTCTTTAGGACTTTGGGCTATGATGGGGGGAAAAACTTTTGGTCTTGATCCGTTAAAGAGCAAAAAAGCACTATGCCATTCTTTTTAATTTTTAAAAACTTAGGCCAGGCACGGTGGCTCACGCCTATAATCCCAGCACTTTAGGAGGCTGAGACAGGCAGATCACCTGAGGTCGGGAGTTTGAGACCAGCCTGGCCAACATGGCAAAACCCCATCTCTACTAAATATATATATATATATATATACAAAAATCAGCCAGGTGTGGTGGTGCACCCCTGTGGTCCCAGCTACTTGGGAGGCCAAGGCAGGAGAATCACTTGGACCCAGGAGGCGGAAGTTGCAGTGAGCTGAGATCGCGCCACTGCACTCAAGCCTGGGCAACAAAGTAGGACTCTGTCTCAAGAAAAAGAAAAAAAGAGAAAAAAAAAAACCTTACTTTTACAATGGAAAAAATACTGAAGTATACACATCCTTTCAAGTATACAAACTGAGGCCACACCACCGGCCGGACGCTGGGCCATGTATTCTCTATACATCGCCTACTTAACAACACTGCTCTACCACCAGTATGAATCCGAAGTTATTAATTTCATCTCACAGATGAGGAAGTGAGTGGTGAAGAATCTTGCCACGGTCACACAGCCTCTAAGAGACAGAATATTAATTCGAACCCAGGTTCAATTCCAGACACAATGCTCTCCAGCTTCTTACCACTTTGCAGCCAACAATCGCAGGAAATTTAGATGCTGCAAGAATGCAAGAAAAAGAAAAAAGAAAAGGAATCCTCCCATTAAAATCACCCGCTCCCAGTAACAGCCCCTGCTAGCACGTGGGGGTCTCTCCTTCCCCTTGACCACCCCACACACACACGTACCTAGGCACATACGCTCACAACACAGCTTTGTCACTGCACAGCCGTCCAGGCATGGAAACGGTTAAGTCGCCCTCACTGCATAAATCAAAAGTTCAAGGCTGCAACATACCACAATGATTCCCTCTTTACATATGACAAGAACCAGAGAGGGGCTGAAATCCCAAGCATCCTGCACAGGGTCTCCCCGGCCCGCACAGGTTATGCCGCCAGGGTCAGGGCCGCGGACCTTTAGCGGCAACATTCATTTCCTGAACAGGACAAGTTCTCCTGACCATAAAGCTAATAGGAACTTCCTCGCACGGCGAGCTCCGGCTGACAGGGCTACTTGTCACTGGCCACGCAGGAGGAGAGCACTGGTTCCCATTAGTGGGTTATGATGCCAGGTGCTACTAATAAGGTACATCGGCAAGAAACAAGAGCCTGCTAAGTTGTCTCTCCAACTCTGGAAGTAATCAGGCCTGGGCTTCGGTGTTGGGGAGGGACGTTGCTTAAAGAGATGGGTGGGGGTAGCTGAGGTTTTGTCAGAGTAGACCCCAGCAGCACCTAACCTGCTGAACAGCCTAAATAAATTTCCAACAATCCCTCCACATATCCCCCAGCTACCATAAAAAGCTCCCCCAAATTAACACTAATAATGGTCGCCGCACTGTGGGCCCGATGGATCACCCTAAGGGCCATTATGGTCGGCCACATCTGCTTCTCACTATGGCAAGGAGAGCCGTGCCAACGAGCCTAATGGCATTAAGATCACAACGCTGAGCTAATCCACTTACAGCACAACGCCGAGTGAGGGTGGCAGGGGGCTCAGCGGCTCCCTTGTCAGGCTGGGGTCATGAGAGAAGCAGGAAGTAGGGAGGTGGCCTCACACTCTGTGTGCTTTAGGTTACAAGTGATCTCATTAACATACTTTAAAAACCACATTGAGAGGTAGGGGCTAACCTCGCTTCACAGAAGAGGATACTGCTGATAGAGGTGAAGTCATTTGCCCAAATTCACCATGGAGCACTAGTATTCAAACCCAAGTCCATCAGACATCAGTCTTTCTGCCCCTGCAGTGCCACCCCCATCTCCCACTAAGACGATGGTTTGACGGCACATTTGACTTGTTCTCAGCAAGCCTGGTGGTGGTGGTTTATGTGCGTGTATATGTCTTTTCTTCTTATTTCTGAGCAAACCAAATGGCCCTAAAGAGGAAAGAACTCTAAAAACCACTTCAACTGGCCCAGAATGTCCCCCCTTCATCAAAATGTCTGTGACAGTCTTCTAACAACTTTCTCAGTAACACCCCAATGTCTCAGGAAGTCCTTTCTCTTACCTAACTTGGACCCTTTCTACTGCAATGCTGAACACAATCTGTTCACACCGAAGAAAATCAGGTCCTGAGGACAGAGTTGAAAGTGAGCTAGGAATTTAGAATTAAGAAGGTTTTTCTAAGTATTTAGCCGAAGTTTCCGTGCTGACAATAAAGTACCGGATCCCCTCCTTGCAGCTGCAGAGATAAGCCTCACGTAGGCAAAACCCAACCATAGTTTTTCCAGACTGCACCAGCATAATAAGGACACCGGGGCTTTTAAGGGGAAACAGTAGAAAGGGGAATTTCTGATTATGCTGGCATGAAATTAACAGCATGGGATTTTTATTTTTGTAAATGGGTTTCTTTTTTCTCTCTTTCTCTGTTTTTCAAGTCAGCATAAAAGGCCTCTATCACTAGAAGCTGATCTCTCTGTGTTGGTAAGAGATGACGTAGTAGTCCTTGGAGCCATGTGGCCTGGGCCCCCCAAAGAGCTGAACTCTCTGCAGTAACCTTCCTCCTCGCAAGAAGCCACCAGAGGAACTGAGGAGGCCAGAGCTGGTGAAGCCATGAGCCCCCTGGTCACCCAGCTGCAGACAGCATGGAGCCAGAAGACCTGAGCACAAATCCTGGTACAACTCTTTTTTTTTTCTTTTTTTTTGAGACAGTCTCGCTCTGTCGCCCAGGCTGGAGTGTAGTGGCGTGATATCAGCTCACTGCAAGCTCCGCCTCCCGGGTTCACACCATTCTCCTGCCTCAGCCTCCCGAGTAGCTGGGACTACAGGTGCCCGCCACCATGCCCGGCTAATTTTTTGTATTTTTAGTAGAGACAAGGTTTCACCGTGTTAGCCAGGATGGTCTTGATCTCCTGATCTCATGATCCGCCCACCTCGGCCTCCCAAAGTGCTGGGATTACAGGCGTGAGCCACTGCTCCCAGCCTGTACAACTCTTTACTAGAGAAAAGTCCACTAACCTCTTGGGCTTCTCTCGGCCCATCTGAGAATGTGAAACTGATACCCAACTTACAGGACAGCTAGAGGGCTTACAGAGATGCTGGCTGTGAGTGCGCTTAGCACAGAAACTGACATGTAGCAAGCACTCAAAACAATGTCTGCTGAGTCCACATTTTAGAAGCATCCTGCACTGACAGGCAGGCAAGGGAAGGAGCTCTGGAACCCCCAACATCCACAAGCCCAGCCCCAGGACCCCCATCAGTAAGGTGATATCTATGCTCTTCATCTCTCTCATAAGCACAGTGATGTGCACGCCTGGCCACGTGCACAGGCAACAGGACACCGCATCGGTGAGCCTCCCCAGCATTTGGACCCAATGGCAGTGGAGTGCTGCCCAGCTAAATTTAAACGAGAACTAGAATGACTCACCAGGTCTCAGGTCAATGGGACAAAGAGTACCCTGGCCACCACAGTACAAGAGATCAGCTTCTGGGGAAGACACAGAAGCAATGTCTCAGCCGCAAACATGAGGTGGCCGAGGCAGCAGTTTTACAGCACTGTACAGATCGACGCCTATGCGGAAGAACGGCCTCGGAGAAATCAGGATCTGGACCAACATGAACACATTTTTCACCCTGCATGGCTAGCATGACCTACTTCACACAACGACAAGAAAAATACACTAGCAAACACTTATGGAGCACTTACTTTGTGCCACCATTCCTCACACAGGATAAATATTTTCTGATGAATTCTTATAACAACCCAATGAAGTAGGTACTACTATTATTTCTATTTCACAAATGAGCAAACAGGCACAGAGAAGTTACGTAACACAACCACTGTCACAGTTAGTAAGTAGCAAAATCAGAAGTCTGACCTGGACAGTCAAAGTGCACATTTCCTATCTGTAAAACATGGGGGTGGGGGAGAGTTGTAGCAAATTTCTTACTACTTAAATAACTGCCAGAGAGTAAGAGCTTTCACCCCACGCACCCAGCCAAAACAGAATAGAAAATCTTTAGTTATGGAAAAATTCAGAAACCCTCCAATGGACAAACTGAGGCACACCCGTATTCATTTAGTAAGACTCTAAGTCGTATATACTTGGGCTTTCAGCAGGGCTTGCTTTAAATTGATTAATAAAAAAAATTAAAGTGATTGGAAAGGTTTCTCTCCTGAATTAGCAAGAAATCAAAGAGCTGTGAATAGAATTTGATTTTAACAGTTTAGGATAATCACTATTTTAAAGATTCGTAATAGTTTTCCTAGAACGAGCAGGAGGAAAACGTGTTGCTAAACTATAGCTTTCTCCCTCCCAGCAATTAGCAGCTCCATCCAATAGTGACGGCAAATTAAAATGGGACTTCTCACTGAGATGAAAGAGTGGGCAACTTTCCTCCATTGAAAATAAAATAAAGGAAATCATCTTCAAAAGTTCCAAGAGTTCAGTCTAGATCCCAGATGGCTCAGTAACCCTAAGCAGGTTAAAGTATTTAAAAAAAAAAAAAAAAAGTCAGAACACACAGAATCAAATCAAACTGACCCCCTACTTAGCTGGCTGAACTACCAATCCAGATTCCAAAACAGCAAAATTCAATTAACCAAAAGGGCTTCATGAAGATATAAGTGGGTACACAAAGAATAAAAGAAATTTTTAAAGAGCTCAACAATCCAGAAAGAGATCACTGAAGTGCCTAGTTTTAAAAATGAAGAAGTTAAGGCTCACAATGAAAAAAACGATGTCAATGGTGACAGAGCCGAAAAACGCAGAGCTGGGTCTAGACCTGGCCTCACCACCACAAAGCCTTCTGCCATCTTCCTATTGTCACAACCAACAACCTCTCCAAAACACCAGATTTCCAGGAGCCCAGGAGATTATAAACTTAAGTCATTCATCACCCCTAAAAAGGATACTTCCTGGAAATGGAAATGGATTCAAAAAGGATTTTGGCAATTCTGTGAATGACAAGGCAGCCATAAATAGCTACTAAGAGAAGCCGGTATACACCTGACCTTTACTATTGACGTCAAGGAAGATGGCTGTAGCCTCCAACGGTGGTATCTTAGGGATGGTGTTGGCAACCAAAGACTAGGTCAGATGGATTTGACCCAGAAGAGCAATGCTCATGTTCTTATATGGCCTGGTGCAGAGCGCCCAGGACTGTGAATTAGAAGGCAAGCTGTGTGCCTGGTTCTACCCATTTATAGCTGTGTGACCATGGGAAGTCACTTACTTGCTCCAAATCTCATTTTCCTCATTTGTCAATAGAGAATGATAATCGTTCATAATCCCTTATCCAACACCTTCAGGTGCTTCAACAAGCAAAACTGTTCAGACTTTAGAAAGGTACTCTGACACCTATCGTGTTTAACAGCCCCAGCAGAGTCTAGGGCAGCACTCTGTAATCAAACACATTAATATTTTTGCAGCAAAATATATGAATATTCAAACTAAGCGGGATAAATATAGCCTCACATCAGTTCAGATCAGGTTTTGCCACTAAATGAGTTTACTGCAAACCTTTTAGTTTTCCGAGCTTTTCAGACTTCATTATCACAGATATGGGATTATGGACCTGTACCCCCTCAAGGAAGGCTGTGAGGGCAAGAGAGATAAAGTCATTAGATGTGCTATGCAAAGAAGAAAATGCTGCAACCGATAAAAGGTATTATTAATATTACTGCTGTGGCTATCATTATTCCACAGCATACCCTTTTCCAAACAGAATTTAGTTTGACATCAGACATTCTGGACGGGATGATAAAAGAAAACCAAGAGTGTCAGGAAACCTCAAAAATCCCAAAAGTAGCCTAAACCAAGGTCAACACCTGTTGGCTTTCTACACGATCAACCACTAAAAACAGAGCAGCTGACCATCTGAGAGAGACCAAGGCCGAGGGCCAGGCACAACTCTGATATCTTAGCCACAAAGCTCATGCACCATAGAGCTGGCTCTACAAAGCCTCTGGGAAGGGCTGTACACAAGGATCCAGAAAGCTGGCTCAGACATTCCCTGTGGTTCCTGAGAATCCCTTCAAGAATCAGGCAAGAGGCCAGGCACGGTGGCTCACACCTGTAATCCTAGCACTTTGGGAGGCTGAGGCAGGTGGATCACGAGGTCAGGAGATCGAAACCATCCTGGCTAACACGGTGAAACCCCATGTCTACTAAAAATACAAAAAATTAGCTAGGCGTGGTGGCGGGTGCCTGTAGTCCCAGCTACTCGGGAGGCTGAGGCAGGAGAATGGTGTGAACCTGGGAAGTAGAGCTTGCGGTGAGCCAAGATCACGCCACTGCACTCCAGCCTGGGAGACAGAGCGAGACTCCGTCTCCAAAAAAAAAAAAAGGAACCAGGCAACAGTTGTGATGGTGTCTGTGCAGGACATTCACCGCAGCTGACCTAAGTGCTTGTCTGTATAAGATCCAGAAGTCAGACCCCATTGTGCCTCTACAGCACTAAATTCAGAAACACAGAAAGACCAAGCCGTATGAGCCA
Organism: Hylobates moloch; assembly: GCF_009828535.3. Lineage (NCBI taxonomy): Eukaryota > Metazoa > Chordata > Mammalia > Primates > Hylobatidae > Hylobates > Hylobates moloch. The sequence continues at coordinate 86,823,675 of NW_026652286.1, read as the reverse complement.
TGGGAGACTAGGGACTATAAATGAGGACTATGTTCACATTTAAGTCAACTATACTGTTCCCTGCAATCTTACTGCATATGTACATAACTCTGAGAATGATCAGGTGCACCTGGCCCGGATGAGCTGGTTCCTAGACCATATCCAGAGAAGCCTACATGCAGAACTGCTCGAGCCTTTTAGAATGAGAAAGGGAGAGCCCAGTGTTCCAGAATCCTGAGATGATCTTCCCCTCCCTCAGGCATTATCCTCTGTAATGTGGACGCACTGGTGAAGATTTGGGGGCCCAAACCTTGCTCCTTCATCTGCCTGCAGAATACTGCTTATCTATCAGATCTTCCCACTGTTCTGACTTCCTTCTGGTTCGTTTAGGTAAGTCAGTCCCATTGGATTTACCTGTGTGGTGCCTTTGTCTGGTCTTCCCATCCATCCATGACTACACTTGACACTGCATCCCTTTTACAGCACATCATTCCTGCAGTGGACGGCTTGTACCTCTTGCTGTCTGCTGCAGGAAACGGGATCTATAACTCCACTAAGTTTGATTCTCACTATCTGTTGAGCCAACAGGTTACCCTTCACTCCACACCAGCTTGGGATCGAATCATGGGGAAACTTACCGATGACATTCCATAATAAACCCCTTGCCTTCCTGCCTCACTTACCAGCAATCTGCCTTCATTTCGTCTCCATTCCCCTCTGCCCCCCACCCCAAGAAGAAATGCAAGAAGGATTGCTGGGTAGCTAGTCTTTACCAACACTCAGGCTTATTGACTTAAAAATTAAATAAAATAAACCCTGTAGCCTGTTATTTTATCACTGATATATTATATATTTCCAGTGAATGCCACGGCTTCCTGGCATCAAAATCTCCCCTTCTGATTTTTTTTTTTTTTTTTGGTCTTGGCTTTTTGTTTGTACTGGTTATAGGGCTGTTTTTTTTTCCACCATAGCGTTTCTCAGACTGCTGACAGGCTGGGGGGAGACAGAGAACAGTAGAAAAAAGGGAATAGCACATTAATCCTGGAGTTTTGAGGGTGGGGGGGGGGGAAACTTTCTACAAAGTACATCTAGCTGGGACCCGAGGGGCTGCTGATCTGAGTGAGGGCCGAGCACACACAGGATTATTTTCTCCCCTTTCTGATTTCTTTAGGCCCCCAACCTTCCCACCAAAGGCACTGCCCCTGGCTCTACCTTCTTGGGCTGCAGCCGCTGACTTTCCACCCTCAGTCAAAAGCACATTCTCGGCCGAGCAGGGTGGCACACGCCTGTAATCCCAGCACTATGGGAGGCCGAGGCAGGTGGATCACTTAAGGCCAGGAGTTCCAGGCCAGCCTGACCAACATGGTGAAACCCCATCTCTACTAAAAATACAAAAATTAGCCGGGCATGGTGGTGCATGTCTGTAGTCCCAGCTGCTTAGGAGGCTGAGGCAGGAGAATCACTTGAACCTGGGAAGTAGAGGTTGCAGTGAGCCAAGATCATGCCACTGCACTCCAGCCTGGGTGACAGAGTAAGACTCTGCCTCAACAACAACAAGAACAACAACAAAAGCACATTCTTCCTGTCAGCAGCCCACATGTGACACCGAGGATTCCAGGGCCAGTGTCTTGCTGTCATATGCTCACAAGGACAGGGACATTTTCTGCACCATCTCACAGTCAACACAACCCCCATGGAGGGTAGCACTGTGGACACTACACACTAGAACTCAGAGCCAATGAGGACCATGCAGAGATGAGGCCTAAACAACACAAGGGACAGACGGTCAGTTCTTCACCGCTGCGGTGACTATGTGCCCATCACAGCTCTAGTGATTTCTGGATCTTACTTCATTAATTCAGCACCAACCCTGTTGACCATCTCCATTTTAAGAAGTGAGTGAAGGCTGGACACGGTGGCTCACACCTGTAATCCCAGCACTTTGGGAGGCCGAGGTGGGTGGATGGTGAGGTCAAGAGATCGAGACCATTCTGGCCAACATGGTGAAACCCTGTCTCTACTAAAAATACAAAAACTTAGCTGGGCATGGTGATGGGTGCCTGTAGTCCCAGCTACTCAGGAGGCTGAGGCAGGAGAATCGCCTGAACCCGGGAGGTGGAGACTGCAGTGAGCTGAGATCATGCCATTGCACTCCAGCCCGGTGACACAGCGAGACTCTGTCTCAAAAAACAAAAAAGTAGTGAGTGAAACAAGGCCCAGAAAGGTTAAATAAGTATCACAGGCTCTCACCACTAAATATGGCCAATTCCAATACCCAGGCTCTTTCGAATATAACATGGCCAACTCTCCCTCTCTCCCCAGAGGAATGAGGGTCTTGCTGAAGGGGAACTTGGAACTGTCAAAAGAGTGGTATCTTTTGTGGCCCTCTCAGGTAAAGAAAAGCAACCAGGAACCAGGACCTGATGAGAGCCAGAAAAACAATTACTTCCCACCATACCCCAGTTCTCATAGCACACAGCCGAAATAATTCACATCCGGAAAGATGATACACCTATCTGGTCAACTTTGGGGAGGGGGTTTCCTCTTTAGGAAAGTTTGAGCAAAAACAAACACAACCTCAGTCTATTTCTGAGCGGTACAAGCATCAAGAAGACACACCTTAGTGGTGGTTATTTTTCGCACCCACTGGAAAAAGTCGGCTACGTTTAGCTCTGCCGCACTTTCCACAAGGTAAGCCTCTGGGCTGTCGAGGAGGCAGGGTCAGAGCAGATTCCGGCTAGGGGTGATGAGATCAACTTCCAGATATCCCCACCCCAACCCCTCTCACTCACATCCCCCGTACCTGAATGAGCAACAGGGGAATGGGGGTGAAGAGGGAGGAAGTGGAGAATCCACCCAAGATCAGCAAAACAGCAGATCAGAGGGTGTGCAGCAAAATGCTATCGTCAATGACAACAGAAAGCTGGATTTCTTGACTCCATTCATCTGACCCAGAAACTAGAGGGTAAAATGATGGGCACATGGTTTATGACAGAAGCAAAGAAAAAAAACAAACTCGCTACTGATCCCCTCTGTTATTTACACCACTTCCAATAAGCAATCTTCAAAACCCTCTGTCCCATAGACATGATCCTCTTCAAGTCTAAATGACTGCAAGAGGCAGCAAAGTACCAGGAGGTAAGGACCTAAATTTGAATCCAGCTCTGCCTCTTACTGTCTATGTGACCCCGGAAAAGAGACTTGACATCGGAGCCTTAGTACTGTTCCATGTAAAAGAAGGACATTACCAGCTGGACACGGTGGCTCATACCTGTAATCCAACACTTTGGGAGGCCGAAGCAGGCAGATCACCTGAGGTCGGGAGTTCGAGACCAGCCTGACCAACATGGTGAAACCCCGTCTCTACTAAAAATACAGAATTAGCCGGGTATGGTGGTGCATGCCTGTAATCCTAGCTACTCGGAAGGCTGAGGCAAGAGAATCACTTTAACCCAGGAGGCAGAGGTTGCGGTGAGCAGAGATCACACCACTGCACTCCAGCCTGGGCAAGGAGAGCGAAACTTCGCATCCAAAAAAAAAAGGAAGGACATTACCTATCTCAAAGGGCTGTTGTAATGAAAATGCAACTCATGGAAAGTGCTTAGTACTGAACCAAACATGTCATAAGAGCTCAATGAATGGTTATTTCATAGAGAAGGAAACGGAAGCCGGAGGGAAGCCAATGCTAGCCTGAAGCGGCATTTAATTCAGTGTCAGCAGAGATGGGATAAGAATGAGACTTCACAGGCTGCAAGACCAAGACTCTTATATCCATTCTTTCCCCTTGCATTTAAATCAATTCCCCCTAAATGCATGTGCAGGATCAGAGAATGAGAAGGGAGACAGAGGAAGGAGATTAACTTTCACCAGGAATAAGGTTTGGAACCTGCAGCTGCTCTTGTGGCTTAAGTAGCCTCCAGCCCCTCCCATTCTCCCAAGCTGCAGAAAGGGACAGTCTGTCTTCGCAGGGACCACTGCATGGGAACCCGAGGACCTGAAACCTAGTAACATGGTCACATCCAGGGCACAAGAGACCCTCATCCCACTCTTTTTCTCCTTCTCTCCATTTCATCAGTCACTCCAAGCAAAGGAGAACAGACCAAACAGCAGAAAAAACAAACAGGGGCCCAAAAGCAAAAAACAAAGGGAAGGGCCTATTAAGAAGCGTCCCCTGGTGCTTTTTAGAAAGATCCTAGGCCCCCTCACTACACTCTAAAAAATTTGCTCCCCTCCCCCACAGAACTTTAGAAGAAGTGTTCTGGTTTTTTCACAAATTGTCAAGACAGGGGAGCCAGGCCCCTAACTTGGGAGCAGCCAGGGTGTGAAGGAGAGGTGTGAGGGCCTCAAGTCCTACATCGGGTGCAGGGCTGGAGCAGGGCTGGAGCGGGGCCTACCTGTGCTGCTCCACAGCCTCATTATCAGGAAGCTCGACCCCACACACGCTGCACTGCTCCCCGATGGTCCGGCTCTCTGACTTCATGCCCACAGCCAGCTCCCCCAGCTTGCTGAACAGCTCCCTCTGGATGAAGCCCTGGGGCAGCAGCCCCCCATAGGTGCTGAAGTCCATGGAGACAGCCAGGGCAGGCTGCACGTGGAGGCCAGAGGTCACAGAAGACGGCACGCTCAATACAGCATCAGCCTTGTGGTTGGGCAACACGGAGTAGATGCCCAGATGCTTCTCAGGCAGGGGTGCTGGGTGCTCAGGTCGGCCAGTGGGTGCCTGGCCAGCCTCAGCTGGGGGTGGCAGCTGCTCAGCACTCTCCTCTCGCCCATAGTGCAGCTCCCTAGCACTGGTGATGACGCTGCTTCGAGTCGGGGTCCCGGGCCCCTCTTTGCCTCTTTCCTCAACCTTGTCCCCCATCCCTCCTGAGATGCTAGACTCGGCTGCCCCAGGGCTGTCCTGGCTGGGCACCTCATCCACCTGCATCATCTCTGTCTTCACCTCAGCCACCCCAGGGTGCCGCCCACCCCCAGCCAGAGTTGGCTCCTCGGGCCCTGCAGGTGGCTGAAGAGTTCCCTGCAGGAGAGACTGTCCTATGGTCATCAAACTGTCCACTGCAGCCTTGGTGGGACTCATGGCTGAAAGACCAAATGAGGTGGAGACTGAAGGGCTCTGGTCCACCATGGGCCCAGGGAGGCTCTGTCCAGCCACACTGGCATACCCACTCTCCTCGCTGGAATGCTTCGAGATGAAGATGTTCTTGAGGTACCGAGCCTTGCGGTCCTCTTCTTCCTCGGCCCCGCCATCGGCCATGGTGGCCTCCGTGTCATTGTCGTCTGAGGCCTGGATGGTCTCCAGGATCTTCAGGCACTGCTCCTCCAGGTACTCGATCTCCAGGATCTCGGCCGCATACAGCAGGTCATCCAGGTCCTCCGCCTTGGCTTGCAGCGTGGCTGTATATGCATACTCCAGAATCTGCTGGAAGGTCTTTGGCGAGAGGAAGTCCAGAGTATAGTGTTGACTATTGCGGTGGAAGAGGATCTCAAACATCTTGCTGGTGCAGGCCAGCACCGTCCGGTGGGCGTGGAACTCCTGGCTGTCCACCATGATGACCACATCGCACAGAGTCCCGGCCAGCCGCATCTGGTTGGCCTTGCACAGCAGCCCCGTGGGGTGGCTAGGGTTCTGCAGCTGGATCATGCCCATTTTTGTCAGATCCATGATGCTCCCCTCGGCTCAGGCATGAGGCTTTCTTTCCTTCTGGGCTCTGCGTGGCGGGGCTGGGTGGGTTTCCTGGGCCAATAGAGGAGGCTAGGAGAAAGAAGAGGGGAAGAAACAAAAGAGATGAGAGAACAAAAGACAAATTCATCAGTGTCCCTAAAAGTAAGAATTCAACCACTACAACATGCCCCCTCCTCCCTGTTGCCAAGCCCTTTGCAAGAGGATCTTAGAGATTTTAATTGAAATAGCTTCCTAGAAATCTACAACTCTGCCTTTCAAGCCCAGGGATGCTGAGAGTAAAAAGAAGGTTCTGCCACAGCAGATGCCTAATTCACTACTCTATGACATCTGTTAGATGAAGTGAAATGAAAATTGTAGAGAAGTCCTGTAAGTCCTCAGCTTTCTCCGTATCTGAGAATAGGGGCTCCCTAGGCAAGGCCAACATTCATTATGACGAAGTGCACTTACTTAAAATTAGCAAGACTTTAGCCCCTTCCTTGTCAGCTTCACGCCAACCCCCTGGATGTCAAACCTTATCTTTAAAACAAAGTTTTTCCAAACTCTGCCTCACTACAGGAGCCCCAGAAGCAGAGTCAAACTCATTGGAGGCCAGGAGCCTGTAGTCATGGCACACAGAAATCTATGGACACTGGGCTCTCCTCTGCAAAGGCTATCCTCTCACCATCAGCCTTGGCCTCTGGCCTTCTACTGTTCTCAGGGCTGCAAAGCACTGGCAGACCCAAGCCCTGTCCGCATCCCTAGGTACTAACAGGAACATACACACAACCCACACACTAACTTGGGTCATTTCTACCCACGGAAGCCTCAAAGTTATTGTATGTATAATATAAAATCTGAACTCTGTGTATTACACCAGCCAGAGACAGACAGAAAGAGTGTGTGGGGCAGGGCGCGGTGGCTCACGCCTCTAATCCCAGCACTTTGGGAGGCCCAGGCAGGTGTATCACCTGAGGTCGGGAGTTTGAGACCAGCCTGACCAACATGGAGAAGCCCCGTCTCTACAAAAAATACAAAATTAGCCAGGCGCGGTGGCACCCGCCTATAATCCCAGCTACTCGGGAGGCTGAGGCAGGAGAATCACTTGAAACCAGGAGGCAGAGTTTGAGGTGAGCCAAGATTGCGCCACTGCACTCCAGCCTGGGCAACAGGAGCAAAACTCCGTCTCAGAAAAAAAAAAAAGTGTGTGTGTATTTACACACACACACTTAGATAAGGTGTTGTACCTACCCTCCTGCCCACAACTGCCCGGTGGACAGGAGGATCTAAAAAACGAAGAAGGATGGGTCATTAAGGTATGGAGAGAGACCATAGTAAATATGGTCCCCTACAGCCAGGAGTACCCCAGCTCATGCTGGGCTGGGTGTGTGAACTCCATGTGTGTCCCACAGGCTCCAAGGAGTCTGCAAGTCCTGTGACCAGGGGCAGCAAGGGATGCTGGACATGGCCCAGAGGCGCTGGGAAGTGATATTGGCACCAGCATCTGTGGTGTGAGTTACAACTAGTACGAAAGGAAGACAGGGCTGGGAAACAAAGGCCTCTCCCAGAGCCTGTTCGGGATCAATAAGAGGGCTCCTAGACTCCAAACCTCGCTGAAGGAGTGTTAGAAAGACCGCGCAGGCCCAGGGCCCTCCCCGTGTCTGCCTTACAGCGACCAATATTGCAGTGAATGCACCGAGAGCAAGGAACAGCAAGGTCTTTCCCTCACTCTTCGAACACTGCTTGCTTGCCTCCACCCCCAGAAGGAGCTCTATCAGTTCAGGAGCCACCAAGCTCACACAGAAAGGATTCACAGGACGGCTGGTCAAGACACTTTTGCTGCCCACCCGGGGGTGGGGACGGAGGCCGTCAAGGGTGGGATGACCATTCAGCCGAGCCGAGCCACCGCGTGCTTTCCCGCAGACATCGGGGTTTCTGAGAACTAGGAGGGAACAGCCAAAAGAATGGAAGCTTGGAGCCCCAAAACAAGCCTTTTGGGTCCTGAGGGAAATCTGGGTGCCCACGGGCAGCCGTCTTCCCCACCCGCCGCTCGGCGCCCGCGATCCGGCTGGCGCTGGCTGCAGCGTCCAGCCGGGCGGCGCGGGGAAGAGCCGGCGATAACCCGCCCGAGCTCCGGGGATCGACCGCGCTCTCACACGCCCCCAGTTCCCAGCGACCCCCACCGAGACTTGGAGACGACTTCAGCAAACTTGGGGAAGCAACTTTTCCCGAGGAGCTAGACTCCTGAAAGGAGAGCTGAGCTAGGGACGAGGGAAAGCGAAAGAGACGGGGAGGAAAGGCGACAGTCCGGGCGGGCTGGACTCTGCGGCGAGAGCAGCAGGGGAGGCGGACCCGCCCCGCGGCGAAGGGGAAGCACAAAAGCCCCGCAGCGAGTTGTGGGAGGAAAGGCGAGAAGGGGTCTGCCCGCCCTCCCTCTCCGACCCAGGGCCGTGACCCCCGGGGAGCGACCGGCTGGGTCCCGGGCCTCTGGCCAGCGGCGCCAGCGGCCGGCGCGCCCGGCCCAAGCACGGTGCGAGCGTCTCGGGGAGGCGGCGAGCGAGTCGGTGCGGAGCGCTCCGTGCGTCCGGGTGGGTAAGCGGGCCGGCAGGACCGTGCGCATTTCAAGCGCGTGCGGGAGTGTGCGAGGCGCTGTGCGAGCTACCGGCGGGCGCGCCAGGGTGGGAAAGGCATCCCGAATGCATCAGGTGCAGAGACCGGCACCCACCGAGAGCGGCCGGGAGCGCACGGCGAGCTCTGGTGTCACCGCCGGTCCCGCCGAGAGCCGAGGAGGGCCCGGAGCGCTGGAGACCCTCTGGAGCTTCCCTCCCTCCCCTGCAAAAGGGGGGGATCAAGTCCAATCAAGAAAAAGCCCACCACGTTTTTTCAAAAGAGAAACAAAACGTAAACAGTCCCAGTCCTGTTCCCCTCCGCCCCCAGATCTACTCGTCAGCTCCTCCGATTCTAGCTTCCCAGCCGGCCGGCGAATAAACACACAAATAAATAAACCACAACCTTATCTCGCGCCCGCGCACCGGTCCGCATACATAAGAGCACCCACGGGCTCTGTTCCTCCGCCAGCCCCTGGCGGTACAAAGCCTCCGGATCCCCGACCCCTCTGCTCACGCCCTCAGCCCCCACACACCGCTACGCCCCCCACCTCTCACCCCGACCGTGCCCTGGAGAGGAAGGGCTGGGGAGGCAGCTGCGCCCAGGCTGACAGCCGGGGCTCCCCCTTCTAGCCGACCCCCAACTGGTGGCGGCGACGGCTGCAGCGGCAGGAAGGGAACACGCCAAATATAAAAGGCACAAGCCCAGCGGCCGAGTGGCCGAAGCGAGCGCGCGCCCCCAGACCTCTCCAGCCCCGGGGAGCCCCGGCGCGCGGCGCTCGCTGGGCGGTGCGCCTCTTCCCGGCCCCTCACTCACCGCAGCCGAGCCGGGCACTGTGGGGTGGGTGTGCGTGCCTGTCGGGGGGTGTGTGCCTGTGTCGGGGAGGGGTGTTGCTGGGGAACTGTTGCTCTCCGTATCACGGCGGCAGCGACAGCATCGCCCGGCAGTTCGCAGTACCCGCTCTCATCGCCCTCAACTCCTCTCTGCTGCGAGGATAGCAAATCACCACCGGCTGCTGCGCCTCCGCCGCGTCCCACGTCAACGCCGAGCCCCCTCCCCTGCAAGGCCCCGGCGCCTCTCCATCTTTAGTGCTGGCGGCCGAGCCCGGCTCCCTGCCCACAGCTGCCCCCCCTCCCCCCCCCCCTCCCGCGCCGTCCCCGGGCTCAGCCCGCCCACCACCCCGCACTGGCCGAGCCCGCGCGCGCTCCCCGCCCCACCCCTCCTTTCCCCTCCCCTCCCTTCCTCTCCCTTCCCCGCGCTCCGCGCTCCGGGCTTCGCCTGACATCTAGCTGCTGCTGGGGCGCCGGCGGCCGCCTCTCACCGGCCGAGCGGTGAGGAAGGAAGGAGCTAGAGGACAGGAGTGCATGGGGACTCGGAATCCTTAATAGGGGAACTGAGGGTGAAGGGCGCGCAGCAGCCCCCACCTACTCCCAAGATTTTAATTTCCATTGGATACAGGTTTTGTCCCCCCTCCCCGCACCCCGGTGCTCAAGCACGCAGTTTTGTCCCCTCTTCTAATGTTTGCCCCAATTCAGTGCGTGTCATCTCGCCTTCAACTTTTTTCTCATGGCTCGGGGCTGCATTCCCAGTGGCCCCTGACATCTGTTTTAAAAGGCCGCTTTCCTAGCCCAAACCCGGGCCTCTCATCCTCCTGGCTACTGCGCGCCTCCCGGCTTGAGCATCCGGATTTCAATAAGTCTCCCAAGGCAGAGTTCGCGGGCCCTGGTGAACCAGGTGCCAGAAGGTCCGCGGGGATCTGTTGTCGAAGCGAGACACCCTTTTTAGCTGTCGCGATTGCTGGAGGCCAAGGTCGAGTCCTGGGAGAAACTGCTCTCTCCCAGACTTGGACAGCCTCTCGGCTCTGCCCGCATCCCATCCCCACCCCCATCCCCCCCCCCACCCCCCCCCCTCCCCACCCCCCCCCCACCCCCCCCCCCCCCTCCAGCAATCTGGGTGGAAACAGTTCCCGAGAACTGCGCCCAGCTCAGTGCACAATCTTCAGGGGGCAGGGGGAAGCTTGGACAAGCTCTGGGCCCCTCAAAAGTGTGTCCTCCTTCAGCTGCCGCCCTACTTTAGAGGGTAGAGCAGCCAAAGAAAATGTACTCTTCCTCTGACTGCAGAAAGCTGCCCTCTCCCCTTTTCCCTGGAGCTGAGCGAAGGTAGGGTGCCAGAGGCGGGAAGCGCTCTTCGGGCACGGGCTGTGGATTCTGACCGAAGCCCAGGAGGTTGGGGTGGGAGGTGGGGGTGGCCGAGAGTGCCATCCAGGGGTCTCAGGCCAGTCAGCCATTGAGGTCACGCGGTTTTAGCAATGCGGGGCTTATGTCACCAAGGCCTTAGTCTGCATGTTCTGTCCGTGACTCGCGGGTGGGCCAAAGGTTTTCCGCAAGACTCACCTAGAATCACACCTCCATGCGTGCCTCTGGCACTGCCCCAGACCAAGAGTCAAGTCACTGCCCCAGACCCAGTCCCATGAACTGTAGGGTCATGGAAGGTGGCAGAAATCTGTATCTGTTCGCTGAAGGCCAGGCGGTAGAGTTTACACATGGAAGTGATCCGTGTTCACAAGAGCCGCTCATGAGGCAGCCCCAAAGATGGGTCATTCCATCCCAGCAAGGGCCACTCCTGACTCCTAAGAGCAGGGAAAGCTCAGCCCAGCAGGAGTCTGTGGAGAGAGCTGGGCAGGGGAACACACTTGAGTGAAGGAAGGGCTCCTCTGATAGCACTGGATACAACCACACCAAACCCAGGGCAAGGGGAGGGGAAGCCCAGTCCCTGGGTATTCATTTCATTAACAATAAAGAGCAATCCCATTTAGAGACTACCTATTTTTCTAACTAAGGTCTATACACCCTGTTAGAGGAAAGGGATTTAAAGAAAGTTAGGAAACAACTGGTCTGCAAGGAGAGCAAGAGTGATGTAAGGAGAGGAGAAAAACCCTCCTGGTGCCTCACCAGGGAAATAGAAGAAAGAATCATTACACTTGTTGAGCTTCTGCCTAGATAGTGCCTGCCGGAGGTTTCCGCTTTGCTGTCCACATCCACCTACCAGCCTCTCCTCGGTGCAGTAGCAGGAGAAGCACACAATTAACCCCTGATCCTAATCTCCTATTAATCCTCAAATCAGAGAAAGAGAGAATCTCTGGAAACAATGGGAGAGAAAGCACAATCCTCCATGGCCCTGGCCTCCCCACCCCCGTGCCATATTCACTCTATGTGAAAATCTCCCTTGCTTCATAAACTCTGCCCATTAAAAAGCCCAGCCCTTGTTAGTAAGTGTTAAAGAGAGATTAATGCCTGAATTTAAGAGGTGGAGAAGGTAACAAAAAGGAAGAAGGCAGGCGAGGCTGTGGGCTGAATGCCAGCATTGGGCTCCAAGCATTTCCACTTAGCGCTGAAGGCTGGCTGCACAGCAGTTTGATAAGGTTTATTGGGCCCAGATAAAGCTGCAGCAGCTCCCCCACCAAAACTGGCACCATTTATAGCCAGAGCTGTGTCCTTGGGTCCTGGGAAGGCTGATGAGAATCCTCAGTTCAGAGATTTCATATGGCAGCACCTAAAAACAAGCAGGATGGAAAATTACAAGAGAATACTCAATCTCTCGCACGCGCGCGCATGCCCATTCTCTTTCTGTCTCTCTCATGTTCGTGTATTTAGAGTGATTTTTCTTTTCCAAGGATCTTGTAAGGGAAACCTGGGTATCAGTTCTAAAAATACAGGAAATCTCAATCTTAGGGGGAGATCATGCTAGAGACAGAGGGATAGATGAGCTGGCCCTTGCATGGAATTCCATTGCTAAATCTTCTTATTCCCTCATCTCCTTCTTTACCCATGTACCTCCCACCACTGGCAGCCTTTCAGAGCTCAGTTAGTGGAACAGGAGGGTATAGCAGTTCTAAGAGATCATACAAGAAGGAGACAGTGAAAATAATAACTCATTCTGAGCACTGACTATGAAACTTAACACATTACCTATGTTGTTTTATTTAATCCACATAACAATCCTATTAATGCAGGTGCTATTATTTTCCCAATTTCGGTGGACATGAAAACTGAGGCTCAGAGACATTAAGTGCCTTACTGCAGACTGTAGATCTATTAAACATCAGAGCTGAAACTTTACATCAGACCATTCTGACTGCAAAGCTCATGCTCTTAACTTCTAGATTATATAGCCTCTAGTGAAATAGATGAAAGAAGCAAGGGCTTTTAATTTTCCTTCTTCTCTTACTCTCCTGAGGCCAAGATCCGTGCAGCAGCCAGCCAAGCTGAGGACCAAATGGTTCTCAGCTTGGTCACCAGGTAAACAGACTTAGATCCCCCAGGATCTTACACTTTTCCTCCTCCCTCAGAATCTCAGACAGAAATTGGGCAGGGGGCTTTGAATTACAAAAAAACTTCAACTAAAGAGATAGGAAGAAGAATATAGTGGTGTTTTGAGTATCTGCGTATGAATGGAATGTTGCAACTCTTTAAGTTCCAACTCTTAATTTGGAACATATATTTAATTTTTTTATTTCAAAGTAAACTTTTCTATCATGATAAAAAAAAAAATCAAAGATCCCTACTTTTTGGGGAGGAGATGCTATCTTGCATTTCCCCAAAAACTTGTGATGAGTGGAAAATGAAGCCTGTTCAGGGAGAGATGCAGGTAGTGACGCCCCTGAGTAGAGGAAAAATATTCTCTGCAGTTGAGAACTCCAGATTGCCACTGGGGAATGTACCAGGGCATCAGACCTTTACCCTACCAGGGACTGTTAGGGGAAGACACCACAAGCCTATTGTGTCCATTTCTGGAGTAAAAAAATCTTACAGTCTTACAGTCCTTCAGATCATCATTCCAGCCATCTACTATAGAGCTGTAGGTGATGTCAACAATTGGGCAGAGTAGGCCGGGCACAGTGGCTCACTCCTGTACTCCCAGCACTTTAGGAGGCCAAGGCAGGAGGATCACTTGAAGTCAGGAGTTTGAGACCAGCCAGGCCAACATGGTGAAACCCTATCTCTACGAAAAATACAAAAATTAGCCAGGCGTGGTGGCACGTGCCTGTAATACCAGCTACTTAGGGGGCTGAGGCAGGAGAATCGCTTGAACCTGGGAGGTGGTGGCTGCAGTGAACTGAGATTGGACCACTGTCCTCCAGCCTGGGTGACAGAACAACATCTCATCTCAAAAAAAAAAAAAAAAAATTAGGCAGAGTAGAATTTACTCCTGTATATGTTGACATTTTGTTATTGTTTTTAAATTTTAATTCTTTCACATTACGTCCTTAGATGTCCCCTCCAAAAAGCAGAGGGGGAAAGAATCAGGTGATGTATGTGTTGCGGTTAGTTGAGGCTTAGCAAACCAAATAAGACAGCCTCTTTGATTAGTGATTGCCATCATCCCTCATCCCCCACCCCACCACTACCACCACCATCACCGCCCCAACCAACAGAGACCTGGTTAGTGGTGTTTACAAACTTGAGTTTCTCTTCCAGGTGCCAAGTATGTCCTTCCCCCCTCATCTGTAGAGCAGAGAGTGACTTTTCAAAAGGGTAGGAGGAGGGATTTTTTTTTTTTTTTTTTTTTTTAGCTCCTGAGGCCTTGGGTCACTGTGACCCCAAGATCTTCGTGATTGAGGAAGAAAAAGCTTTTTCTTCTCTCTCTATCTCTTTCCCCAGCATATCGCAAATGGTGTTGGGACCTAGTGTTGTCAACTCAGATAGCAAATCTGAGTTGTTATTAGTGCAAAGATGCCCTAAGGGGGTAGGCACTGAGGATGAGATCTGCAATGAATGTTATGGGGAAGCGTGTTTATAATTATAATGGGATTTAATGTACACTGGGACCAGATGATGGCAGCCATTTAAAAAAGAGATGCTTAATAAGAGAGGTCCCTTAATGACAGGCAGCAGGGCTCAGGATATTATGGAAGAAGCACGGTGTTTCACTGGGTGTCACAAACCATGTGCCAGGTTTTATGGGGTTCCTAACAAAGCTTTGGGATGAAACATAGCAATCACTGATCGCTGTCAGCTATCGGGCATAATGTTTGAATATTGTCTTTGAAAGGGGCATATGCACTTAGAGGAAGGCATTTTCTCCCTTTCAGATACACATACTCACTTAAGCACAGACACATAGGCTCTAGGCCAACATTGAATAGTTTTTGGTGTTTCTGGAAATCTGCTTAGTTCTGCAAAAGCTAGCCTCAATTTCAGAACTAAAATTTCGCCACTAGGGAAGGGTGCATTTTCCATATCGTGTGCATGAAATGAAGCAGCATGAGTCCTATTATGGGTCATAGGAGTCCCACAGATGAATCCCCAGACACCATGCTGAAAATTAACCCCAAGTCCTCATGGGGAGACATGGGCTTTTTTAACAGTTTGCTGTTTCTTTGTTGGGGGGCCAGGAAGAGGGGCTATGTAACATTTTTTTATGCTGTTTAACTATAATAACGGACGGCTTAACTTTCGAGTTAACATTATGGATTTCAATCCACGGCAGCTGTTTTATAACAGGAGCGTTATAGTAATGGACAAAGCCATGCAAAAGGAAAACCATGCTCCTTAGAGGTGCCACCATAGTCCAGAAATACAACTCCATGTCCTCTACCAAGTTTATTATTATTTTTTTCTCTCTCTCTCCTGATGTGAAAGAAGCATATGAAAACCTCATTCATCGAATACAGGCCTCAACTATAGTTACTGTGTTGGCTGTTCACAAAACATGATATGGCCAGACTTAGGGTCCTTAAAGCAGAATATTCCATTTATCCTGACAGGGAGAAAATGCAAGGGGTAAGTGAACACTCACCTTCTAGTCACGCACTCTCAGATGCTGAGTTACTGGAGAAGCCTCTTTTCAAATAGCAGTGGTATGTCAGGGGTACACAAGCCATAAGATGAAACTATTTTACTTGATAACAGGTAATTTATGCCAATCATATTAAAATTATAGCAAGACAAATGCTCGTATCTTGTGGAGTAGAATTGCAAATTTGTGTGGATTCGTAATATGAAATGAAAGACGTCCTTGGAGTTCTCCCTTGAGAAAAGCTCAGTGCCTTTCCCTGAAAGGACTGAGTGAGTGGAAGACCAGGAGGTGCCTGTGAGCCAGGGCTGTGGTGGGCTCTGAGCCTCCCTTGCCAGGCCAGTTTCATTTGTCTCTTTTGGAAGTCATTGCTGGATCTTGGATGTAATCTTCTCCACCCACCCTTGAGTCAGAATTAATTTCTTCCATTCTCCATAAGCCCCTTAGCACTATCTGAACATTTATCATAGTATTTACCGCCATCTGCCTTATATCTGACTGAGTCATGTGCATTCTGACCACCCACTCCTTTGTGAGTTTCTGGAAGGCGAGGCCTCAGTCTTGTTCAATTTAGTATTTCCACTCCCAAGCCCCAGAGCCTAGCACACTGTCAAACAGAGTAGATGAAAATGTTTGTTGATGAACTAACTGAAAGCATGCATGCATGAATGAATGAACGAACATAGAGCCCAAATATTTTAGGGATTAGGGAGAGAGGGGACCATTCTGTATTCAAACATTTAGGGCAGAATTCTTTGTGCTATGAGGTTTTCACCAACCTTTGAAAGATGAATGGGCTATGGATAAGGGTTGAGGGTATCTGTTGAATTTAATTGTATACAGCTAATTGAGGGTATAACTGGGCTGTTTCAGTTGACATCTTCCTCAGGGTCCTAGAACCAAGCTTTTCTCAATATCCTAGGAGTTTTAATAAATATTTATTAAATTGTCTGGGCATGGTGGCTTACGCCTGTAATCAATCCCAGCATTTTGGGAGGCTGAGGCGGGAGGATCACGTGAGCCCAGGACTTGGACACCAGCCTAGGCAACATAGTGAGACCTCCTGTCCACAAAAAAATAAAAAATAAGTGAGCCGAACATGGTGGCATGCACCCGTAGTCCCAGCTACTTGGGAAGCTGAGGAGGGAGAATTGCCTGAGCCCAGGAGGCTGCAGTGAGCCGTAATCACACCACTGCACTCCAGTGTTGGCAACAGCATGAAAGCCCATCTCAAAAAAAAAAAAAAAAAAAACCTGCATTGAATTGAAGTGAAATGAATTTGTTTGAATCATATTGTTTATCACTCCCACAATGGCCTTGTCATCCCAGTCCCAAGTAGCTAACCAGTTCAGGGCAGAGAGGAGAGCATCTGAGCCCTCCTAGGGACCCCAGTGGATGTAGGACTGCTGACTGAATCCAGCACTAGCATATGAGACACGCATTAGGCACGAGTACTGACAGATTCACTCTGCTGTTACCAGGTGTGACAGAGACTGGCTAGCTGTTCCCCAAACTTCTTCCTGGGCGCACCTACATTTTTTTGGCTTACCTTGCAGTTAGGTGCAGGCCATGTGATTGAGTTCTGGCCAATAGATTGTGAGCAGAAATCTTCTGTGCCACTTCAAGGACTGGCCCATAAAAACTCCCAAGGGGAACTCCACATTCCCTTTTCTTTCCTGTGACTTGACCCCATGAGCACAGAGCTATCTTAGAAGCTGAGCAATAAAAGACAGCAGGGCCAGAATGGACAGAGCCCAGAGCCCTGAATTACGCTTAGAGAAGAGCTGCCTGCCTACTAAAAAACATCTATTTTGGACTTTATATAAATAAGAAATAAACTTTTGATATCTTCCATAGGGCTGCCAAATAAAATAAATTAATGAAAATGTTAAATTTGAATATCAGATAAACAATGAATAACTTTTTAGTATGTCTCAAATATTGCATAGGACATAATTATACTAAAAAAATTGTTTATCTGAAATTCAAATTGCAATTGTTTTTTGTTGGTTTTTATTTTCCTAAATCTGGCAACCCTAGCTTTTAGCTATTACATATTTTTCATCTTATTATAGTAGCTAGCATTACCTTAATTAATACACCTTGGTTTCATTTGCCAGAAGCAGCAAGGATATAGCACCTGAGCTGGGATTTCACCTGGGACAAGGAGAGGCCTCCAGGTTCACTTGACCACGAGGAAGTGATGCATGGGGCACCCTGTGTGGACAGAGCCAAAGGGCAAACGAAGAAAGATCCTGACAGTTTCCAGTTTACCCTTTTTCCTACGAGCCTCTTTTTCCTTAGCAGCCTCTTCCGCCCGACTGAGTTTCTATGGGTGCAAGGATGGGGGCAGAAAGGAAGGCGTCATAATGTGGACCTATTCAAGACGTTGGTCAAGCCACTGATCTTCCCATCTTCCATTTCCTCCTTTGTACCATAAATACCCAGTGTAGCATAAAGGCTGAGAGCTTGGGCTTTGATTTAATCAGGTGGGTCTGTATTCAATACGTCCACCACATTGGTCCTGGGTGGTCTCAGGAAAATTACTTAAGCTCTCTGATTTGCAATGTGCTCGCCTGTAAACTGAGGACAATTAGAGTATCCACCTCACTAAAGTTTCTGTGAGGATTCTCAAGAAGTGCCTGGCCCACAGTAAAAGATCTGAAAACGTTAGGTAATATTAGTGTTGTCAGATAATCTTTCTTTCTGCCCTCCTCCTCCAAAATAACTTATTATAAATATTTGGAGTAAGGCACTGTAATTAATTTTATTTTTGTTTTGTTTTGCTTTGGTTTTTGAGATGGAGTGTCGCCATGTTGCCCAGGCTGGAGTACAGTGATGTGATCTCAGCTTACTGCAACCTCTGCCTTCCAGGTTCAAGCGATTCTCCTGCCTCAGCATCCCGAGTAGCTGAGATTACAGGCACCCACCACTATGCCCAGCTAATTTTTGTATTTTTAGCAGAGATGGATTTTTGCCATTTTAGCCAGGCTGGTCTCGAACTCCCGACCTCGGGTGTTCCGTCCACCTTGGCCTCCCAAAGTGCTGGGACTACAGGCATGAGCCACCATGCCCGGCCAATTTTAAATCTCTTTAAAAGAATGAAGCATGACCTGTGTTTCTTGGCTTCTAATTGCAGCTGAGCGCAGCTGTTTGTGGCCCTGTTCTCCCAGGCTCGTCTCGTTCATTCTGTTGGAAGTGAGGTGAGCAGGCAAATGGAGAGCGAGGCAGAGTGTGCAGGGGGTGGTGTTAATTTTCACCTCGTAGCATGACATGTTTATTAGTGTGTATGTACGTTAAGCGCAGCAGCCTGGTTTCCTTGAGTTAAATAGCAGTCATGCCCAACTGGCTCTCCATGTACCATTACTCCAAGTGATTGAGCCAATTTCTCCCTCTGCCATGAGTTTAAGTTGTAAACCTCTCAGCCAGACAGGGAGGCAATGATGGGCTGCCTGTTGTGATTATTATTAACCTTTAGCATTACACTTACAAGACCAGGGGGGTCTGTAGAGACGCCCAGGGTGACGTAGGCACAGACTACAGGCTCCCATCCACCCACCTCGGTTCAGCCTGCATCTCTTCTCTACAAGAAATGCAAGCACGTGAGCGTTCACTTTGGCCATGCTGGGAGGCTCCAGCCTACCAGTCTGGGGTGAGAGACGGCTTGTGCTGGGTGAATAGAGAAATGTTGGGTGTGCTCTGTTCCATTTGGGCAGAGGAAAAGAAAGCGCATTGCAAGAAAGCTGGAAAAGAGATTTCTTTCTTTCTTTCTTTTTTTGTGCCCAGGCTGGAGTGCAATGGCGCAATCTCAGCTCACTGCAACCTCTACCTTCCGGGTTCAAGCGATTCTCCTGCCTCAGCCTCCCAAGTAGCTGGGATTACAGGTACCCGCCACCACGCCTAGCTAATTTTTTGTATTTTTAGTAGAGACAGGGTTTCACTATGTTGGCCAGGCTGATCTCAAACTCCTGACCTCACATGATCCACCCACCTCAGCCTCCCAAAATGCTGGGATTATAGGCCTGAGCCACCACGCCCGGCTGGAAAAGAGATTTTCTAGGGGTGCCTGCATATTCAGAAATCATTTGCCAGCCAGAATTTTTTCTCTTTGCCGTATATTTGTCAGCCAGCTGCTAAGTTATCCAGGCAAAATTTGCAGGGACAGCAGCTACCCCCTTGCTGTTAGCTAGTTGACCAACACCACATGTATTTAGCATAATTATACCAGGAGCTTGGAGTCACAGAGGGCTACACGGAAGGAGAAAGTGTTAAGAAAGCTGTCTATCCCAGATCCACCACTATCCATGACTTTCCCCCTTCCAGTCCATATTTCTTTTATTTTCCTTCAAGGAACCAACCTTCTTCCTTGTTGATTAATCACGAATTGGCAGAGATGGCAGTTCCCTGAATGTGGGCAGCTTGTTTTGCTTTTCTGAACAGTTTGGTCTCTGAAAATCTCTGAGAAGAAAAAAAGTCCACCACCCAGCCCTAGGGTGCTTGTGTTGCTGCTTTGTTAAAAATCCAAGGGTACCTTTGGGCCAGCACTGGGGGGAATCTGCAGTCAAAAAAATAATTCTGCCCTCAGGAAGGTTACTGTTTAATAAGCAAGGCTGGAATCAGGAAGGCAGGTGGTGGGAGGCCTTGTGTTACTGTTGTTTCCCAAAATGAAAGAGGATGGGGGAGGGGGAGGTGTTTGGGAGGACAAGCACCACACAGAGCCTGCCTGGGTCAAAGGTAACAGAGTAACCATTGTCTAACTGAGCAATTTCCTACAGTCTCCTGGAGGGGCTCCTGCCAGCAGCTTGATAAACTCCGTTGTTTATGTAGAATGAATATTGATTTGATAGGTGTAAACAAATTTAAGCCATACCTTCCATTTATTTTGGCCATGACATTTATTGAATACCGCTTATGAGGGAATAACCTATGGCTAACACAGATTGAGGACTCACTCGGCATCAGGCTCTGGCTCTTGACATGTGTCATCTCCTTTACTCATCCAAATAATCTCATGAGGTGTGGACTGTTGTCAAACCCATTTTACAGCTGAAGAAAATGAGACAGAGAGATAAAGCAGCCTTCCTGAGGCCACACAGCTAAAGGGCAGCCAGCTCCCACAGACTCCATGCCTGGACTGCTTGTCCTCATACTTCCTCTTTGGATTAATTTCCATTCCTGATGGCAGAGGCATTTGGTCCTGCATCAAGAGAAGGGAAGGAGATGGGGCTGGGCTCATAGTTCACGCCTGTAATCTAGCACTTTAGGAGGCCGAGGCAGGCAGATCACTTGAGCGCCAGAGTTTGAGACTAGCCTGGGCAACATGGCAAAATCCTGTCTCTACAAATATATATATATAAATTAGCCAGGCATGGTAGCGTGCCTCTAGTCCCAGCTACTTGGGAGGCTAAGGTGGGAGAATCAGTTGAGCCCAGGAGTTTGAGGTTGCAGTGAGCTATGATCACACACACTATGATCAGCCCTCTGTGACTCCAGGTTCCTGGTATAATTAAGCTAAATATACATGGTCCTGGTCAACTAGCTAACAACTAGGGGCTGGCCATCGCCCTGCAAATTTCAGCTGGATAACTTAGCATAGGGCTGATAAATATAAGGCAAAGAGAAAAAAACTCTGGCTGATGAATGATTTCTTCTTTTTTCTTATTTTTTTTGGAGACGGAGTCTCGCTCTGTCACCCAGGCTGGAGTGTAGTGGCACGATCTCAGCTCACTGCAAGCTCTGCCTCCTGGGTTCACGCCATTCTCCTGCCTCAGCCTCCCCAGTAGCTGGGACTACAGGCGCCCGCCACCACGCCCAGCTAATTTTTTGTATTTTTAGTAGAGACAGGGTTTCACCGTGTTAGCCAAGATGGTCTCGATCTCCTGACCTTGTGATCCGCTCCCCTTGGCCTCCCAAAGCGCTGGGATTACAGGCGTGAGCCACCGCGCCCGGCCGAATGATTTTTGAATATGGAGACACTCCTGGGTCTCTTTTCTGGCTTTCTTGCCATGCCCCTTCCTTTCCCCTGCCAAATATAACAGAGGACACCAATATTTCTCTCTTTGATTTTTTTTTTTTTTTTGACGGAGTCTCACTCTGTCGCCCAGACTGGAGTGCAGTGGCGCGATCTCGGCTCACTGCAGCCTCCACCTCCCAGGTTCAAGTGATTCTTCTGCCTCAGCCTCCCGAGTGGCTGGGACTACAGGCATGTACCACCATCCCTGGCTAATTTTTGTATTTTTAGTAGAGACGGGGTTTCACCTACTGGCCAGGCTGATCTCGAACTCTTGACCTCAGGTGATCCGCCTGCCTCAGCCTCCCAAAGAGCTGGGATTACAGGTGTGAGCCACCACGCCCAGCCTCTTTTTCTTTCCTCTAGGTTGAGGAGAGGAAATGGGACGGTGGGTTAATATGAAAAATAGATAGGCTGGTAAAGCTGTTATGTTCATTTCTAAATGAGTACTCACCAGGCGCTCATGCCTATTTGTATGCATTAGGTATAACTAGAAGACAAGGCAGTTCACTTTTCCATAAGCATGCAAGAGTTTGCCCTCTTCAAAATAGTTGCCCTCTTCAAAATGCCAGATAGACTCTTAAAAGCAAAAGAGACTTGAAATGTCAACTAGTCCTAAGGTGAGTGGTAGGACTCGACTCCAGAGGCGGGGCTCAGACACCAGACCAAATTGAGGGCTAGCTAAAACACAGACAGGCAGAAGCAGCTCTCCATAAGACAGCCCACCTGTGTGCCATGTCAGCTTACCATTGTCTTGGCAATACTTGGGAGTTACTGCCCCTTTCCTTGGCAATGAACTGATGACCCAAAAGTTACTACCCCTTCCCTGGAAACTTCTGCATAAACCACCCCCAATCTGCATGTAATTAAAAGTAGATATAAATATGACTGCAAAGCTGCCCTGAGCTGCTGCTCTCTGCCTATGGAGTGGCCGTGGTCTGCAGGAGCAGTCACAGAGCTTAACACCACTGGAGCTGTAACACGGCTGCTTCAGTACAGCTGTTTTCTTCTACCTCAGCTTGCCCTTGAATTCTTTCCTGGATGAAACAAATGACCCTCATGAGCTAAGCCCCAGGTTGGGGTTCACCTGCCCTGCATCAGTCCAATCTCACCATTTTACAAGGAGGAAGCAGAACAGAGAGATGGCACAGCATTCCCAAAGCCATATGGCCAATGAGAGCCAGGACTTGGGACCAGAGCCAGTTTGGGGCCATCATGAGTACGTCATGGAAGCCATTCAGCCATTCTTGGAGATCTTTTGGTATTGCCTTCCAAGTACATAGCATTGATTTTTTTAAATCTTCAGTCATGGCATGTCTTGCCCATAGAGGGAAGATTTGATTTTCAAAACTAGCACCAATATCTCAAGAGGGTGGTGAAGCTGGGTAATAAAATTTGAGGTCACAAACAAGGGGGACTAGGGAGCAGTAAAGTTGAAATCCTCCTGTGGCTCATAACCCAGCAATAATAGCAACATAGTGGTAAGAATTCTATTCTCAGGGCCATGGCTCATGCCTGGAATCTCAGCACTTTGGCAGGCCAAGACGGATGGATCACCTGAGGTCAGAGTTTAAGGGCAGCCTGGCCAACATAGTGAAACCCCGTCTCTACTAAAAATACAAAAATTAGACAGTCATGGTGGTGGGCGCCTGTAATCCCAGCTTCTTGGGAGGCTGAGACAGGAGAATCGTTTGAACCCGGGAGGCAGAGGTTGCAGCAAGTTGAGATCACACCACTGCACTCCACCTTGGACAACAGGGCAAGACTCGATATAAAAAAAAAAAAAAAAGAATTATATTCTCTTTCTCAATGTGTAATATATATTTTCTCAACATGTAATCTACATTGGGAGATACATTATCTCTGTATCTATTTATATATATGTATAGCTATGTGTGTAAACACCCATACAGGTGTGTATAGTCATTCTGACATACTAGTTTAAATGTCAGAATCCTGTTACTTGACAGGTGTGATTTCTACATGCACAATCCATTAATGCTTTTCTTTGGGGTGAGAGATGATTCCGTGGAGAAGCAATGTGTGGTGTCAAGGTCTAGGCTTTGAAATCATACTAATGTGGGTCTCAAACCCAGATCTGTCATTTAATAGCTATGAAAGTTTGGCAGATTTCTTAAGCCTCAGTTTCTTTACCAATATAAATGATGACATCTAAGGTCTCTGTAACTTTGAAGAAGTTAAGGAACATGGCCAAGATCTCCCATTCGTAAGAGACAAAGCTGGAAGTAAACCTAGGTCTATCGGATTCCCAAAGCTGGCCCTTTCTTGGATGCCCCTCTGACTGCACCCCATGCATAGGGAAGCAGAGGGCATTTCCCTGGGAATGAATACCACTATTGGATTGGAGATGAGATGCCGATCCTGCCCAATCTTTTCTTTTTAAAGCTACCACTTTTGCCCTGTGTGAAAGCAGCCAATAGGTTAAGATTATGTATGTTTCTAGTGGTATGTATATTAGACTCTAGTAAAAAAAAAAAAAAAAATCCTCTCCCACTCCCTCACCCATGACTAAAAATAAAATGCCAAAAATATTGCCAGGAAGAGAAATTTGGTGAAAAGCAGGAAAGACTATAAATTGACTACAGTCTACTGCAAAACATGGATTTCTCCAGTTTCTTCATTCTGTATAAACTCTCAGTCATCAGAAGAGATTTTCTTTCAAGGGAAAGCATTCAAATAAACTACACCAATATTTGACCGTGTAGAAGTTCTTCTCAAAGAAAGATAATATCCAATCTTTCCAGAAAGATAATTTTCCTTAATTGAGTTTACTACCTGCTGAGCGCCTTTAGTAACAAGAAAAAAATCATGGAGCGGTGGTAATATTTTTTTCTTCCCCAGCATCTTTTTGGAATGTTCTGAAATGTTTACTTATTGATTTCCATCAGACTGATTGGAGAGAGCATGGTGAAATGATGAGAACATTAGATTTCCACTCAGAAGGCCTAGATTCAAGGTCAGCTCTGCCAAGCACTTCCTGTGTAGCCTTGGGCAAGTCACTTAACCTCTCTGTGCTTCAACATTCTCCTCTGTAAAACTGGAGATATTATACAGAAAAAGTTTTGACCAGTTTAAAGTACTTGCTCAGTTCTTTGAGAAGAGCTCTAAGACTAGTCTCTAACTGACTCTGAGCTTCAGCAAGTTAATTCCCCTCCTTGGGTTCCTTGTGGAGAACATTAAGATGTTGAGCTAGTTTTATTACTAAACCTGCTCTACCTAGGAAATTCTCTAATACTCTGTGAACTCTATCAGATACACTGAAATGAGGTGCTGGCAGCTGCGGACGGAGAGAAGGTGTGATGTGGGTGTGCTTAAAGGAAGGTCTCTTTATCACAACCTTGCCCCCTGATCCCGAGGATGCTCAGGAAATGAGAGGCCTCCACACACAGGAGCAGAATGAGGAGAGTGAATTCAAGCTGGGCTTCAACTTTAGCAGGAAATGGGAAGGCGTCTCTGCCAGTGATGGCTCTCTGTGGCTCTGGAAAGGAAACAACATAGCAGCAGTGAAGCCACGGTCAGGTCATAGAGGAGGGAGTAGGAGAGGAGGGCATGGCACCTGTGGTTATGGAGGCTTTAGCTGTGACCCAAATAAGGTCCGTGGTATAGAAGGGGATGATGAAGAACTAGAAAGAGGTATAGATATGCTACTTTGAATCAGGTCTGCAAACAGCGTTCCTCCCTTGTTCAGAGATCATGCCCAAACAGCATATGCCTGACTCGAAACAGATAACATAACGAAAGATGGCTAGTGCCCACCTCAGGGCCTTGGCACTTGCTGCTCCCCCTGACTGTAGCTCTCTCTGCAGCACACAATACTCTTGTTTCCACTGGCCCTCTTCTCAATATCTGCATCAAACAGCTCTTCCCCACTGAGAGCCAGAGCACCTCCCTACAACTGCCCTGTCTGAACTGTCTCCCTCTCCTTCAGGCCCTCCTCTGGGTTTGATTGTTTTTATAGCACTTGTTACTCCCAGAAATGGTTTCCTTTGTGTATATGACCTTGTTTATTTCCTGTCGCCGCCCTTCCTGAAAACTCGCTAGGGCTCCCCTCTAGTTAGTGTAAGCTTCATGAGGGCAGAGGGCTAGACTGTGATTCATTCCGTCATACCCCAAGCTCCAGGACAATGTTTGGCATAGAGAGGCTCATAATAAATATTTGTTCAAAGAATGAAAGAACAAAACAAGAAATGTGCTATTTTTTTTCTCCCCAGGAAGACTTTTAAACAAACAGGCAGCATGTTCTTGAGAATGTGGGATTCAGGCCCAAAAAATTAACAGCTGGGGAAATGAAAGGAATATGTCCTTCCATCGGCTCTGAGTAGAGATTCCATTTGTGTGTTGTGGTTATTTTCATTGATACTGCTAACCGAAAGAAATAGCCTTGTGCATCATTATGTCCCTGCTGTCTGAGGGTGGGTCAGCCAGGAAGAAGGCTGGCTGGGCACAGTGGCTCATGCCTTTAATCCCAACACTTTGGGAGGCCAAGGTGGACAGATTACTTGAGGTCAGGAGTTCGAGACCAGCCTGGCCAACATGGCAAAACACTGTCTCTACTAAAAACACAAAAATTAGCTAGGCATGGTGATACATGCCTGTTGTCTCAGCTACTTGGAAGGCTGAGGCAGGAGAATCGCGTGAATCCAGGAGCTGGAGATTGCAGTGAGCCACGATTGTGCCACTGTGCTCCAGCCTGGGTGACAGAGTGAGACTCCGTCTCAAAACAAAAAAAGAAGGCAAAATGAATGATAGTGTCTGAAATTTGTGTGGACCTGTACCCAGTACTTTTACATAGCAGTAGCTTGTTTTACCACTTTGTAAAGTATAGAGCTAAGACCTGGATCCACGTCCACCAGCAACATCAGCACTCTTGCCTTTGCATTTAAACATAGTACAAATGAACACAGGCGGCCGGGTGTGGTGGCTTACATCTATAATCCCAGCACTTTGGGAGGCCAAGGCGGGAGGGTCATCTGAGGTCAGGAGTTCGAGACCAGCCTGGCCAACATGGTGAAGCCCCGTCTCTACCAAAAATACAAAAATTAGCCAGGCGTGGGGGCAGGCTGCCTGTAATCTCAGCTACTCGAGAGGCTGAGGCAGAATTGCTTGAACCCAGGAGGTGGAGGTTGCAATGAGCCGAGATCGTGCCACTGCACTCCAGCCTGGGCAACAACAGCGAAACTTCATCTCAAAAAAAAAAAAAAAAATGAACACAGGCTTGCTGGCTCCCCATGGAGAGGTCAAAATCGGAGCCCCTGTAGATGGGGCAGGTGATGATAAGCTTGCGAGCAAGGCCAGGACTAGGATGAGGCAAGTGAGGCAGCTAGGATGCAAAATTCAAAAGGTATCACTCTCGGAGCACTTGCGTGATTCTAAGTGTGATGCCTCCTTACATTTTGTACCATAATGCCGCACACCGCCTCACCCGGTCCTGGCCCTGCCCGTTGGAGTTTTTTGCAAGTTCTCTGTCCTTTTCTCTCATGTCATCTGATGCTTCTTTGTCTAGAAATAGCATTGAAATAACCAGAGACTGAATTGATCTTGGAGGAGGATGTGGCCCACTTTGCCAACTCGTTTCTAGCCACCTCTTGGCAAGCTCCTCTCCAAATGGCCGATGGAATTATTTTCTAAAGGACAGATCTGTCACTCCCCTTCAAGGGCTCTTTTCATGACCTACATTAAAAAAAAAAAAACAGCCTAAACAACTTGGCGTGGCCTTTAAGACCTTCACACGTTGGCACCATTCTCCTGCCCTGGTGAACCGCTCCCCACTCCCTGACTCGGCCATGCACTATCATGCCTCCTCAGCTCTGGACATTCTGTGCCTTCTACTCGAGGTACCCTTCTCTGTCTGTCTAGACCAAAATCATTTCTCCTTCAAAGTCTAACTCCAAGGTCATCTGTGCCCAGCACACTGCCTCGCTTTCAAAAAGTCTGGAAAACATTTAGGTGGACAGATGAGAGGAAGAGAGAAGTTCCAAATTAGGAGAAGTGCAAAGATACTGAGATTTTTGCAGCACCTTAGATTACAGATTTCCTTAGGCACGTTGCCACTGAGAAGGCTAAGGAGGAGGATGGTGAATGTGGTGAGGAGAGATGAGGGATGAATATAAGTCCTTGCACATGTGTATTGGGATATGGCGGACCAGTTGACGCCAGCGTAAGGTCCTCTTTCCTCATTAGTCCTGGGAAATCCATACATGTGCCATGGAATTTTAAAAGGCCGGAAGATACTACCTCTGGCTGACAGTTAGTTTGGGGTGACCCGCCCCCATCCTTCTCCTTTGGTTTCCTCTTTGCCATGATTGTCTCAGAAATTGGAAGGAATCGGCTGGGCGCGGTGGCTCACGCCTGTAATCCCAGCACTTTGGGAGACCAAGGCAGGCGGATCACAAGGTCAGGAGATCGAGACCATCCTGGCTAACACGGTGAAACCCCGTCTCTACTAAAATTACAAAAAATTAGCCGGGCATGGTGGCGGGCGCCTGTAGTCCCAGCTACTGGGGAGGCTGAGGCAGGAGAACGGCGTGAACCTGGGAGACAGAGCTTGCAGCGAGCTGAGATTGTGCCACTGCACTCCAGCCTGGGCGACAGAGCGAGACTCCATCTCAAAAAAAAAGAAAGAAAAGAAAAGAAATTGGAAGGAATCAGGCCAGGCAAGGTGGCTCACACCTGTCACCCCAGCACTTTGGGAGGCCGAGGTGGGCAGATCACTTGAGGTCAGGAGTTCGAGACTAGCCTGGCCAACATAGTGAAACCCCATCTCTACTAAAATTTCCACAACAACAAAAAATAGCCAGGCATGGTGGCGTGTGCCTGTAGTCCCAGCTACTTGGGAGGCTGAGGCATAAGAATCCTTGAACCCGGGAGACAGAGGTTACAGTGAGCCAAGATCACGCCACTGCACTCCAGCCCGGGCAACAGAGCGAAACTCTGTAAAAAAAAAAAAAAAAAAAAGAAGAAATCAGATGTGAACCCAACTCATTCCTGGTGGCCAGAGGGGTATCCAGATCTAGGAGGTTAGTGCTAGGCATAGGGTTGGGATCCTACCAAGCCAGCCAGCCAGGGCCTCCCAGGGCTCCTGCCCTACATTCCCAGCGCAAAAGGGGGTTGGGGAGTTATCTTTAGTACTTAGCCTGGGCAGAGCTAACTTTATAGCCTGGCTAAGTGTGAGTCACTCTTTGAACCAACTTGTTACAGTATTTTCCCATGACAACCTGGATCCTAGTTGTTGGCTGTAAAATGAAATTAGGTTCCCCGGGACCTCCCCAATCTACCCAGGGCCCATTTTTAGACTTTGCCTTTTAGCATTCAGGCTTCCTCGAGCCACCGGCGTCAGGGATATGTAACTGGTTTGCAGGTTTAACATGCAGACTGTACAGAGCCCAGACTCTGGCGGCTCACCTCCTCGCCATTTTTTGTCTAAGTTGCCATCTATTTGCTTCCCCTCCTCCTCTGTGTTTAACTTTTCTGTCTTCTTTGCATGATCTTGAGAATCAAGCCAAAGTCAGGCTGACATTTTGGCCTGGTCTCCCCAAGGAACTCAGATTTGAGATCTTTGTTCCTGGAAAGAAAGTTTATGTATGTGTTGGTTCAGAAGAGGCTTTGGGGGAGAAAGGACAGACATGAATGCTGTGATAATAATAATTATAGTCATAGATAATAATGATGTCTACATTTACAGAATGCTAACTCCATAGTAACTAGGCTGAGTGAGTGATTTCTCCTGCTTTTTCACAGTTAACTTTACAGCAATCCTAGAAGATGGGTTCGGCTGCTATATACCCATTTTAAAGATGGGTATTTCCTATGGTCTGAACGTTTATACCCCCCCCTCAAATTCATGTGTGGAAACTTAATCACCAAGGTGATGATATTAGGAAGTAGGCCCATTGGGGTGTGAGTAGGTCATGAGAGTAGAGTCCTCAGGAATGGGATTAATGTCCTTATAAAAGAGGCACCACAGAGCTGCCTTATCCCTGCCACCATGTGAGGACACAACCAGAAGGCACCATGTAGGAACCGGGAAATGGGCCTTCACCGGAATGGAATCTACCAGCCCCTGGAACTTGGTCTTCTCAACCTCCAGGTCTGTGAGAAATAAATGCTCAATGTTTATAAGTCACTCAGTTTATGACATTCTGTTATATCCACCCCAAAGGAGGAAGACAGTATTATACCTATTTCCAAATGAGAAAATTCAGGCTCAGAGAGTGACATTTGTAGCTAAGTTCACACAACTAATAAATGGCATTGGTGTCTGGATCAGTCTTAGAAGCTTTAGCTCTTACAATTTGGGTGACCCTGAGCAAGTCACTTCATCTCTCTGAGCATCAGCTATATTGCATCTGTTACCAAAAACAAACAAACAAACAAAAAAGGCAAGAGAGTCCTACTTACTTTATAAGATAGTTAGGATGGTTGCATGGGATGAGGAATGAGAAGAGCTCTGTAAGTGCTGGTAATCATCCTTATGAAATCTGAAACCCCGTGAGATCTGGGATAGAACAGAGTAACATAAGGCACTGGGAATTTTTTTCACTTATAAAAATTATTTAAATGTTTTCTTGTTTTGATTTGAGGCCATCTCTTCTGTTTTGAGAGATGATCATCCCAGAACTGTCTCTCCTTGTTTTTTTACAATCCAGTCTCCTTGGATAGACCATGGGACTTGATGATCTTTAAAAGATGGTTTTATTTGAGCCTCGCGCCTATCTTGGGAGTTAAGTAGGACAAATATATCATCCCCATTCTGCAGGCAGGAAAATTGAAATAATAAGCAGCTGTCAGGAGATTGTTCAGAGCTGGATTTACTCTGGTTCTCCTTGCATTCCTTCACATTTCTATTGTAGGAACCTGGGCAGGTGACAGGGCCAGGTGGGGTGAGGGAGGTTTTGGTGGTGAGTATGGTAGGGGAAGATCCTAGGCTGTCCCTTAGAGGCCACCACCAGCTTATCAGAATGTGCATATGCCCCTCATTAAAATCGTTTCTATAAAACTGCATAACATGTGAGCTGTGTTAACTACTTTGTCACAATGTTGTTTTGTTGTCACTTAAATGTTTTTAAACCTTTCAATTTCATCATTTTCTCTTTGCATTTTGGAATCAGGGCAATTTGTCAGGTGTCAGACAGTTTCATAGACATTTGTTGGCCCTAAGCACTTTGTTCTAGAATGCTTGGACAGAATAATAAGAGGCTTTACTTTTTATTTTGTTTTAAGGTTGAGCATTGGCCAGACAGATGTGAGTTCAAATCCCATCTCTGCCACTTACTTGCTGTGTATCCTGGGCAAATTGTTTCAACTTTCTGGGTCTCATCTGTAAAATGGAGCTAGTAGTACATATGTGTGGTATTTTTCAAAGTTGGTGTGAGGTTTTTATTTTTTTTAGATGGAGTTTTACTCTTGTTGCCCAGGCTGGAGTGCAATGGTACAATCTCGGCTCACTGCAGCCTCCGCCTCCCGCATTCAAGCAATTCTCCTGCCTCAGCCTCCCAAGTAGCTGGGATTACAGGCATGTGCCACCACGCCTGGCTTATTTTGTGTATTTAGTAGAGATGGGGTTTCACCATGTTGGTCAGGCTGGTCTCGAACTTCTGACCTCAGGTGATCCACCCTCCTTGGCCCCCCCAAAGGTCTGGGATTATAGGTGTGAGCCACTGTGCCCAGCCTAAAGTTGGTATAGTTTTAATGTAATGTATATAAAGGTGCCTAGTCTAATGTCTGGAACATAGTAAGTGTTCAGTTATGTAACTATTTTAATTATAGCTTTTTTTTTTTTCTTTTGCCCTACTCTAGATGGGATCATGGAGATGGCTCGCTGCATGGCAGCTTTTTTGACAGTGTCTTTGTGAGAAAAGAGAAAGGGCTGTATCACCGTGATCTGCGGCTCTTTGGAGAAGGTTTCGATGGAGATCCAGGCAGTAGCCAGGCGGGCCCAGGTTGCTGGGTAACACAGAAATTAAACTCTAGGTCCTCAGAGCCCTCTTTCCACTGGTTGCCCCTCATTTCTTCACTCCATTAAGGGCCAGGGCAAGACCCAGAACCACATCCACAAGGGCCCCAAGTTCAGTCAACAGGTCAAGTTTCAAACAGCCCCACAATTATCCCATAGTGGGGTGTGGACCCAGAATGTTCGCCCTGCATCAGCTCCTGGGATTGGTAAGGAGAACCGAGGAAAGGGGTAGCATAAATTAGGAGTTAGAAGAAAAGACAGAAGAGCCGTTGAGAGAGAACCAGGCCAGGTGGAGAGGTAGAGCCACCCTGATGACCTCGGCGCCGGAACCAATGAGAGCGGCTCACAGCTCATCCTGCTAGGAGGACAAACGGACTGCAGCCCTCTTAGAAGTGTCAAACCCCACCCTAGCCTGTCTCCCTGGACCAGAGCTGAAGTCAAGGCTGGAAAAAGAGCCCAGCCTGGAGATGGGGGGCAGCAGAGAGAGAATGAATTCCCCCTTGACAATTTCAGAATCACCAGTCTCAGTTGTTACAAATGCAAGTTCCTGAACCCCACCTTAAACCTACCCAATCACTGTCTCTTGGGAGGGTAGGTAGGGTTTAGCAAACTTCACCAAACATTTGCAGGTTAAGAATGGGGTCTTGTGGCCGGACACAGTGGCTCACACCTGTAATCCCAGCACTTTGGGAGGCCAAGGTGGGGAGATCACCTGAGGCCAGGAGTTCAAGACCAGCGTAGCCAAGATGGTGAAACCCCGTCTCTACTAAAAAAAAAAAAAAAAAAAAAAATAGCCAGGTGTGGTGGCAGGTGCCTGTAATCCCAGCTACTCAGGAGGCTGAGGCAGGAGAATTGCTTGAACCCGGGAGGCGGAGGTTGCAGTGAGCCAAGATCACGCTACTGCACTCCAGGGCAACAAGAGTGAAACTTCGTCTCAAAAAAAAAAAAAGAATGGGGACCTGTGTGGAGCTTAACAGAGAAGCGTCTAGAAAAGTTTCTCTCTGGGTTGGTTTTACATATTAGACAAGATAGGTTGAAGACAAGATTGACAACAAACATTTTGGTTTAACAAATGTTTATTGTGCACCTACTATGTGCTCAGAACTTATTCTGCCATCCAGCAGCCTCACAATTTGAAATGAAAGGTGGACTCTATAAGAGGAATCATAATACCCTGTTATGAGCAGCACTCACTAAGAGTGCAAATGTGCAATGTGGTTATGAGGTGTCCAGGAGCCAGAACTAGGAAGGAAGAACGTGGAGCTGATCAGGGAAGCCATCTTATTTTTCATTTTTGAGGTCAGGTATCTTCAGTGGTAGATGAGTCTTCTTTCCATTTCTCTTAAATTGAAATGTAGAGAAGCCGATCCTATGTGCCCTTGGGCGTTATTCTTTTTGAAGATGATGAAGAAAGATTGAACCACTGGTCCGCTTCTATTTGCTCATCAGAAATTCGGGCTCAGGGCAGTTATGTGTGCCACATCTTAGCCAAAGTAAAGGAACTTTCTGTTTTACCCTTCTCCAGCAAAAACAGCAGTGAGTCAAAATAAACAACCCTTGCGTTCCAAATGCTGGCTCCTCCTACGGAAAGACAAAATAGTTCTTTTATACTTATGGGGGCCCTGGCGTGCCGGGCCGGCTGTGAGTGCGCGTGAAGCTCGCGCCCACCCGCGCACAGGGCCAGGCAGTGACCAGGTCAGAGAATCCTGGTGCAGAGAGGCTCCCGCTGCGGAACGGTGGGGGCGGGATTGTGAGGCTGCAATCTGGGATGCTTTTTAAAACCTTCCCAGTGAAGTTGACTTTCTGCGGCTCACGGGCCTGATTTTGCCAGCAGGCCGCCCCTGCCCCCTTGCGGTGTCCCCTCTTAGCCCGGGGCCAAGTCAGCGCCTGACCTACGTCCGCTGCAGGCCAGAAGGGGAGAAGGCTGACGGTCCCGCCGCAGCCAGAGCGCAGCGCAGGGCGAGGCCCTGCTGGGCCACCCGCGGCCACGTCCTCCAAGCCCTGCTGACCTCTAGTGGTCACCGAGCAGAACCGAACGGGCGCTAGGCCAGAGTGGGAAGGAAGGGTACCTCTCAAGGCGCGTTCTCAGCCCTGATTTGCACATTGGGATCACCTGGGAGCTTTGAAAACTACCACTGTGCAAGCCCCACTGCAGGCTTCTGTTCAGAATTAAGTCAGAATCGCCGTCTGTGGGACCTGAGCGTGGATATTGTTGTTAAAGCTCCCTTGGAGGCTGAGCGCAGTGGCTTACGCCTATGATCTCAACATTTTGGGAGGCCAAGGTGGGTGGATCACTTGAGCCCAGGAGTTTGAAACCAGCCTGGCCAACATGGCAAAACCCTGTCTTGGCAAAAAATACAAAAATGAGCCGGGCATGGTGGCGCGTGCCTGTAGTCAGTCTCAGCTACTAGGAGGGCTGAGGTGGGAGGATGGGTTGAGCCTGAATGGTCAAGGCTGTGGTGAGCTATGATCGTGCCACTGCACTCCAGCCTGGGCAACAGAGCAAGACCCTGTCTCAAAGCCCCTATGCACCCCCACAAAAAAACTCCCAGGGAATTCTAACGTGCAGCCTGATAGAGAGTCATTGGGCAAAAGTGGGCATTCGTTCGCCTCTACTGTGGATGTCTGCGCTGGGTGTGATATCAGTGTCTGCATATGGCTGTCTGTCCTTGATCCAGTCCGTCCCTGCATCCAGTGTCAGACAACAGTGTGGACTTTGTGCCTGCCTGATAGTCTGTGTGTGTGATGCTGATGTCTGACTGTGGTGTGGGTCCGTGTGCCTGCATGGAGTGAGTGAGCTGAGGTGGAACTCATACACTAGGCGCAGACTCAGGAGGCGAAGGGTCCTACCGAGGTCTGTCTATCCTTAAGAGTTACAGAAGATGGTTTGCAGCCCCCTTCACCTATTTGCATAGTTCATACTCTTTGCCGTTGGGAAGTTCTTCCTGTTGTCTCATTTCAGTCCTCTGTCAAGAGGAGAAACGCCTAGATTGAAAAGTACCAGTTTTCCCATCTTCTCTGATAGCAGCCATAGGAACAGGAGGAAGTCTGGCCTGGAGCTGCATACCCAGGGTTGCTGGCTGGCGCGGCCGGGCTGTCTTCCTCGGTCTCATCACTCCATCAGGCCCTGATGAAACGGGTTTGAAGGGAGAAGAGCCAGCACAAGCACAATTAAATTAATTTCCAGCAGCTGCATGGGATTAAAATTACCCACTTCTCCTTTCTGGCCTCTATCTAATGTTCCTGAAAATGATCTCCTGATACTCTGCTTCTCCTCATTTCTCTTTCTTATGGTCTCAGCTTTTGGTACATCCACTCCTGATTGCGTTGCCTGTCCCAAGCTGCCCTTCCTTCCCCTACGTGTGGCTGTAGAGCAAAGTCCTGGTGAGACCCCTCTCCCCCAGGCCTGACTGGCCTGACCCTCTCCTTGCCAGACTGCGGGAACTGGGCAGAGGCAACATCCAGAGACAGCCTGACCCTCAGGAGTGGGACAGTCCGTCTTGGTGCCTCAGCCCTCATGGAGGTCCCATGGGAATGGAGACTTGCACTCCCCATGCCTGTCCTTTCAGGAGGCAGAGGAAAGGCAACACCTTATGGTGGAGTGAGCGCCAGACTTAGAGTCCAAGCATATGGGCTCCAATGCCTGTGTTTCCATGAGTAACTCGACCCCTCTGAGCATGCCTCGCCTTCTGCAAAATAGAGAAGAGAATATTAAATGAGACAATATAGGGAAATATGTGTGTGTGTATATATATATATATATAATGTACATAGATAGCTAGATAGATACTAGAACGTGCCCCATGGTAGATGATCATGCATAATATCAATGAGTGCAGTAATAGCTAGTATTTATTTAGTGCACACTACAGGATGGTGTTTTAAGCTTTGAATAGGGTGTGTTTAATCATCACAGCAGTACTTTGAGGTAGAACCTTTTATGACCCCCATTTACAAATGGGGAAAAATGAGGCAGAGAGGTATCGGGAAACAAGCCCAAAGACACACAGTTCTTGGTGATAGATCAGGAAAGTGACCTCTGGGAATCTGATTACATGTACTGAAAGAAAAAAAGAATATATCACTGAACTATGCACATACTTAGGTATAGTATGTGCTTGTATCTGTGCATGTAGGAACACACACACACACACACACACACACACACATCTTTGCATATTATCACTGCATAACCCCAGGCCCTGCACCCTCCCTCCTAGCAGAATCCAGGGGAAACAAACTGGTCAGCTGCAACTAGTAGGAGAAAACTAGCCGGAAAGGAAGCCAGGTGCCTACGGACAGAGGAAAGCTTCCCGAGGAACCTGCTGGGCCAACTGGTTAGGGCAATCTGTATCACTCTCACCTCAAATGATGAAGCAGGCTCATGAAAGTGGGAACAGGCTTTCCTTTGACATTGTTCTCATCCAGAGTAGCTCTGTTTCTTTCTAAGGACTCTGGGGTTCAGAAGGTTGGGCATGAGGGGCAGCTCTCCCTGCACTGCTGTGCTAGACCAGCTCATCTCAAAGCCTTATCCACTGATTCCAGCAATGAGGCCTGATCCCTTCTGTGCTTTGCATGTGATTGGCACTTAATGGAATTTAATTTCAAGTTCTCCTCTGCTGCACTCAGTTCCCTTCCTCACTGGTCTGCTGAGTGGAGCTGGAGGATGGGAACGTATTCTAGAGACTGGCCTCTGCCCTCTCCCTGCTGTATAATGGTGGTCTCATCACTGCCTTCTCTGGTCATCTCTAAGGTTTCATCCAGCCTGACATTCTGAGTCTCTGATTCCATTCAGGCCTCCAGCAGCCTTGGCTGCCATGGTTTGAGGGTACGGGTAGTGTGTGCAGGGGAAGTCATGTAGTTGTAAGCCCCAAACGACACATGGTCCGGTGGAGGAAATGATGTGGAAATGGGGGGAAATGTCACCCTGGCGCTGCCCCTGCCCACATGGCTTGACCTCAGGGTCAGAATCAGGATGTGGGATGATGCAGTGTGACTGTGGAATTGGGAGCAGTCCACCCTCCCAAATGCCTCAAAGGGATAAAAGGAAACATCAGAGCAAAAGAAAGAGCTGGCTCAGGCCGGGTGTGGTGGCTCACACTTGTAATCCCAGCAATTTGGGAGGCCAAGGCAGGTGGATCATGAGGTCAGGAGTTCGAGACCAGCCTGGCCAACATGGTGAAACCTTGTCTCTACTAAAAATACAAAAATTAGCAAAGCGTGGTGGCTTGCACCTGTAGTCCCAGCTACTTGGGAATCTGAGGCAGGAGAATTGCTTGAACCAGTGAGGTGGAGGTTGCAGTGAGCCAAGATCACGCCACTGCACTCCAGCCTGGTGACAAAGCAAGACTCTGTCTCAAAAAAAAAAAAAAAGGATAAAAGAAAAGAAAGAGATGGCTCAGTAGAGCCTTCCCCAATCCCAGCTCTCCCCTGTGTAGCACTTGCCTTATGCCAGCTACTGTCCTAGGCCCTTAAAGAGACCAACTCATTTAGTTGTAGGAATGACCCTATGGCGAGGTACTATTATTATTCTCATTTTACAGATGAAGACACTGAGCCATAAGAAGGTTATACAGATAAGTAAATGGTGACACTAGGATTTGAAATGAGAGACTCTAGGGTTTATAATTTTAACCATTACATTTGGTGGCTTCCCAAAGAGAGTTGCCATCCAGGTCTAAGGCGTCATTTGAGAAAAGGTAAAGTAAAAAGCACTCTCTGGAACCTGCCTGGGAATACTGCCCAGGCACACCCTTCATTCAGAGGACGCTGCAGCTGGGAGATGAGGGGAGCCCCTCACAGCTGGAGGACCTGCTTACTAAAGAACCCGCAGAGTTCCTACTGTAGTTCTTTGCTTGTAGCCCCAAGGCAAATGCCTTGCACTTCCACATCCAGGGGATGAAGAACAGGGAGATGCTTCATCCTCTTGAGATGGCGCTGTCGGATTGGCCCTAGGAGGTACATCTCCCCACCCCTCCTGAAGTCTCCTCTTCTTGCTTTGACCACCGCTGCCCCACCCTCCACAGTGGGAGGGCTGGCAAGGCCTGGGCAGCAGAATGTGTTGCTCAACACAGGGCAACATTGACACATGCATCCATTTCCAGTTTCTGCTGAAAACACCAGCTGAAGAAGGCAGAACAGGCAGACGAAGCCCTGAGGTGGGATTAGAGCCCAGCAGGCTGCCAGGGCCAGGGGGCTGGGCTGCGACGGACCCCAGGAGCAGATGAATTGGGAGAATCCCGAGCGCATCTGTCACCCCATCAGCAGCAAACCCCCAGGCCTTGGAGTGGTGCGGGCTAAGATTGACCTCATGCCACAGAAATAGAGAAGAGGGGAAAGATGAAAGTGAAAACAACCCCAAAAGAGCGGGGAGGAAGATGAGTGACAGTCCCAGCTGATGCAAATATTGACATAACCATTATGAGGGTAAATAAAACTCCCATTTATGTTATGCAAGTGCTCTATTCTTTGAATACTTCTGTCTTGAGGAATTTTTTATTTCGCCATAGAAGAAAAATGTTTTCATATTCTCTCCCGCCGCTCAGACCCAGAACTCAGCGAGGCCTTGTGCCCCCGAGAGCCATAATATTATTTGTTAACATTTTTATGATGCCAAATGGTCTGTAGGAGATCGGGTGCCATTCTTTAGCTGGGAAACCATATGGCAAGACGAGTAATAAATAAGGTATTGTGATAGTTAATGAACCTAATTGCCAGCAAAGGCTTTAATACGGAGACTGTGCTGCTGAGAATTTAGCACCACATTAGGGATGCTGCGGAGCTCCCCTGACTTCTGAGGCTTAATTTAAGTTCTATATTGCAAACTCCAGAAAATAATTCCAAACCCTCCTGCTGGAAAAGCAACCTGCTGGTAGACTGTGATTATACCGAATTACTAAAATCGCAATCAATTTTATACACACAGTTAACCCTTGCCAGGAAGTACTCCCAGAGAGGAGAAAGATCAAGATTGTAGCCCATTCTACTTGGCTGCGGACTAAGAAGGACAAGAGTCAGGAAAGGTGTGCCCAAAGGAGGGGACCAGTTAGTTCCAAGGAGCCTTGTTAAGCAAAGAGAAGACGTAGGGGAGATGCCTGTAGCAGACCTGAGCATACTTCTCCAGTCCTATAGGGTCTCCTTCATTGAGGGACAAGAAGACAGAAGATCTTGGAGAGCGGGGTCTATGCTCACCCGCCACTCCCAGCAGCAGGAATCCCTGGCAGGAAAAGAAACTGAGCCATTGCTGCTATTATTCCATAAGTCTAGGTTATTAACTAGAGAAGATCAAATCCTGGCAGTCAAATAACCTTGCACTGTGTAAAATGTAAATGCCGAACAGCTGCTACTGAACTTTCAGTGGTGCCTGGAAGGTTCCCTGGGTGAAAAGAGCACACCGCAATGGCAGGGGAAAAGGCATTTCTTCCCAGCTCATTTTCGGAGCTTGTAACTGGCCCTCCAGCCTTGGATAAGATGGAGGAGAATGGTTGGCTGTAGAAAGGGAACTTCCTGGGAACAGGTCAAGCCAGGTGTGACGAGAGAATGCTTCAAGACCCTGGATCTCCCTAGAAGATGCCCGTGCCAGGGCACCTCTCATCCACCAGGCCACCTCCCATGGCAATGCCCCAGACTGTGGTTTGGAGAGCTCAGAAATTTCCTTTCCAGAAGAGTACTCTGAAAGAGATGGGAAACCCCTCTTGGCACTCCCTGTGCTAAACTTTCCCGCATTCAGAGAGAGGCCAAGGGGGCAGATTGAGAGGTAGGAGAGGAGATTGGAAATAAGGAATCCCTGCATAAGTCAAGAAGACAATGGGAGAAGCTTGGGTTGGAGAAGCCAAGAAGGCCAAAAATGTACAGAGGAGAGTTAAGAAGGTCTTGAGACCAGGTAAGACCTAGAGTCAGGTGTAGAAGAGGGGTCTGGCCCAAAATGTGAAACCCTGCAAGGGATGACCATGAGTGGCCATGTCCCTCCTTCCTCAAGAGCTAGGACAAAGGCCCTTTTCCTACTGTGGTCTAAGGCACATTCAGCCTCTTCTGGAAGGCAGGGATCTTAGGTAGGCTATGGAAACTCAACAGTAGGGTTTATAGGAGAGAGGCCTCAGGAGCTTTGGCACTGAGAAGTTCTCTACATAAGGCAGAGGCTGAGGCTTGGGAGTAGGATGAAGGATGGGGCATTGCTATAGAGGTTAAGCTTCTAGAAGGAAGGGAACCTACCTGATCTTAGCAGCTAGCCTGTACACACTTGGGAACCTGATTGAGATGGACATCAGAAGAGTATACTCCACAGGTGACCAGGAGAGGAAGCACTGTGTCAACCCAACTTGCCAGGCAGCCGGTGTGGGTGACGGCTTCTCCAGGAAGTGCTGCCAGGATACAGGATCACCATGATCCTGTTCAGCCCAACTCTTGGTTTTTGACCTTCTCTGCTGCCCTGGGCTTGTCCCGAGGCTGTGGTACTCAGCTGCTGCTGTGGTCCTGAAATGGAGTCTATTATCTGCCTTGTTTATAATTCCTACCACCAAACCCAGTGATAGAAGCTGAGACCCCAAAAGTATTCCCAATTCCTACCTACAGAGGTAGAGGGTGAGGGAGAAGGGCCATAGGATCCCCACATGGCTCTTGAACTCTGCTGGAGCTTCAGAATCAACTGGGGGCAGTCTTGAAAAACACAGATGCAGGGACCCAATCCCCAGAGGCTCCAATCCAATGGATCCAAGATGTGCCCCTCGCCTGTGCAGGTGTTGAAAGCTCCACAGGTGTTCCTGATGCAAAGCTGGATGGAGAACTATTTCCCCTGGAAGGTCCACACCTGGCCCTCACTCTAAACTTCCCCTTCTCAGCTCCAGATGGTGGAAGGAGAAATACCTACACTCTCCCTGGTAAGCAATTGAGGAACACAGAGATTCTGCCTGAACTGCAAGCAAGACATAGAGGCAAAAGGATGACATTCTTAACTCCAGGGTGGTTAAGCCCTAGATAAGAACACAGGTAAAGTTGTTAAGTAAAGTTGTTGAGTTCCCCACTCTGGCAGCCTTTCCAAGTTACACAGATACCCATCTGGAAGCAGAAGGTTGAGCCAAATGACCTTTAGATCTTTAGCTTTTGTAAGATTCTAAGTATTTCCATGTTTTATAGATGAGGAAAATAAAAGCCAGAAAGGTTCTGTAACTCTGTGAAGGAATTGACTAGAACCCAGGTGTCTTGACTCTAAGTATGTTTTCTTTCTAGATTATTTTTTGCATCTTTTTTGTTCCAGTTATATAATCTGGGCATTGAGAGAATGGAAAAAAGAGCAAAAGAAATTCCAGGATTCATATTCATACATTGGATATAAGGAAGACAGTGGGACCCCTGAGGAGGCTTCCAGTTCTGAGATTGTAAGATGCTACAGGGGCTTGTCATCTTGAAGAGACTTTTAAACATTTGACAAAACCATGTATTAAATATGCAAGTAAATATGAGCATCAGGGACATGGAATGAAGGACCTAATCCACCAATGCTTCCTAGAAAGGGACTCAAGGCAATACCTATTTACTGCTCATTGTAAGTTGATCACCCAACTCTGTGCTAAAGGCTTTGGGGAAATCAAGAGAGGTGGATGATCTTGTGCCTGTCCACAGGGAGCTTTCTGTCTAGTTAGAGAAGCAATGTGCACATGAAAGGGCGGAGGACACTAAAGCAAGCAAGTCACCAGGACCCAGACACAGATGCTGTGGTCTACTCGTGAGCTCTCACTTTCTCTAGATTCTGAGAAGAGTGGGGAGTTGGACCAAGTTGGACCAATACTCCCATGGCAAAGGAGGCTCCCTGGAGATTCTGGGCAAAGATCCCAGAGGCAGTGGGGGAATGGCTGCTTTCTCCAAGTCAAGGTGTGTTGACGGGAAGCTAAAGCTAAACATAGGCTCCTGAGATGGTCTCTCCATACCACTGTGGCCTGTGGCCAAGCCAGTGGCCTCAGAAACCCCAGCTTTCCCTCTCCCAGCAGGAAGTAGTGGGACCTCATCAACCCCACCATGGACAGAGCTCTGTCTCATCGGGCAAGTGCTGTGAAGAGCCACCGAGTGTGCATTTAATACTGTATATAAATACACTTTACAATCACGAAGAAGACTTTCTACTCAGAGGAGACCACTGGAATATTTTATAGTGATGCAGATCAAGTGAAAAGAAGGAGAATAAATAAAAGGGAAGATAATTATTTGATGGAGTTCTTTCAGGATATGCCACAGCAGGGAATACTTACAAAGAATACATATTACTAGAGAGACACAGCTATTCAAGCATCAAACTAACCTATAAATTGTCAGACTCAGGAATGAGAGGAAAGGAATGGGAGAGATTTGGGTGCCCATCACGCCATTAGCACCGGGTTCCGCGCTCCACCTTGCTTGCAACAGCTCTACGCGCCAGCCACAGCACAGTCCCGCAGAAGGGAGACGCCACCTAATAAATGTCTCTGGAAAATTACGACTGTACTGCTACAGTAAAAAGATGGCGCCGTTTATCTCAGCGCCATCTGCACAGGCTCATTTGTTGCTCCCGAGGCAGCCCACACGCACCCAGCAAGTTTGCAACTCTCCAACACTTGGAGTGTTTTCTTCACCAGGATGCTGTGGGACTTGGAATGCAAATTTCTCTCCCGGCTCTGCGAGGTCAGCAGGAGAGATGATGCAAGAGGCCTGCAGCTGGACCTCCTGGCTGGTACAAGTCACCTGCTCCAGCATCCAATCTCAAGGCAGGGACCAGGAGCCTGGAATCCTTCTCATGCCAGTGAAAGGAAACAAGAAACATCATTCATTGTTCATCCATTCATTCAGCTATTTAACAAACAACATGGAGTAGGTGCTACATGCCAGGCACTGTGATGGAAATTAGGAGTACCTGCATAGCTGGCTCATACTTCCTGCAGGTTCTTATTCAAATGTCATCTTCTCAAGGAGGTCTTCTCTGGACCTCTTTCTCTAGCATTGCAACACCTCCTTTTCATAGCAGATTTCGTCCTGCTCTGTCAACATCCCCTCAGATCCCTTTGCCATTTTCAGGCGCGTGGACTCCCAGTGTGTGCTCTTTCCCAGTAGCCAGCACCTGTGTCCCTTTGTAGATCGTTTTCAAAGCTGCTGGAACCTACTTTGCTGTAGGTGCCTGGGAATCTATACAAACTGACTCCTACCCACCGTGGAGGTAGCCTTTAAATATTCATTGAATTCATTTGTACGAATCTGTCAATACTTGCCCCCAGTGGCTACTACATTGTGAGGTGTTGGGTGTTGTTGAAACATAAAAGATTGAGGAGGAGGTAGGCAGTTAGGAAACTAGGAATATATAACCTCTCCATTGCACAGGAGCTGTGAGCTTTTAAAGCATATGCAGTGAGCTCATTTCAATGACAGGGCTAGAGGCGGCATTGCTGAAAGCTGGCAGCTGAAAGGGACAGGGTGTGAGTGTGGCTGGATGAGGCCACAGATTCTGCTCTGACCCCAGCCTATTTTCCTATCCACCTGGAAGACACAGGCTGCTTTAGCATCACTTGTAGTCTCAGCACAGCCACAACCAGACCACAAAGACCACGTGACCACAGTGGCCTACAGGATTCCCTCCTTCTCTTTGGTAGGCTCCCCCTGCAGGTACTGAAATAAAATCCCCTCTCTGCTCCCTCTAGCCTTTCCTCTGCTTTCCTCCATACCCACCCCACTTTTCTATATGCAAACCCACCTTCTTGCCTTCAGGAGAAAGAAGCACTGTTCTTGCAGAACAGAATCGAATCCCTGTTGGGCTTTGCTTTGGGACTCATTTGAGCTAGTTATGCCATGGTGGAGAGAGTGGACGCTGGGGAAATAAGGACCTGATTATGATGAAGCTTGGTTGGGCACTTTTCAGTAGGCAACACAGAGCCTGTGATGGTGTTAATTGGGGAAGAGACCTAATTGGAACTGCAGGACGGTAGAGAATGAACTAGCTGACCCCATACAAGAGGTGGGAAGTCCAATGAGGGGCTCTTGGAGGTACCTAGGTGACTGTAAGTGTAGGCAGTAATGCTATGGCCCAGGAGCCTTGGAAGTGGCACTAGAAAGGAGGGAAGAGCTGACGGCTATTCAGGAAGTTTAATCAACAGAATTTGTTGACTGATTAGATGTTCACGTGGGAGGAGAGAAGATTTTTGTGGGAAGGAGAGATGAAAAACAGAGACAGAAACTGAGAA
Source organism: Hylobates moloch (assembly GCF_009828535.3). Taxonomy (NCBI): domain Eukaryota; kingdom Metazoa; phylum Chordata; class Mammalia; order Primates; family Hylobatidae; genus Hylobates; species Hylobates moloch. The sequence goes on along the minus strand of NW_026652286.1, from coordinate 86,780,455 downwards.
AGGGAGATCGGCAGAGAGAAAGGGCAAAGAGAGACTAAAGGGATGATAGAAAGACAGATGGAATGACGACACCAAGAAAGATGGAAAAGGAGGGTTGACAAGACTCCTAGGGAGACTTGTAACTTCTTATTTGGAACTAATTTTAGACTTACAGAAACATTGAAAAAATAGTACGAGAATTCCCACATACCATTCACCCAGCTTGCCCTGAAGTTGGCATCTTACATAACCATAACACAGTTATCAAAACCAGGACGTTAACATTGGCACAATGCCATTACTCAAGCACAGACTTTATTCAGCTCTCACCAATTTTGTAGTGAGATATGGAGAGTGAGAAACATAAATACAGAGAGCCAGACAGGGAGAACGAAGTTAGACACAAGTTCCCAAGTCCCTCCTCCTGGGAGAAAATTTACGAAGTGACACATCAGAGCCTGAGGGAACAGCCTAGCTTTTTAGCACGTGCCATATATTAGGTGCCTCATACATGGCTATTTAATAAATAAATGGAGTCAACCGCTCTAGGCACAAAAGCAAAAGCATTGCAATGAGTGTCCACATACAACCGACCCACAGTTCTTTGTCTTTTCTAAGCTTCCATAGAATCCAGGATCTGGGGCTTACAGCAATAGACATTTCCAAAAGGCCTAATGCCAAGAGCATCTTCTGTTCAGTTCATCAGCTGAGCTTCGTTCTCCAGAGGGAGGTTCCTTTATTAAAGCCCTTTACTGAGCCTTTCCCCTTAAATGCCTTTCTTACGGCACAGTCATGGCCACCAGGATCTCCATTGCCTCCCTTTGAATTTTATAATTTTTAAGAGCCTAGGGGGAAGTTGATGACTGTTCTACAGGAAGGGAAGGAAGACTTTTAACCCATCAGTGGGATCGTGAGCAATCTTGTCCCCTTAATTTAGGAACCAGGCAGCCTAGGGAGGGGTGAACTGTCAATCACCAGAAGGTTCATTGATCTGTCCCCTCCTGGGCCCATCCAGCATAGAGAGGAGCCATCCTCAGCAGACAGCAGGTGTGGAAACGGCAATCTAACCAAGGCCAACCATGCCCTCTTCCCAGGCCAACTCCAAAAGCCCATAAGACAGTCCATGGCCAAGCCAGCCTGCTTCCATAACAATGACACACTCAGAGTCTTCTTTAACAAGTCCCATTTCTGCAGGTCTTTGTGTCATTAAGAGAAACAAACCTGCCATTTTATCCCCTCTTGACTTCCTTATTTTTACCCCTAGTTATTCAGCAGCCCTGGGGTTTCTTGATGGCCAACAGCAGCCCTTAAGTGGTAGTGTCAGAGGAAAGGTAATGCAAAACTTTCCCTAGCAGCAGATAGCAGGGCAAACCTGTGACGTGTCCCCAGCACCAAAGGACCCATGATTCTGGGCCAGTTGAGATTGCCCTTGTTGGAGCTCCTAGACCATATCAGAACAAATGCGCATGTGTGTGTGTGTGTGTGTGTGTGTGTGTGTGTGTGTGTGTGTATAGAATGGGGGAAGGAAGGGACTGAGGACACCCATTAGTTGAGGGATATCTAGATAAACTTGATAAAGTTACATCTCACACACCTCCAGGCACCAGGAGCGGGCCCTGCAGGATACTTGCTTCTCCCAGCCCTTGAAGACCTTCCTCTGGCTCTCCCATACATTCAGAGATAACTCTGATCTTTCTCCCAGCTGGTGGAGAGATGCATGGGAGCAACAGACAGAAAGAATCAAGGACCCAAAACCATTTTTTCAGGTTTTTCATGTTACCATATTTGACTCAACTCCCTAAATAATGGAGGAAATCACTCATTAGTCCACTTTTGTCTTTTTCCCTAATAAGAAAGATAAGAAATAGCTAGCTTATACTGAAGCAGAAGGAACTCAGTTTAGCTAGAGTGCCAAGCACAATGCCTGGCACATAGTAGGTGCTCAAAAAGATATGTTAACTGAGGCCAGGCATGGTGGCTCACGCCTGTAATCCCAGCACTTTGGGAGGCCAAGGCAGGAGGATCACTTGAGGTCAGGAGTTCAAGACCAGCCTGGCCAACATGGTGAAACCCCGTCTCTACTAAAAATACAAAGATTAGCCAGGCGTGCTGGCAGGCACCTGTAATCCCAGCTCCTCAGGAGGCTGAAGCAGGAGAACCCAGGAGGTAGAGGTTGCAGTGAGCCAAGATTGCGCCACTGCACTCCAGCCTGAGAGACAGAGTGAGACTCCACCTCAAAAATAAATAAATAAAAATAAAATATATGTTAACTGAACAAATGAACAAGTGGTAAAAATAGGAGAACCCATAGTAGCTTATTGTGGAAAGACCTTTGAAATGATAATCAAGTTGATATTCTAGACCTGCTCCTTCTCATGTGCCCTTGGGTAAGTTGCTCGCCCTCCTTCAGCCTCAGTTTTTCTCACTTGTAAAAACAAAGATGAATAGCTTGCTCCTTCCTTGCTATGATGAGAATTGAACAGATAATGGGTGTGCTAAGCAGCATGCATAGCACAGTGCCTGGCATGAGGTAGCTAATAAATAGTACCTACTTTAATGATTTTTTATGTAGTTAGAACCACTCAAACTGAGAAGGTTCTGAAGAATATTAGCAAAGAGAGCAGATTTAGGGGTTGTTCGAGAACAGTCCTGCCCAGAGGCAGAAGGATGGACACTTGAGGTGAAGATCTAGGGCCCAAGCCTGCCTTGGGGTTCTAGGTTTCTGGGTTCCCATTGCCCGTGGGATGTAGTTGTCCCCTAATGACTGGGGAGAGCCAGGTGCTGAAGCATAAAGTAAGCAGCCGTGTCACCTGTCTTGTCCGTGTCTTCCAGGAGACGTGGGGGTCTGCAGCCCACCCACGTGCTCATGGCTACCCACTTCTCTCCTCCTCTCTTTCTCACAAACGTCTAAAGATGATCCCCCAGGGCCACATCCATGACCCACAGTCATTCAGCTACCAATGCATCTCCAGGTGAGAGATACGGGTTGTCTTTGGTGCCAGAACACACTTTTCCTCCCGGGTTACCAGCCTGTAATACTTTAGAGCAAGCTTGCCCAATCCACAGTCTATGGGCCGCATGTGGCCCAGGACAGCGTTGAATGCAGCCTGACACAAATTCATAAACTTTCTTAAAACATTATGAGATTTTGGGAGGATATTTTTTTTAGCTTGTCAGCTATCATTAGTGTTAGCGTATTTTAGGTGTGGCCCAAGATAATTCTTCTTGTTCTTCCAGTGTGACCGAAGGAAGCCAAATATTGGAGCCCTCTGCTTTAGAGGGAAGTGAGTGTGTTTTACTATTGCTGGCACTCTGCACACAGTAGGTGCCTAATCAACACTTGTTGATGGCGCAGATGAGGAACAAGGGTGTTTCAACAAAAGGGCAGGCAACATGGGGAGGCTGTGGCAGGCTGACTTAGATACCATGCTGTCTGGAAGAGCAACATGGACAAGAAGCCTTTCTACCTGGTTACAAGTCCACAGCCACAGGGGTTTCCACAAGTCGGTGACCATTGGCACCAAAGTCAACTAAATAATTGTCTATGGCCATTTTAGGTTTACCAATCGCAACTTCGTCTTCTCACTCTCACCTTCTGTCTTCTTCTTCTTTTTTTTTTTTTTTTTTTGGACAGAGTCTCGCACTGTCGCCCAGGCTGGAGTGTACTGCAACCTCCACTAAACTTCCCAGGTTCAAGCAATTCTCCTGCCTCACCCTTCTGAGTAGCTGGGATTACAGGCGCACACCACCATGCCCAGCTAAGTTTTGTATGTTTAGTAGAGACAAGGTTTCGCCATGTTGGCCAGGCTGGTCTCGAACTCCTGACCTCAAACAATCCCCCTGCCTTGGCCTCCCAAAGTGCTGGGATTACAGGCAAGAGCCACTGTGCCCGGCCACCTTCTCCTGTCTTCTTCTGATCTCTTACCTGCTTTTGTTTTGATTTATTTCTTTTTCCTTCCAGCCTGTGGCTTAGTGAGACCTTTGGGGGCACCTGCTTGCTCAGTGTCTCTGGTCCTTGCTGAGATGGAGTCTGGCTTTAGAATCCCTCAAAGCCTGAGCCACATGAGAGACCTCCCTCCTCTACAGAAAGAGTAAGGGCTGAGGTGCCGGGTCCACCCTGGACCCTCAGCCCTCCACTACAGCCAACACTGCAGAGCCCCTTGTGTGACAAGATGTGGTGCCAAGAACTTCATGCTGTCTCCCTATTTAACGCAACAACCCTGCAAACAGACTTTCTCTCCCCATTTACCAGATGAATGAAAGTAAGTCTCAGACAAGGGAAATGACCGCAGGGTGCTCTGCAACTTGGATGTGCACCAGATTCGCCCTGAGTGCTGGTTAAAACACAGTGTGCAGGGCTCCAGTTTGAGTTTCTGACTCAGTAGGTCAGGGGTGGATAACCGGCATTTCTGCAAGTTCCCAAGTGATGCAGACGCTGCTGCTCAGGGACCAGACATTGAGGCCACTGACTTCAGTGGTCATGGCTGGTAAGTGAAAGGCCCAGGATGGAAATTCGAGGCTTCTGGCCCCCAATCTAGTGTTCCTTCCTCTCCACCACAGCTGGCTTCCCTCTGCAGAGTGCCTGGATAGGATCTCTGTCAATGCTCTGAAATCTATCCACCTGGAAGTCTGGAGGTCCTACAGATGGTCTGGGGTCCCCTGTAAATCTACAGGGCCCCTGGGACATGGGGTAAAGCAAGCACCGAGTATGCTGGGTTCCTGAACCAGGGGAAAACATCTGAGGATGGAGGCCCCAGTCACAAGCCTGGCTCGCTGGCCCCTAGAGCTTCTTTTACAGGGTGTTTTATGGGGGAGTTTTCAGTGCCACCTTCAGGGCAGGCTGAGGAGCTGAGCCTTGCCAGGGTAAACAGCAGCCTGTTCAGCCCGTGGGGGCTCCCACCTCAGGGCAGTTTTAAATTGCTACTGTATTTAATTGTTAGCCAAGCTACTCCATTGGTTGTGGGAATGGGGAAGGTGGAGGCAGGCAAGCTCCAGGAATTAGCTGTACGACGTTATATTTCTCTCCATTTTTGGCTCACTGGGGACTCTGTACAGAGCAGCCCCTCGGGGCTCAGCACCGGAGTTTATGTCAACCCCTGTGCTTGATGGGTTCGAGGTTCGTGCCTCCTGGTTAGTGGGACCCAGGAGGCTGGGAAACCCAGCTCCTGCCCGCACGTATCTCTCTATCCCTGCAGGCGGGGACTGACTTTGACCTTTGTGGGTCCTGAAAGAGAGGAGCTATCATGCCACACAGTAAAGCTTCTTAGCAGCCACCCGCCATCACCTGGCTCCTTAGGGCCTCCTACTAGCAGAGCCTCTCCAAAACAGCTGCCCAGCTGCAGGAGGACGGCCTCAGAGGCCCTGGCCTCGGAGGCCCTGCCAGCCCGAAACCCCAAGGACCTTGCGTCTCCTTGAACTTTGTTGTTCAAAGGTGAAAGCAAGTATCTTTTTTCCCTGAGATCTGGGCATAGTCCAGACATCTGTCTGTCTTTGCCTTTCTTTCCCTGCTATAAGTGTTCAATAGGAAACCAAGACCACCGCCTCAGAGTGATTTAATTCAACTCAATGGGGAAAACGTGGAACTAAGGAAACTCTATCCCTAGAGAGAATGATAGCAATAATAATTATTGCTAATAATAATTATTTTTTGAGATGGAGTCTCGCTCTGCCACTTAGGCTGGAGTGCAGTGGCATGATCTGGGTTCACTGCAACCTCCGCCTCCCAGGTTCAAGCTGTTCTCATGCCTCAGCTTCCTGGGTAGCTGGGATTACAGGCACTCATCACCACACTCGGCTAATTTTGTATTTTTAGTAGAGATGGGGTTTCACCATGTTGGCCAGGCTGGTCTCGAACTCCTGACCTCAAGTGATCTGCCCACCTTGGCCTCCCAAAATGCTGGGATTACAGGTGTGAGCCACCACGCCCAGCCAATAATAATTATTAATTAACTAATAATTATTATTGCTATCATTCATTCAGGACATCTAAGTGCTGCGCACTGTTCACATATTGCTTCATTTAATCATCTCCATAAATAATAAACAGAGTGGATACTGTTATTATCTCCATTTTGTAGATGGGAAAACTGAAACACTAAGGGGCTGAGTAACTTGGCCTTGGCCATACAGTGAGAGGTGAGTGAGCAAGATGTGAACCTGGCTGGTTTGGCTTCAGGGTGTGCACCCCTGACCTCTCCTCTCTGTTGCAGCTCAGGCTCCCTCCTCCGCCTACTACTGCAGCTGCCGGGGCTGGCTTAGGAATTCCTAGCCCCATGCCCTCCAATTATGCGGCCTCCAGTATGTATCCTCCAGTTACATGGTTACCAGGGTTCACATAGCATCTGGGGATATGTTGCTTTGCAGGAAACGAAATGGCAGGAAGATGACAGTGAGGACAGAGAGCTCTTGGAAAGAATCAGAGGACAGTGCTGTGACCCTAGAGACTGGAATGTAGCAGAAAACACCAGGACTTGGAATCAGAAGACCGAGTTCCTCAGCCAACTGCCTGACTGGCAGGGGGCAGGTTACTGAACCCCTTTGGGCCTCTGTTTGCTCACATATAAAATGGAGATGATACTTATGTGACATGCTGAATTGTGTGCCCCTCGAATTCAGATGTTGAAGTCCGATATGACCACATTAGTTTAGGATTGAGAGAAAGATCAGGTGCAGGCCCCACTTGGGTCAATCAAGCAAGGCTTCTTACTTACAGACTGGGAAGGAAGCCAGCTGATTTGGGACACATGGTAGAGACGCCAACACGCTTTCCCAGGACCGTGCAAGTGAGGGCTTTGGAGTAAATGAGGGTCACATTAGATTTTCTGGAAGCCTGAATCTCCCCAAGGTGTTGTGGGTGTGAAGCTTATGAAGGGCCCTCTTCAAGAAGAATAATACAAATATGAATATACAATTAGGGACAATGTGAATATTTATTTAGAATGAAAAACGAAGTCAGCAAATTACACATTTTAAAAAGCTAATAAAGGCTGGGTGCAGTGGCTCACATCTGTAATGCCAGCACTTTGGGAGGCCAAGGTGGGCAGATCACTTGAGGTCAGGAGTTCAAGACCAGCCTGGCCAACATGGTGAAACCCCATCTCTACTAAAAATACAAAAAATTAGCCAGGTGTGGTAGTGCACGCTTGTAATCCCAGCTCCTTGGGAAGCTGACATGGGAGAATCACTTGAATCCAGGAGGTGGAGGTCGCAGTAAGCCAAGATCGTGCCATTGCACTCCAGCCTGGGCCACAGAGTAAGACTCCATCTCAAAAAATAAATAAATAAAATAAAAACAAAAAGCTAATAAATACAGCAAACATTCTTTTTTTTTTTTTTTTTTTTTTTTTTTGAGACGGAGTGCTCTCTGTTGCCCAGGCTGGAGTGCGGCGGTGCAATCTTGCCTCACTGCAGCCTCCACCTCCCAGGTTCAAGTGATTCTCCTGCCTCAGAATCCCAAGTAGCTGGGACTATAGGCACCTGCCACCATGCCTGGCTAATTTTTGTATTTTTAGTAGAGATGGAGTTTCACCATTTTGGCCAGGCTGGTCTCAAACTCCTGACCTTAAGTGATCTGCCCGCCTCGGTCTCCCAAAGTGCTGGGACTACAGGCGTGAGCCACTGCGGCCAGCCAAACATTCATCTTTTAAGGGCCTTGGAAGGGATTTGTGCAAATGAGGGGCCTTGACACTTAGCTTCTGAGTGTGCTTGCATTCACACTCATATACACATATGCATACCTACCCACAAGGCTAGAACATTCAGCACATGACCCACGCCGCGTTATTGCCAAAGACCCCCACACCTGGGGTCACCGAGTGCATGATCATCTTACAGTAGTATACAGGCTCCGGTTTGCACACAATACATTAAGTCGTAATGAAAACCTGATCCTGACTCTCCAACACAGCCTGGTCATGCTCACTCCTGAACTCAGTGTATAGAACTGGAATAAAAGTTAGTTGCCCTTGCAGGCTCTGAGTCAGGCTGTCAAGCCCGTAGACCAGCTATGGGCCATGTCCTGCACAGGCATTCCAGGCAGAAAGAACAGTTTGAGCAAACTCCGAAAGGGAAGAGGTGGCCAGGCCCTTTTGAAGAACTGCTGGCAGTTCAGTGAGACTGGAATTTATGCATGTGGACAGAGGTAAGAGAAGGGCATAGGATAGTGGTTAGTCATGAAGGAATTTGTGGAGAGCCAAAGAGTTTTGATGTTATCATGGAGGCATGGGAAGTCATTGAAAGAAGCTAGACATAAAAAAGGCATATTCGGGGCCGGGCGTGGTGTCTCATGCCTGTAATTTCAACATTTTGAGAGACCAAGGCAGGCAAATCATTTGAGGTCAGGAGTTCGAGACCACCCTGGCCAACATGGTGAAACCCCATCTCTACTAAAAATACAAAAATTAGCTGGGTGTGGTGGCATGTGCCTGTAATCCCAACTACTCAGGAGGCTGAGGCACAAGAATCGCTGGAACTCAGGAGGCAGAGGTTGCAGTAAGCTGAGATCGCACCACTGCACACTATCCTGGGTGGCAGAGTGAGACTATGTCTCAAAAAAAAAAGGCATACTCAGGTTATGTTTTGGGAAGATCACTCTGAAAGTAATGTGGAAGGCCAAGTGGCCTAGTAAGACAGGGAGACTATTCAGGAGGCTAATGTAGTGATCCAAGTGTATTGGGGTTCTCCAGAGAAACAGACCAATAGGATGGATGTATATATTTATAAAGAGATTTATTATAAGGAATTGGCTCACAGGATGTGGAGGCTAAGAAGTTCCAAGATCTGCAGATGGCAAGCTGGAGACCCAGGAGATTTGATGGTGTAATTCCAGTCCAAGTCCAAAGGCCTGAGAACTAGGAGAGCTGTTGGTGCAAGTTCCTGTTAGAAAGCCAGCAGGTTCAGGATCAAGGAAGAGCCGATGTTTCAGTTCAAATCCAAAAAACAGAAAACAATGGATGTCCCAGCTCACAGCAGTCAGGCAGGAGGAGTTCTCTCTATTCATGGGGCGGTGAGCCTTTCTGTTCTATTCAGGCCTTCAGCTGATGGAATGAGGTTAACCCACGTTAGGGAGGACACTCTCCCTGCTTTACTCAGTCTACAGATTCAAATCCTTTTTTTTTTGGGGTAGGGGACAGAGTCTTGCTCTGTCACCCAGGCTGGAGTGCGTGATCTCAGCTCACTACCACTGCAACCTCCACCTCTTGGGTTCCAGCGATTCTCCTGTCTCAACCTTCCACGTAGCTGGGATTACAGGTGCACGCCACCATGCCCAGCTAATTTTTGTATTTTTAGTAGAGACACGATTTTGCCATGTTGGCCAGGCTGGTCTTGAACTCCTGACCTCAGATGCTCTGTCTGCCTTGGCCTCCCAAAGTCCTGGGATTACAGACATGAGCCACCGTGCCTGGCCTACAGATTCAAATCTTAATCTCATTCAAAAACCCATAATAATGTTTAACCAAATATCAGGACACCATATGGCTCTGTCAAGTTGACAAATAAATATCACATCAAGAGAGAAATGACAGGGCTTGAACAAGCACAGTAGCCACAGCTACACAATAATTATAGATTAGAAAAGTGTCAAAAAGTTGAGGGCTAGGCGCGGTGGCTCACACCTGTAATCCCAGGACTTTGGGAGGCCAAGGTGGGCAGATCGTGAGGTCAAGAGTTTGAAACCAGCCTGGCCAACATGGTGAAACCCCATCTCTACTAAAAATACAAAAATTAGCTGGGTGTGGTGGCCTGTGCCTGTAATCCCAGCTACTCTGGAGGCTGAGGCAGGAGAATTGCTTAAAACCGGAAGGCGGAGGTTGCAGTGAGCCGAGATCACACCATTGCCCTCCAGCCTGGGCAACAAGAGTGAAACTCCGTCTCAAAAAAAAAAAAAAGTTGAACAGGAGTTAAGGACCAATTAATTTTGAAAGATGAAGGAGAGAGAGAGTCTATGAAAACATCTGGGTTTTAGCTTGAGGAGACTAAGTGAGAGATGGTTCCTTTTACTGTGACGGTGTCAGCTAGCTGTCCCTTCATCTCACCAGTTCATAAGAACAAATGTTAGCACATTCACAGGGAAATATCAATTTTTTTTCTAAGATGGAGTCTTGTTTTATCACCCAGGCTGGAGTACAGTGGTGCGATCTTGGCTCACTGCCTCCTGGGTTCAAGCAATTCTTCTGCCTCAGTCTCCCAAGTAGCTGGGATTACAGGTGCCTGCCACCGCACCTGGCTAATTATTGTATTTTTAGTAGGGACAGGGTTTCATCATGTTAGCCAGGCTGATCTCGAACTCCTGACTGACCTCAAGTGAATCTGCCCACTTCAGCCTCCCAACGTGCTGGGATTACAAGTGTAAGCCACCATGCCTAGCCAAATATCAATTTTATTAGCTCTGATTCCCCACCCAAAGATCCTTGCAAAGATGCTTCCCCAAGAACTCCTGACATCTTAAAAAGCCTTCACCCACATTCGTGAATCCATTGTTAATGACTGATCCCACCTTTGCAGAAGGTCCACCATGCCTGCCTTCTCATAGGTGTCAGTAGCCAAGCGTAGCTCTGCCCCAGGTGCAACAGAAGCTGCAGGCAGTGCAGGTGGTGCCACGTGGCTGCCTTCTGGGAGGTTCAGAATAGGAATGCTTCCTCCCTGCTGGCTAGGAGGCTGTCATAGTGACTGACAGCATAGTGATTTGCCTCAGATCTTCAGCTCCACCCTCAGAGCCCAGCGTGCAACCTGCCATCCACTGGGTTCTGAGGGTCCTTCCAAACCATCTGCCTTGCAGTACCTAGAGCCCTGCCCTCCTTTGACTGCCAGATACTGTTGTTGGATGTGCCTCATCTTGCCAGTCTCCTTTATGGGGCGTTTTCTCCCAGAGGCTCCAAAGTTCTTATGATTTGTCCTCTGCCAGCTACCCCCACTTTCCCCGCTCCCCGCTCCCGGTGCACCTGATGTGCCTTTCTGTGCCTGGAATCCAAATGGAGATACTTAGAGTTCTTGTCCCCGTACACCAACCATCTTCAACCCAAGTGAGTCAGTTCATGTAAACAGATACTTGACCTAAGTATTGTGTAAATCTTGGTGGGTTTTTTGTTGTTTTTTTTTTGTTTTTTGAGCTGGTGTTTTGTTTGCTTACTCTAGTTCTGGTGGTTTGTTTTATTTTGATTTGGATCTCAGGTGCAGACAGTTGAGTTAAGTGTAGTCTCCAGTTCATGTCACCTCTGGAGAATGTGAGGTCTGTGTAAGATCTCTCTTATTTCTTTATTCCTCTTATTTTCATATTTACAGTGACCATATATTTACCAAACCAACAAGAGCACTTTTTAGAAGAAAAGGAGGCAATTTAATGATTATTATGCTGAGGCCGGGCACGGTGGCTCACGCCTATAATCCCAGTACTTTGGGAGGCCAAGGTGGGTGGATCACCTGAGGTCAGGAATTCGAGACCAGCTTGACCAATATGGTGAAAGCTCGTCTCTACTAAAAATATAAAAATTAGCCAGTTGTGGTGGCATGCAACTGTAGTCCCAGCTACTCAGGAGGCTGAGACAGGAGAATTGCTTGAACCCAGGAGGCAGAAGTTGCAATGAGTCGAGGTTGCACCACTGCACTCCAGCCTGGGCGACAGAGAGAGATTCCATCTCAAAAAAAAAGAAAAGAAAAGAAAAGATAAGAAAAGTTTCTAATGTTTATTATGCTGGGCTCATGGGTGGAAACTAGGTCTGCTGCTGCAAGTAGAACACACAGGCACCCATTTGTACTGCATGTCTGTGCCTGTGTCCCCTCTAAGAAGCCATTCTATGTGGTTTACTTTGTGTGTGTACATTTGCTTTTGTTTTGGTTTTGGTTTTGTTCTTTTGAGACAGGGTCTCGCTCTGTCACCCAGGCTGGAGTATAGTAGCGCGATCACAGCTCACTGCAGCCTTGACCTCCCAGGCACAAGCCATTCTCCCTCCTCAACATCCTGAGTAGCTGGGACCACAGGTGCGCCCCACCGTGCCCAGCTATTGTTTCTATTTTTTATAGAGACTAGGTCTTGCTACGTTGCCCAGGCTGGTCTCGAACTCGTGGGCTCAAGTGACCCCACCTTGGCCTCCCAACGTGTTGGGATTATAGGCATAAACCACTATGTCTGGCTGGTTTTGCTTTTATATATTCTTATAAAATGTGTTTTTTGTTTGCTTGTTTGTTCGTGATGGAGTCTCACTCTGTCGCCCAGGCTGGAGTGCAGTAGCACGTCTCGGCTCACTGCAACCTCTGCCTCCTGGGTTCAAGCAATTCTCCTGCCTCAGCCTCCTGAGTAGCTGGAATTATAGAAGTGCCACCACACCTGGGTGATTTTTGTATTTTTAGTAAAGTCGGGTTTTTTTTTGTTTGTTTGTTTGTTTGTTTGTTTTGAGATGGAGTCTCACTCTGTCGCCCAGGCTGGAGTTCAGTGGCATGATCTCGGCTCACTGCAACCTCTGCCTCCCGGGTTCAAGCAATTCTCCTACGCCAGCCTCCCAAGTAGCTGGGATTACAGGTACCTGGCACCATGCCTGGCTATGTTTTTTTTTTTTTTTTTTTTTTTTTTTTTGTATTTTTAGTAGAGATGGGGTTTCACCATGCTGGCCAGGCTGGTTTCAAACTCCTGACCTCGTGATCCATCCGCCTCAGCTCCCAAAGTGCTAAGATGACAGGCGTGAGCCACCACGCCTGGCCAGGGACGGGGTTTCACCATGTTGGCCAGGCTGGTCTCGAACTCCTGACCTCAGGTGATCCCCCCTGCCTCGACCTCCCAAAGGGCTGAGATTACAGGCATGAGCCACCGTGCCCGGCTTAAAATGCGTTTTTGTCTTAAGGTACATGCATTTTAAATGTACATAAATATTTTGTTATGGCTGTACTGTTGTTTCTTACCTTTTCTGCTAAGCTCTGTTCATGTTCATATCTAATCTGTTGCTTCCAGTGGACTCAAGAGTACTCTACACTGCAGCCACCACACATACTGATGGATGCACCTGCCTGGTGATGGGCGCCCGGGTTGCGCAGCCTCACCCCCTCATGGGTAATGTCATTGTGATTCTCCTTGTCCGGGGATCCTCCAGGTCTAGAGTAAAAACTGCTTTGGGATCTCAGGAGCCGAACTGCTAGCTTGTCATTTAGATACGTAGCACCAGACTGCTCTCCAAAATTTGCCTACCTCTTTGTGACTAGTGTACAGATTTCACTCCAGCCCAGCTGGGACACCCAGGGTAGAGAAGGCTGGAAACAGAAGCCAAGGAGGCGCCAGCACTTAGAGATTGAGCAAAAAGAGTGATTACGATGATAGAGACTAAGAAGAGAGGAGTCCTAAAGATAGGAGGAAAATGGCCGGGCGCGGTGGCTCACGCTTGTAATCCCAGCACTTTGGGAGGCCGAGGCGGGCGGGTCACGAGGTCAGGAGACTGAGACCAGGGTGAAACCCCATCTCTACTAAAAATACAAAAAATTAGCCGGGCGTGGTGGCGGGCGCCTGTAGTCCCAGCTACTCGGAGAGGCTGAGGCAGGAGAATGGCGTGAACCCGGGGGGCGGAGCTTGCAGTGAGCCGAGATTGCGCCACTGCACTCCAGCCCGGGTGACAGAGCGAGACTCCGTCTCAAAAAAAAAAAAAAAGAATGGAGGAAAATGACGAAAGACTGTAGCGAGACAAGACCGTGTTAACAGGGGGTGCGGAGTCAGACACGCATGAGTGGAATCCCAGCTCTGCCACCATCTAGTTATGTGACTTTGAGTTCCTTATCTACACTCAGGCTCAATTTCCTCACGAGTAAACTTGTACATCATGGGTCCCTACTTTGACAGGTTGTAACTCGGCTCTGTATCCAGAACATCATCAACACCCAGTAAATATGAGGTGTTATATTCTCTAGCAGCTTTTCTTGCAAGCACTGATCAGAGTTTGTGGCTACGTTGTCATTTGTATGATTATTTGATGATTATCTGTATCTCTCACTAAGTTACATGCTTCCTTGGGACAGAGATCTTGTCCGTTTGCTTACCATTTTACTTCTAGCTCCTAGCACAGTGCCTGGCACAGAGGATACACAGTAGATATTTATGAAATTAGTTGACCGATAAAAGAAGAATACAGTGGGGTGGGGGGAGGGGGGAAGGATAGCATTAGGAGATATACCTAATGCTAAATGACGAGTTAATGGGTGCAGCAAACCAACATGGCACACATATACATATGTAACAAACCTGCACATTGTGCACAAGTACCCTAAAACTTAAAGTATAATAAAATAAAATAAAATAAAACAATAAAAAGGAGAATACAGGGCCGAGTGCAGTGGCTCACCTGCAATCCCAGCACTTTGGGAGGCCAAGGCCGTCAGATCACCTGAGGTCGGAAGTTCAAGACCAGCCTGACCAACATGGAGAAACCCTGTCTCTACTAAAAATACAAAATTAGCTGGGTGCAGTGGCGTATGCCTGTGACCCCAGCTACTTGGGAGGCTGAGGCAGAAGGATTGTTTGAACTCAGGAGGCGGAGGTTGCGGTGAGCCGAGATTGCACTATTGCACCCCGGCCTGGGCAACAAGAGCAAAACTCCATCTCAAAAAAAATAAAAACAAAAAGTAGAATACAGAGGATGATTATGGATTGTGGTAAGTGTCATAAAGGAAAAAAGCAGCATGATATGTTAGAGAATAACTGAGAGGGGGGTGGAGGTAGAAAGAACTGTCAGGGAAGGCTTCTCTGAGGAGGTGACATGAGCTGGGAGAGGAAGAAATAAAATGCATCAACCACACAGAGAGTTAAGTCCTTTCAGGCAGAAGGACATCACATTCAAAGGTCCGAGGCAGGAAAGGGTGTGGCACATCATGGGAAGTCAAGGAGGGATCTTACTGGGAAAGTAATAAAAAGAGTAGAAGCAGAGAGAAGGGTTAAGAGGCTGTTGCAGGTGGAAAATGAGGGTGGCTTGAATTCAGTGTCAAAAAGGAGGGAAGGAGTGGATGACTTCGGGATGCATTTTGGATATAGCAGACAGGGCATGCTGAATGATTGGGTGTAGTGGTGGAGGAAAATATATAAATCAAGATTGAATTGGACAGTTTTCTGAGTAGGGTTGCCATTTACTGGTATGGGAAAACTCGAGTAGAAATAAAATTGGTGGTGCGGTGGGGACCATGGGAATTAAAAGTTCACATTTTAACATACTAAGTGTGAGACGACTATGAGATCACTATAGGGAGATGTTGAATAGGTGTTGGATAGATCAATCTAAGACTAAGAAGGAGATGTTCAGATTTATTTTGAGTCATCAGCATCCGGATGGTGTTTAAAGTCATGGGATGGGCTTGGATAGGCTCCCAGAGTGATCAAGTGTCAATGGAGATGACAAGAAGGTCCTACACAGAGCCTGGGGCTCTCCAGCCGAGAGCGCCACAAAGGAGACTGAGGGCTCATGGAAGGCGAAAGAGAAAAGGACAGTGGTAAACTGTCAAATCCTGCTGGAAGGTCAAGGGGAGTGGAATAAGGAAAAGGGGAATTGGCGATGTGAAGCCTGCTGGTAAGGTTTTTCAATTGCTTTTAAAAATTCAGCCTGGGCAACATAACAAGACCCCATTGCTACCAAAAAAAAAAATCTAAAATGAGCTAGGTGTGGTTGCACATGCCTGTAGTCCCAGCTATTGGGGAAGCTGAGGCAGGAGGATCACTTGAGCCAAGGAGTTTGGGGCTGCAGTGAGCCATGATTGAGCCACTGCACTCCAGCCTGGATGACAGAGTGAGACCTTGTCTCTTAAAATAAAAAATAATAATTAAAAAACACTTAAAAACCCAAGTTTATCAAGAGGCAATTCACATGTCACAAAATTCATCAATTTAAAATGTACAGTAGACCGAGCCCAACAGCTTATGCCTGTAATCGCAGTGCTTTGGAAGGCTGAGGCAAGAGGATCCCTTGAGGCCAGGAGTTCAAGATCAGCCTGGGCAATACAGTGAGACCCCCTATCACTACAAAAAGTTTTTAAAAATTAACCAGGAATGGTGGTGAACCCTGTAGTCCCAGCTATGCAAGGAGGCTGAGGCAGGAGGATCCCTTGAGCCCAGGAGGCTGACGCCACAGGGAGCTGTGATTGAGCCACTGCCCTCCAGCCTAGGCAACAGAACAAGACCCTGTCTCAAAAAAAAAAAAAAGTGTACAGTAACAGCAGTTTTTAGTATACTAACAGAGCTGTGCAACCATTATCCCAATCTAATTTTGCAACATTTCCATCACCCTAAAAAGAAACCTCATACTTATTAGCAGTCATTCCCCTTTTTCCTCCTCACAACCCTCCCTAATCCCAGTTCCAGGCAGCCACGAATCTACTTTCTGCCTCTGTAGATTTGCCTATTCTGGATATTTCATATAAAAGAATTATATAATATGTGGCCTTTAGTATCAGACATCTTTCACTGAGTAGAATGTTTTCAAGGATCTGTGTTGTAGCATGTATCAATATTTCATTCTTTTTATGACTAACATTTCATTGTATGGATATTGCAAATTTTATTTATTCATGCATCAATTGTTGGAAATTTGGGTTGTTTCCACTTTTTGGCTATTATGAATAATTCTGCTATGAACATTGGCATACAAATTTGTCTGTGGACATATGTTTTCATTTCTCTTGGGTATATACCTAGAGTTGAATTGCTAAGTCATATGGTAGGTCTATGTTTAACATTTTAAGAAACTGCCAAATTGTTTTCCAAAGTAGCTGCTCTTAGTCGGGTGCTGGAGCTCACACCTGTAATCCCTGCACTTTGGGAGGCTGAGGCTGGTGGATCGCCTGAGGTCAGGAGTTCAAGATAAGCCTGGCCAACATGGTGAAACCTCATCTCTACGAAAAATACAAAAATTAGCCAGGCATGATGGTGTGTGCCTGTAATCCCAGCTACTTGGGAGTCTGAGGCAAGAGAATCGCTTGAACCCGGAGGCAGAGATTGCAGTGAGCCGAGATAATGCCACTGCACTCCAGCCTGGGTGACAGAGCAAGGCTCTGTCTCAAAACAAGCAAACAAAAAACAAAGTCACTGCACCCTTTTTACATCCCCAACAGCCATGTATAAGAGTTCCAATTTCTCTATATCCTCACCATTGCTTGTTATTGTCTGCCTTTTTTATTTTAACCATCCTCATAGATATGAAAAAAATACGTCATTGTGGCTTTGATTGGCACTTCCCTAGTGACTGCTGATGTTGAACAGCTTTTCATGTGCTTATCAGCCATTTGTGTATAGCCACTGGTAAATCTGACAAAGACAGATTCACGGAGTGATGGGTGTTGAGGCCAGACTGAGTTAAAGAAAGAATTGAAAGTGAAGAAGTGGGAAAGGCAAATTAAAAGCTATTTCAAATTTCCCTTTGGAGCAGTTTCGAGGGAGATTTCTTTGTTTTGTGTTTTCCTAGTGATAGGAGACATTACAATCTGTTGGTTTGTGAGGATGATGCAGTAGACATGGCTGCTCAGGAGGCTGAGGCAGGAGAATTTCCTGAGTCCAGGAGGTCGAGGCTGCAGTGAACCATGATTGAGCCACTGCCCACCAGCCTGGGCAACAGAGTGAGATCCTCAAAAAAAAAAAAAAAAAAAAAAGTGGGCCAGGAATGGTGGTTCACACCTGAAAACCCAGCACTTTGGGAGGCCGAGGCAGGCCGATTGCTTGATCCCAGGATTTCGAGACCAGGCTGGGCAGCATGGCGATGATGCAGAGGAAAGGGAAGATAATTGCAGGGCAGAGTCCTTGAGAAGGCAATAAGGGTGGGACTCAGAGCACCAGAGGTGGGGGTGCCTTCAAAAGAATCCCCCTTCCTGCATTTTAGCCTGTGAGAATCTGGGTGAAGGAGGTGGTCAGCCTGTGGATTTGGTGGTGGGAAGAGGAAGCGGTTCCTTTGCAAATGGCGCCTATTTTCTCTATAGGAGTAAAGGATGAGGTCATCTAACCAAGAAGCAAAGTGAGACTGGTGTGGAAAGTTTGAAAAAAAGAGGGGAAATAATAAAAGAATTATTTGGAGAGTAAGAAATATTTCAAAGTGAAGTGTAGGTTTGCCAGTGCATGTTTAGTGTCCACTGTGGTTTGAGGCTGTGAATTTATAGTAAATCCAGTCACCTCAGTTTGGTTTTCTCCGAGAACATTCAACTACTCAGATGTGGGAGCACAGAACGTGGATAACTGGCCTCAATGAGGTTGTGGCTTTGCGAGGTAAATACAATAGAGAGGGATCCTCCCAGCTGGAGAGTTGAGGATATGTGTAAAGCAGTCATTAGGATGAGAATCAAGGGCGGTGGTTCTCAGGGTGTGATTCTCGACAGCAGCAGCATCACCCAGCCACTTGTTAAATATGCAACACGGTGGCAGGGGGCTCACCCCTGAACTACATGAGAGGACTACAGAGGAGACTGTGTCTTCAGAGGACAGACATGAGTATATTGCGGAGCTAACTGGTTATAGATTGGAAGCTCCAGAGGAGATGTGAAAGCATTTGGAGGATCTGGGAAATGGGTCAGCTTAGAAGATATGATCAGGAGTTTGGAGACAAGTGATCCATTGGACCAGTGATCTAATAGGTGGTCTAAAAGAAGGCTTGGACTTCTGGAGCTTCCTAAAGTAAACAGGGATGCCAGGTATGAAGGGATTTCCTACAGGAAAGTGGGCAAGAGTTCCCTCTAGGGTCTTGAATCCTTAGCTGTAGCTGGGAACTAGCATAATAACATCACGTCTGCTGTATTCTATTTTATTTTTTGTAGAGATGGAGTCTTGCTATATTGTCCAGCCTGGTCTCAAACTCTTAGCTGCATGCAATCCTCCCAAAGTGCTGGTATCACAGGCATGAGCCACCACTCTCAGCCTTCCATATTCTTTTTTTTTTTTTTTTAGATGGAGTCTCACTCTGTCACCCAGGCTGGAGTGCAGTGGCGCGATCTCGGCTCACTGCAACCTCTGCCTCCCAGGTTCAAGCAAGTCTCCTGCCTCAGCCTCCTGAGTAGCTGGGATTACAGTTGCATGCGCCACCATGCCAGGCCATATTCTATTGATTAGAATCACAAATCCAGCCCAGATTTAAGGGAAAGGGACCACACAAGGCGGTGAATACAATCAGGTGTGTTTCATTGAGGGCCACGAATGTAACAGATCACCAAAATAGTTGATGCTTTTTGTGTCCAGCTAAAAAAATCTTTGCCTACTATAAGATCATGAAAGTATTCTGTTTCTTTTAAAAACTTTATCATTTTAATTTGTTCATTTAGATGTATCAGTCATCTAGAATTGATGTTTGTGATTGATGTGAAGTCGGATCAAGATACATTTTTTTCCCATGTGGAGCCCAGTATGTTAAAGGGACCATCCTCTCACAATCACTGTGCAGTGCCACCTTCTTCTAAATCAAGTGTCTGTATGTTTTGAGTTTACTTCTGTATTTTCTGTTTTGTTCCGTTGGTATATTTATCTGTGTTTGCTTGTGATTATGTAATAAGTCTCGATAACTAATAGTGTACATCTTCCAATTTTGTTATCCTTCTTAAAAGACTTTCTTGGCTTTTAGCATTTTGATATAAATGCATTAGTTATGATACTATAATAAGATTTTTATGGATTGAGTTGTGTCCTCTAAGAAAGATAGGTTAAAATCTTCACTATCTTAGAGTAGTGAAGATCCTCACTATCTTAGAATGTGACCTTATTCGGAAACACATTCCTTGCAGATGTAATCAAGTTGAGATGAAGTCCTACAGAAGTAGGATGGGCCCTTATCCAATATTCTAATGCCTTTATAAGAAGAGGAGCAGGCCAGGTGCAGTGGCTCGAACCTGTAATCCCAGCACTTTGGGATAACAAGGCGGGCAGATCATGAGGTCAGGAGATCGAGACCATCCTGGCTAACATGGTGAAACCCCATATCTACTAAAAATACAAAAAATTAGCTGGGCGTGGTGGCACGCGCCTGTAGTCCCAGCTACTCAGGAGGCTGAGGCAGGAGAATCGCTTGAACCCGGGAGGCGGAGGTTGTAGTGAGCCGAGATTGAACCACTGCACTCCAGCCTGGGTGACAGAGTGAGACTTCGTCTCTGTCTCAGAAAAAAATAAAAAAAAGGAGCAGACAGAGACACAAGGAGAACACCAGGTGACAACAGGCAGACTGGAGTGATATGGCTGCAATCCAAGGAATGCCAAAGATTGACAACCACCATCAGAAGCTAGGAAGAGGCAAGGAA
This sequence comes from Hylobates moloch, assembly GCF_009828535.3. Classification (NCBI taxonomy): domain Eukaryota; kingdom Metazoa; phylum Chordata; class Mammalia; order Primates; family Hylobatidae; genus Hylobates; species Hylobates moloch. Next base: position 86,760,256 of record NW_026652286.1, on the reverse strand, counting down.
AAGTTCTTCTCTCCAGATTTCAGAGACAGCATGGCCCTGCTGGCACCTTCATTTCCGGCCTCCAGTACTGCGAGAAAATACATTTCTATTTTTGAAAGCCACTCAGTTTGTAGGATTTTTTTACAGTAGCCTTGGAAAACTAATATAAAGATGTTATAACAGGATGGGCATGGTGGCTCATGCCTGTAATCCCAGCACTTTGGGAGGCTGAGGTGGGCAGATCACTTGAGGCTAGGAGTTTGAGACCAGCCTGGCCAACATGGCGAAACCCTGTTTCTACTAAAAATACAAAAAATTGGCCGGGCCTGGTGGCTGTAGTGCGCCTGTAATCCCAGCTACTCTGGAGGCCAAGGCAGGAGAATCTCTTGAACCTGGGAGGTGGAGATTGCAGTGAACCAAGATCTCACCACTGCACTCCAGCTTGGGCGATACAGTGAGATTCTGTATCCAAAAAAAAAAGTTATAAATGTTGTAACAAACAATTTAATTCCAAAAGATTTTGAAAATTTAAATCAAATTGACACACTCCTAATACAATACAACTTACTAAACTGGCACAAAAAGAAATTGAAAATTTAAGAAATCTTGTATTTTTTTATTTATCATTTATTTATTTGAGACAGAGTTTCACTCTGTTGCCCAGGCTGGAGTACAATGGCACAATCTCGGCTCACTGCAACCTCCACCTCTCAGGTTCAAGAAATTCTTCTGTCTCAGCCTTCCAACTAGCTGGGACTACAGGCATGGCCCGACTAATTTTGTATTTTTAGTGGAGACAGGGTTTCACCATGTTGGTCACGCTGGCTCGAACTCTTGAACTCAGGTGATCTACCCGCCTCGGCCTCCCAAAGCTCTGGGATTACAGGTGTGAGCCACTGAACCTGGCCTCCTATATCTATTAAAGAAATTGAATCTGTAATTAAAAAAATAAAAATCTCTACAAAGAAAATTAGAGACCCAAGTGACTTCACCTGTGAATTCTACCAAACATTAAAAGATGCATTTTAAGTCATCAGTAACATGGAGAATTGTTCAAGGCTAGAGTTAGGTATGACTATATCCCAGGCAAAAATGATGGGGACTTTCAGGAAAAATGTGGATGGTAAAGAGAGGATAAATGCAACAGATAATAGGGAGAAAATGTAGAATCAACAGAACTTGGCCAGACTCAGTGGCTCATGCCTGTAATACCAACACTTTGGGAGGCCACAGTGGGCAGATCGCTTGATCTCAAGAATTCCAGACCAGCGCCTGGGCAAAATGGTGAAACCCTGTCTCTACGAAAATACAAAAATGAGCTAGGTGTGGTGGTGCATGCCTGTAATCTCAGCTACTCATGAGGCTGAGGTGGGAGGATCACCTGAACCCAAGAGGCAGAGGTTACAGTGAGCCAAGATCATGCTACTGCACTCCAGCCTGGGCAACAGAGTGAGACTCTGTCTCAAAACAAAACAAAACAACCAAAAACAAACCCAGAACTTGTGGATGTTCTAGACATGAGAGAAAAAAGATGGAATGACACCCAGGTGTGTTGTTGGGACCCCTAAGTCGGTAGTTGTGACATTCACTGAAACAGGAAACATAGAAAGTACAGCTTGTAGGAGGGGGTTGATAGTGAATTGAAATCGCACATGCTGAGTTTGAGGGGGATCTCCAGGGGATGATGTTATATAGAAACTAGATATGTAATTCAACCGTGCAGTCTGGGTTGGGGACCTAGATTTGAGGGTTAGGAGCCCATTGGGTGGTATCTGAAGCTGTGAGAGTGGATGAGGTCTCCCCAGCTGTAAAGTTAGAAGAGAGGAGACCAAGAGCAGACCCTGAGGAAAACGAAGACCTAAGAGTTATCAGTCAGAAAACTATAGCAAGTCAGTAATTGAAAAACAAAAACATACCCCTATTCAACTAGCTTAAATGATAAGGAAAGTTATTTCACATAACAAGTGGTCTCAGGACAGGGTGTCTGTAAGGTTGGTTTCTAGATCATGAGGTCCTGGTATTAGTGTCCCAAGGCTGCTATAATAAAGTCCCACAAACTGGGTGGCTTAAATCCACAATGTATTCTCACAGTTCTGGATCTAGACGTCAAAATCAAGGTGTCATCAGGGCCACACTCTCTCTGAAATTGGCAGAAGAGAATCCTTCCTGGACTTTTCCGCCTTCTGGTGTTGCCAGCAGTCCTTGGCATTCCTTGGCTTGTGGATGCATCCCTCCAGCCTCTGCCTTCGTCATCACATGGCCCTCCTCTTCTGGAGTGTCTCTCTCCTCTTGTTACACTAGTCATGCTGCATGCAGGGCCCTCCCTGTTTGAGTAAGACCTTAGTGTAACTAATTGCATCTGCAATGGTCTTATTATATAAATAAGGTCACATTCTGAGGTGCTGGAGGTGAGGATGTCAACATTCCTTTTGGGAGGATTCAATTCAACCCATAGAAGACCCTTTCCATCTTGCTGCTCTGCCATTCTCAACACGCTGGCTTGCCTGTAGGCTGTTCCTCACTATCAAACCTGGCTACCACAGTCCCAGGCACCACATTGGCACCACAGTGTTCATCGGATGAAGAGGGCTTATCTCTTCTTCATGTCTCTTCTAGAAGCAAAGAAATCTCTCTGAGACCTTCTCCTCCAGCAAACTTCTCATTTCGCATTTGCAAAAATTTTATCATATCCGTGCCTAATCCAATCACTGGAAAGGGGAATGAGACCACTTACTCACCAAGATTGGCTTGGACCAGTGGTTCTCAAACTTGAATATGCATTAGAATGGCCTGGGGTTGGTTAAAACACAGCTTGCTGGATTCCACCCCCAGAGCTTCTAATTCAGTAGGACTTAAATGAGACTTAAGAATTCAAATTTTTTTTTTTTTTTTTTTTTTGAGACAGAGTCTTGCTCTGTCGCCCAGGCTGGAGTGCAGTGGCACAATCTCAGCTCACTGCAAGCTCCACCTGCTGGGTTCACACCATCCTCCTGCCTCAGCCTCCCGAGTAGCTGGGACTAGAGGCACCCGCCACCAAGCCTGGCTAATTTTTTGTATTTTTAGTAGAGACAGGGTTTCACCGTGTTAGCCAGGATGGTCTCAGTCTCCTGACCTTGTGATCCACTGGCCTCGGCCTCTCAAAGTGCTGAGATTACAGGCATGAGCCACTGCGCCCAGCCAAGAATTCAAATTTCTAACAGTTCCCAGCTGAGGTGGATGCTGTTAGTTCTGGACCACACTTTGAGAACCAGTAGATTAGACTGACCAGGATTCATTGTAAGGACTGGGCTCAACTCTCAGGAACTCCATTGCCCCTCAGAGGAAGGGGGATGCTTGGCCAAAATCAGGATTCCATCAGAAAGGAGCAAAGGAAGAAAACTGTTAGGTAGGCAACGAGTAGTGTCTGCCTCAGAACTGTCAGCCAAGAGGAGACTGAGAGGGAGGCATCCAGATGGAGGAGAAGAAAGTCAGAACAAGGTGGCATCAAAGGAGCCACAGAGAAGAGATTTGGGAGAGTGTGCTCAACACTGTTAATGTCACAGAGAGGGAGCACTGAAAAGTGTCCATTGGATTGGACAACTAGGAAGTCTTTACTGGTCTTAGCAAGAGCAGTTTAGTTTTGAAAACAAGACATGAGAACAATTATACAAAACACAAAGTGATTTATGCATCATTATCTGCTACTGATGATGCCAAGTGCTAGAGCTAACTCGCGGATTCCTAGAATCCAGGTGATGAGATGAATAAGAGGAGGCAATGGGGTTTTTCACTTCTGAGCATTGAAATAAGATTGCAGAAATGGGGGTTCAAACACAGTCTGAGCTGAGGTTCAAACACAATCATATCCTGAGTCCTAAGTTACAGACAAGATTGTGGGAAGAAGTTTATATATCCTAATCTATTTGCTGGTCCACACATAGCTGCCACATATGTTCAGATACATGCATTTTACCCACCTGTTCCTCTCTATGCATGCACATTAATTGTTTAGCTTCATATACATACAATTATCTGCAGACAAATCCACGTTGTGCCACTTGCTGCTGGAATACCTCTCTTGGCCTCCATTTTTCAACGGTGAAATAGAGATCATAACTGAACTTCCAGAGTTGTTGTGAGGATTAAGTGAAATCATGTGTATAAATAAAGATGTATATGTTAGATAATTACCATTATGGCTACACATCCATTACTCTTTCCACATATATAATAACATCACCAGCTAGTTAGCATTTGATTCCCAAGTGTTGGATGACAAGTTTTAAAGTGTATTTATAGCTATTGACTTATACCCACCTACATATGTCTATACCTAGAGGTACATATATCTTTGCTACCAGCACTGAAAATAAACATTTACACGCCACTTCTACCTGTCTCTGTGTCTTCCTAACAACTATCTACACAAAGAATACGGAGACACGGAATCTCTAACAGTGACAGTCATACATACAACGTCCTCTCTTTATGTAAATGAGAGATGCTCTATTCCAGGTCCTCTGAGAATCAGATGCCAAGACGGGATTAAATGTGCAAAGATTTTATTAGGGCAAAAGCCTGTGAGGGAAGTGGGGAGGGAGCCAAGGAAGGCTGGGAGAGCTGTCAGACTGCGATGTGGTGCTGACGTGAGTGAAGGAGGGAGGGAAGGAAGCTTGGGCAGGATCTTCCCAGACTGCCAGGCAGCATAAGGAAGCTTTGGCAAGGCCACTGGGGAGTCCTCCAGCCTGTCAGCCCTCAGAGGAGTCCCCTGTCTCCCAGGAATAGGCCTCCGTTAGCACCCCTGTCCCGCTCAGTCACTGGCTAGGAGCAGCGTGGCCTTGGCACAAAAGCAGCCATGGGCTGCCATGGATTTCAGAGCAGTGCTAAGTAAGGTCCTTGATCCATTACACCCACCGTAGTTGGGGGTGCAGGGGAGGCCATTCTCATGGCCACCATATGAGGGGCTATTCATTCATCCATTTTTGTGTTTGATCCAAACACTCCAAATTTAGTAAAAGAGAAAATCAGTTCAAACCCGGAAGTCTGTGTGGTTCTCCCTGCCACCATGGCTGTTCCAGATGGTGCCTCTGCTCAGATTGCCCCTCAGGCTGGCACCTCAAGATGGCCAGAGCAGTGGCTGCCCACGAGCTCCATTCATCCTCTGCCCAGGCATGCCTCGGGGAGCGCTGAGTAAGTCTATTTCTGCTGTTCCCTAGCTACCTCCAGGGAAGACTTCTCCACCCAAGGATGGGAGAAGCCAGGACACTCTCGACCTGTGTCTCCAGGGAACCAAACCTCAGATCAGGCACAGGGTGAATGGGGGCACCCCCTCCAGGATTGTGCACATGTCTCCCTCTCTCTGGGGTCCATGATCTCCTTCATCCCACGGTTGCTGCTGCAGCCCTGATCACAGGACAAGGGATCTGGGGGCTCCATATGAATCACCTTGTGCTCCAAGGCCAGGTTCCACGGATGAAATCACAGGGAGCTGCAATGACGAAGCCCAGTACTTACTGTACAGATGAAAGTCTTATTTATGGGAAAGATACATCTGCAGAGGGAGGAATAAACCGCAAAGCAAAGTATGAAGTTTGCAGCAAACGCTGTAAAGTTTTATATTCCTGAAAACTAGGGATAAAAGATATAACCATTTAAAGCAAAGTGGGTAAAAGGGGGCTTCCACACGATTGTAAAACAGCCTTATAATAGTTAATTGCTAGTTTCTTATTACAACAGAGAGAGTCAAAATAGCCTTTAAAATGCCCAGCAGTGGAAATGAGAGGAGACAGAGAAGAGGACAGGAGGGAGTAACCTACTAAAAAGAAGGTTTGGGTCCCAGTTTCCAAGGGTTCTCAGAATAGAGACCACTCTCATTCCCGTAAGACTGCCCTGTCCCCAGTACTGAGGGCTCGTCACTGCCCGAGTCTATCCTGCACGTTGCCATCTGCCACAAAGCTGAAAGACACTTCACCTGCCTGGGCCGCAGGCTCTTCTTCTGTACAAAAAAAGGGTTCGAGATCCCCCACAGGCCCTTCCAGCTCCAATACTCAGTCATCATTATTCACGCAGTGCCTCCATATTCTAGCTACTGTGGTAGGGAAGCAGGGACATGGGGGAGGTTAAGAGTCTGAGAAGAGTGGGGAAGACAAACACTTAAATAGATCACTGGGGCTGGGCATGGTGGCTTATGCCTGTAATCCCAGCACTCTGGGATTACAGCCTCTGGGAGGCCGAAGTGGGCAGATCACCTGAGGTCAGGAGTTCAAGACCAGCCTGGCCAACATGGTGAAACCCCGTCTCTACTAAAAATACAAAAATTAGCCAGGCGTGGTAGTGCACGCCTGTAGTACCAGCTACTTGGGAAGCTGAGGCAGAAGAATCGCTTGAACCTGCAAGGCAAAGGTTGCAGTGATCTGAGATCGCACACCACTGTACTGCAGCCTGGACGACAGAATGAGATTCCGTCTCAAAAAAAAAAAAAAAAATCATTGGAACACTGTGTAGTAAGTCATAGAACAGAAGTCTGTGTGCGCATGATAAATGATCCAAAGAAGAAGACATTAAGACTCCATGGAGGAGATGAACTCTGAGTTGGGTCTTGTAGGTTGAGTAGGAACTTACCAGAATGACATTCTAGGCAGAGAAACTAGCATGTGTAAAGCCATGTGATGAGAGCTTCCTAAGTGGTACAACTCCAGGGGTCCATTCACATCAGAGTCTGTGTAAATGGTGCACCCAGGCCTGTGCAGTGCACAACCTGTGCAACCTGACACAGCAATGCTCTAAAGCTGGGGCCCCAGACACAAGCAGGAGATGGTGATGCTGATCCCAAATCCCAGCATACACCATAGTAGACTTTGGGGCAGGGCTTCTTACCTCATTTCCCACCATCTCTCTGACATCGGGCCCCTTAGAGGGGCTGCTGCTTAGATATGGCCTGGCCCTAGAGGGATTTCTGTTTCACTCTCAAATCTGGGAACCCCCAGGGAGCTTTCAGGAAGCTCTGGAGAGACCCAAATCTATTTCCCCCTTTAGCAAAAGCAATTGCGCATTCTCTTTACTCTGCAGGGAAGTATATGGGTTTCTCCTCTACAAATGGGATTATTATTGAAGAGTAGACTTTTAAGGCGATGGCTTATCTGGGGATCCCTTGTCAGCTCAGCTCTGTCGAGCCAACTTTCCACCCAACGGAGCATGTCCCCTTTGCCAGTAGCGCCCCTCCACCCACCCCACGTACAAGGACGCCTCCTGGGTAAGGGTGGAGGGAGTGACCAGAACCCTGTCCTTCTGATGGTGAGGGGTGGTGGGGTGATGGGGAGGGAAAGGGGAGTCCTGCAGAGCCCCTCCCCGCCTGCAGGCCAGGGCTCCTGACCCTCTCAGTGGCTGCTTCCTGCTCCAGCATCAGCCCATCCTTCTTGCTGGGGGAGGAGAGGGCAGAGGCCGGGCGAGGTCTCCTCCTAGCTCTGCTAAGGACATGCGGCATTTGACCTGTGACCCCACAGGAAATTCTTCTGACCTGAGGCGAACCTCAGGAGAAAAGCCATGACCCCACAGTGGACAAAGGGCCTTGCTGAAAGCTCTCGCCTCCTCCCCTAGCCAGAGATCTCTTGACTCTAGAGGGCAGGTCAGAGAATCCCTGCGAATCAGAAGCTCACAGCCCAACCAGCTGGGGTTCTCGTCTCAGCTGAGGAAGAAGGGGAGAACCTGAGAGGTAGGGTCACCGTACGCCCTGCGTGCCTGGGGCAGCCCCACCTGAGGGTGTCGTCCATGTGCAATTGTCAATGCTCTTCTTTTTCCAGGACAGAAACTCTCCGGTTTGGATGATAACTTTTATGGTTATCCTGACAGGAAATGGACTTCAAGAGAACCTGCGCTAGCACCCACTTCATTAATTCTACAAAGATTGAGCCTCTGTCCTATGCTGGGCACACCGTGCAGGACTGGATATGGCACTGAATAAAATCCAGTCAAGCCCTTGCCACAGGGGATCATGGTTTTGGCAGACACAGCCCCAAACCCACTAGAGCACAATGTTGAACTTCCGGGGGAGAAGGACTCGTTTTCTTTTCTTTATTTCAGACAGGGCCTTGTTCTGTTGCCCAGGCTGGAGTGCAGTGGCGCGATCACAGCTTACTGCAGCCTCGACCTGCCAGGCTCAATCCATCCTCCCGCCTCAGCCTCCTGAGGGGCTGGGACTAGAGGGATGAGCCTAGCTACTTTTTTATTTTTTGTAGAGACGGGGTCTCAGTGTGTTGCCCAGGCTGGTCTCAAACTCCTGGACTCAAGCGATCCACCCACTTCACCCTCCCAAAGTGCAGGGATTACAGGCGTGAGCCACCAATTCATTTTCTTAAGGGGTCTCAGAGAAGGTTCACTCTCAGCTGCCTCCACTCCTTTCTGCCTACTCAAACCAGCAGTGATGGTGAGAGCTGAAGAGTAGCCCAGAGAAGGGTTTCAGATATGGTCTTCCTTCTGCATGGTCCATGTCCCTGTTCCCAGCCCCAGTCCAGTCATTCATTGCCATGCTCACTAAGTACAAAGCGTGGGCTGTGTGTCAAGTGCTGTGTGAGTGGAAAAGAGGGTGTGAAATATTTGCCTCCAAAACTTAGAGGCTGGGAGCCAGATAAATGCTAAACAAATCACCCAACAATAAACACATGGATTACAGTTATTGGGAGAGTACAGACGTAGGAGAGGGCATTGAGAGAGCACTTCCTGGCTGAGGACAAAGTAGGAGGAGAAATGCTCTGTTCACTTTCACGGGACTTTTAGGAGTGAACACCTCATGGAATTTTAAGCCCAAAGACAAGCCCATATGGATTTGAGTTTCATTAGTAAGAACCAGAAAAATGAGCCCTTGGGTGAAAAGGGCAAGGGGGTGGAAGTGTCGGCCAAGAAGAAAGGATGGAGTGCACAGAGCTGGAGCCTGAGCCCATGATTAGGTGTCACGCAGATGGAAAGGCAGGATTTCCTGGACCTGAAGCTCGGAAGGTCTCTAGAGGTCATCCTGTCCATCTCCTGTCTCTACAGGAGAGGCTTGGAAGGGGTGGGTGTCTCTGTTAAAGGCTTCCGAGTGAATAATTCTACACCCATTCTGTGTTTAACACCTCTTGCTTCAAGAAGTCCTTACCACCATCTGGGCTGGGAGCAGTGGCTCACGCCTGAAATCCCAGCACTTTGGGAGGCTGAAGCAGGTCAGGAGTTTGAGACCAGCCAGGCCATCATAGTGAGACCCCATCTCTACCAAAAAAAAAGAAGTTTAGCTGCGAGTGGTGGCACACATCTGTAGTCCCAGCTACTTCGGAGGCTGAGGCACAAGAATTGCCTGAACCCAGGAGGCAGAGGTTGGAGTGAGCAGAGATCATGCCCCTGCACTCCAGCCTGGGCGACAGAGCAAGACTCTGCTCAAAAAAAGTGCTTAGCACCATCTAAACCCCTCATCTTCCTAGGAAGATGAGCAGATCCTGGGAGCAGGGGGAGGTAGGGAAAAGACAGAGGTCGTTTTTGGCCTGACCATCTGTCTCCTGCCAGTCTGGTGTCCTGAGATCATTACCTCCATGACTCTGCTTTTCTATTCTCTTCTTCTAAAGTTATAAAGGGGCTGGGCACAGTGGCTCATGCCTGTAATCCCAGCACTTTGGGAGGCGGAAGTGGGCAGATCACTTGAGGCCAGGAGTTTGAGACAAGCCTGGCCAACAGGGCAAAACCCTGTCTCTACTAAAAATACAAAAGTGAGTCAGGTGTGGACCTGGCTGGGGGGGAACCTTCGTCCTCTGCCAGCTGCTGCTCTGGGAAGCACCTCACTCTCGCCCCTCATTTCCTAGGACCATTGAGGAGCACCTTAGGGCCAGTGTGGGATGGGCTGGGGTTGGGGCTTTGGAGACATGGGCAGAAGAGAAAGGCAGAGAGTCCTCCATAGCCTGTGTATACATGGGTTTTGGGTAAACCTTCTTTGCCACCAGGCATGGTGCATGCCTATAATCCCAGTTACTCGGGAGGATGAGAACTATAATCCCAGTTCTCGGAAGAATTGCTTGAACCCAGAGGCAGAGGTTGCAGTGAGCCAAGACTGTGCCACTGCACTCCAGCGTGGGTGACAGAGCAAGACTCTGTCTAAAAAAAAACAAAGTTGTAAAGGAACTCAATATTCATCACCATAAAGTTGCCATTTTACACAAATGTATGATAAAAAGTATTATTTCCTTTACAGCATTAATTCAATGGGTCTGTGATGAACCATACCTCAAATTTGTTGTGCAGGAAGCTTCTAGATTTATGCATAAGAACAATAATAAAACCATAGTTAAAATTTGTCAACCATTTACTTTGTCCAGACCCTTTACCTGTATCGGCTCCTTTATTCCTCACAGCAATCCATAAGGCAGTGTTTTTATGATGTCAGCTTTACAGGTGAAGAAACAGGGAAGTCAAGCAACGTGCCCAAGTTCTCGGGATAGTAGACAGGATGATGGGCCCCCAAAGATGCCCACTTCCCAATCCCCAGAACCTGTGATTATGTTAAGGTGCAAGATGAAAGGGACTTTGTAGTGCAATTAAGAATCTTGAGATGAGGAGATTATTTTAAATTATCTAGATGGGCCCTTTATAACCACAAAGGTTTTTATAAAGGCAAGACAGAGTTAGAAGAGTCAGAGAAGGAGATGTGACAAAGCAAAGCAGAGAAGCAGAGATGAGATACACACACACACACACACACACACACACACACATACACACACAGAGAGAGAGAGAGAGAGAGGAGTTGAAGGTACTGAGCTCCTGGCTTTGAAGCTGAAGAAAGGGACTGTGAACCGAGGAATACAGGTGCAGGTGTCTTGCATCTGGAATCCGGGAAAGGCAATGAAACAGATTCTCTCCTAGATTTCCCAGAAGGAACACAGCCCTGTGGATCCATGTGCTGGACTTCTGACCGCCAGAACTGTATGATAACAAATTTGTATTTCACGTTGGTGACTTGTTACGGCAGCAACAGGAAACTAGTCCACACAGCTAGCAGGAGCAACAGCACCTGCCATGGGATGGCTGAGGCAATCATGTCACGAAAACCCTACCTAGAACCAGCTTCCTCTCTCCAGTCCTTGCCCTGGAGCCCTTCGATGAGTGAGCATCTCCCAGGGTCGCGTCCTCCCCGTCTAACCACGGACCTCGTCCTCCCTCAGCTCCTGCTCTGGGCAGCACCTCACTCTTGCCCCTGATTTCCTAGGACCATTGAGGAGCACCTCAGAGCCAGTGTGGGATGGGCTGGAGTTGGGGCTTTAGAGACATGGGCAGAATAGAAAGGCAGAGAGTGCATAGCCTGTGTATGCGTGGGTTTGGGGTAAAATGGCTTTCTTTGCCATCAGGCATCAGTATCTGCATTGCAAGAGCAGAAAGGGAAATAGCTGGAGCAACTACACGTGTAGCTGAGGGTGAGGTCCAGGTGTGAGCACATAAGTAGGAGGCTGAGTTGCTGGGGGAGCTGCTTGGGCACAGGTGTGTGATGGGGTGGGGACTGGGGGCTGACCTCTGCCAGAGCATCAGAACAGAGTAAAAGCACTCCAAAGCGCTCTGGAGCACAGTCCTTAATGATGACCCAAAGGAAAGTACTGGCCTTGAAGGAAGGGGGCTTCAAAGGCCGCTGGAGAGGGATGAGGGTTTTATTTTGAGACTGAGGGAGGGAAGGGGGCAACAAAATAGTTCATAAAGGCCCCTCCATAGAACTTCTGGACTTTGCTGCCACCTTGTGGAAAGCACTTAGAAGGCAGGGTTGTGGCCGCCCCGGCCAAAGATTGACATCTCACTGGGGTCTTTAGGATGGATACCTCTTTCTCATCTGAAGTGGGGCAGGGGTCGGGGCGGGGGTGGTGGGGGTAGGTCGGGGTTCTCCCAGGCTCATGGTAGTGAATTCCCAGGCTCCCCTAGTCCCAGCTGTCATACTCATGATATGTCTGTCTGCCAAGAGTTTAGTTCTCTTTGCAGATACAGGGACACAGGAGGTGGTGTTGCATAGGAGGGACCCAGAAAAGTGTGCCAGTATCCCATAGGCTTTCCCAGAGCAGGAACTCAAAGGTGTGGTTTTAGGGAGGAACTGTGTGCAAAGAAGCTCTGAGTGCGCAGAGGCAAAGGGGAGAAGGTGGTAATGGGAGAAAAGAGTCAGGAAAGTGTTGGACACAGAGGTCTGGATTCAGCCTGATAGGGACAGGAGCTTTATCCCCCTCTGGGCTTATGCTGAGTGACCAGTTCATCTCACCCACTCATCTGTAAAATGGGGACATGAAGGAGAAAGGCTTCTCTTCCACAGTGCCCTATGAGCAGTTCTCACCCATTCAGAATGAGATGTGAGCCATCCGAGAAGGGCTGATACGCCACCAGCCGTCTCCCCACCACAGACTCATGATTTCCCTGGACTTTTGCCCCATATTGGGAGCACGGTCCCCACCACACCCATGAGCCAGGTACTAATATGATTCCCATTTTACAGGTGAGAAGATTGAAGTACAGGGAAGCTAAGTGCTTGTCCCAGGTTTCAGAGCTAGCCTGTGTTGGGGCCAGATTTCAAGTTTTGTATCTCCCTGTCCACATGGCACTCTTCCGCTGTCCTCAATAAATATGTTTCAAAAAAGGAATGGGAGTGGTTAGGCTTCGGGTGTGCCAGCTCTGGGAGCCCTCCCGACTGGAACTCTGATAGGAAATCGAGGCAGATCTTCTCTTCTTCCTGATCTGCCCCTTCCCAACCTCAATAGATAAAGGTCTCTTTTTAAAGCCTTCTAGGAAATGAGATTCCAATCCTTCCCTTTCCACTCCCGATCTAATTCATGTTAGTAATAGAATTATCAGAAAGTTCTTCCTACAGTCTAAACTCCATGCCTCCAGATAGAAGAAAGAGAATATAGATCAGGCTTCTATTTCAGAGAGGGATATTCTTGGGCTCTAAAACCAGGGATTAATTCTCTAACCATGACAGTCAGGGCTGGCCAATCACAGGCCTCAATGGGATAGCTTAAATTATAGAGGACCAAGTTAGAAAAAAGAAAAAAAATACCCAACTTCCAGAGCTGATACTGCAGCTGATAATTAATTATCTGCTGTTTGTATGCACTGGTAGGGCTCCCCCAACCTCTCACTGATCAGGGTGCACAGTGTGGCCCGGGAAGAAGACCAGTGAGTTGGCGTCAGGTCAAGACAATTGTGTGGGGACCATCCAGAACCTTCTCGACTTCATCCTCCCCCCTCCACCCTTCCACTTCCCTCCAATCAAGGGAGGAGCTGCCCTCTCTCGCTCACCTCCCCTCCCCAAACATTTGGGAGGGAGGAGAGAGAGGGAGTGATTAGCACGGGGCATTGTCCCCAGATAATGGGCCCCAGCTGCTGCATGAAAGAAGAGACAAAGCGCCTGGCGGCTCCACACGCATTATCCCCTCATTAAATCTCTGTTATTAGATTAGATTCAAAATGTATTGATTCAGAAGCTGGGGGGAGGTGGGGGAGGGAAGAGGATCTGGCTGGTGAATGCTGAACTGCACCTCTCTGCAAGCTCTTCCTCCCCCTCCTTCACCTAACCAGGCAACTTTTCTGCCTCGTGTTCTCTGAAGGAAATCTCCCCTATGCCCATATCCTGGCCTCTGAGTGCAGCCACTCTGCCTGAGCTATTCAGAAAACCACTGAGTGTCCACTCCTGGGAGGTGCCCTTGAGATCCTTGAGGCCAGGTTGCCAGCGTCCAGAGGAAAGGCAGCGTCCTTTCCAGGATGGCAGGAGACAGACTCCATGGCTTTGAAGCAGCACCAGCTGCAAACTCACAGAAGGGTTCAGGCTGGGCACTTTCAGCACCTCTGATGGAATCTTTTTAGTAGAAATGACATCACTGGGAAATGGGGTAAATAGGAAAAGGAAATGAGAACTGAGAGTACTTGTAGGCGAATAGAGAAGGCTGCAGGAGAGAAGTGGGGATGGGCGAGAGACTTGGCAAGCTTCCCGGAAGCACTTATAAAGACATGAGTGTTTCTGGTCTCCTCTCTGCTGGGACAGAATGAGAGGCAACTGGCTAAAGTGTCAAGAGGAGGGGAGGAAGCAGCTTCCAGGAGGTATAACAGGTGGGAGGGAAATTCTGGGTGTTCTCATACCCTCGATGGGGCAAAGGTCTCCTTGGGAGAAGACCAAGATTGGTACTGATGATCAGGAGTTAGCACACTGCGGGGGTTCTCTGGTCTGGGCCTCGGTTTCTCATACCTGGGCAACACAGCCCACATGCCAGATCGATGAGCTGATTGGATGTAGCTATTGGAGCAGAAGATGTTACATGTGGCGGCTCATTCTTGAGGTGGTTAATTGGCTGCCTCGATGCTGGGCTCTGTCACCCCATTGATTGTGGGTGAAGGGTGGGGAGAGCAAGATGGAGAATCAATAGGATGATTAGTGTCTTACTAGCTCTCTGGTTGGACACTTTGCCAATAGCCACCCATTTACTGACCAGTGATCCATTGACAGTGCCAGAATGTTCACCTTCCTATCCCTCTGGCCTGAGACACGAGAATCACCAAAACAGCATGGCTAGTCCAAGCAAGTCCTAGTGGAATGGGGCAGCTTTTGGTTCTAAGACCAGGCTCCAACAGATGGGGGCCAGGGGACATCTCAAGAAAGAAGTGATGAACACTCCCATCTTTAGCCCAATCTCTGCTCAGCAGGAGACAACAACTGTGAGGGCCAATCCCCAGCCTCACAATCTTTTGCTTTTTGCTGGGAGACCCTAATCTCTATCCATCAACAAAGCAAAAAGAAATATAAAATCTCTAATGAATCCCTGATAACTAGAATCAAAAGCACATATGTCTGGAGTGGAAGTATCAGATGAAACTTCATTCCTAGTTCATCTTAGGAGCAATTGGCCAGTTAGACAGTATTCAATGAGTTCTTTCTGCATGCCGAAGAATCTGGGGTGAGAAGCTAAGAGAAGCTAAACTAGATAAGCCCCCTTCCTCAGCCTCTGTGTTCTTTTAGACACGAAGCTCCAAAGGTCCCATGAAAAGTTTCGCCCTCTACCCAGCCTCCTGGATGGTTTATGAACTAGAATTACAGAGTTTGGGGTCAGCGGAATATACAGTTTCAGGTTTCCCATACTGAGTCCCTTATAATTGGATGACCTGGACCAACTGAAGAGGCAGTGAAAATGTTAGAAGAACTCATTCCAGATATTCCTTTTGAGTCCTCTCCCTTTAGCCTGGCAGCATTTAATCCCTCTCCACCAGGTCTTCCTCAGAGTGACAGGCAGCCCAAGATAGGGAGAGGGACAAGGCTGGAATGAGACAGGGAGAACCAAGGAAAGCCTCGTCCATACATTGCAGACACTAAGATAGGTCACCCTTGGTGGGGTTTCACATTCTTTTTCTCTGACTACTTGTTAGGTTGATGAAGCAATGGGTTGGTTGTTACTCAGCATGTCTTAAACTCTGATGTCTGGGAGAGCGAACCAGGATATGAGAAATAAGATCAAAGACCATTCTGCTGACTCTACATACTCCTGGCCCTGCTTTCTGGTGGATGTGCCAGGGGCTGATTGCTGACTGCTGACTGTTCCCAAAGGAGATAAGAAATCCAAGCTGGGCACAGTGACTCATGCCTGTAATCCCAGCACTTTGGGAGGTTAAGGGGGGCAGATCACGAGGTCAAGAGATCGAGACCATCCTGGCCAATATGGTGAAACCCTGTCTCTACTAAAAGTACAAAAATTAGCTGGGCATGGTGGCATGCGCCTGTAATCCCAGTTACTCGGGAGGCTGAGGCAGGAGAATCGCTTGAACCTGGGAGGCAGAGGTTGCGGTGAACCAAGATCGCGCCACTGCACTCCAGCTTGGTAACAGAGCGAGACTCCAACTCAAAAAAAAAAAAGAGAGAGAGATAGAGAAAGAGAAAAAAGAGAAAGAAAAAAAAAAGAAAGAAATGGAAGCCTTGGCTTTCTTGGTGTTTCTCAAACACCAAACCAGCTGATGCTGGCCGTGGTGCTGAAGCTCTCGTCTCCGTTCCGTTGCAGTACCCACCTGCAGGGAGAGAGCTTGCTTCCACCTTCACTAAGAGATCATGAGCCCAGGTAACAGGGCTGTGTGGACCCTTCCAGCATCTTTCCAAGGGGTTGCAGAGCCGAGATTCCCCCTCTTTTCTCTCCATTGCTAAGTATTCATGGTCCTGACCCTCATACCTTAAATCCCACCTCCTAGTGTTTCTTCTTCATAACAGCTACTTAAAGTACAAAGAGTAACCTAC
This sequence comes from Hylobates moloch, assembly GCF_009828535.3. NCBI lineage: Eukaryota > Metazoa > Chordata > Mammalia > Primates > Hylobatidae > Hylobates > Hylobates moloch. Next base: position 86,744,043 of record NW_026652286.1, on the reverse strand, counting down.
ATAACTGCAAACCCACCATCTAATTTAAATTAAAAAACCAATATGACTGAGAATCCCTGTATACCCCTCCTTAGTCTCATCCTCCACTCCTTTTCCAGATCACTAATATCATGAAGTTGGTGTTTATCCTTCCTGTGCAAATGCTTTTCAACCTACTTGTCATCTCCCAGTTTCCTGGGCCTAGAGGCACCAATCTTTTTTTTTTTTTTTTTTTTTTGACAGAGTCTAGCTCTGTCACCTAGGATGGAGTGCAGTGGTACGATCTCAGCTCACTGCAACCTCTGCCTCCCGGCTTCAAATGATTCTCCTGCCTCAGCCTCCCGATTAGCTGGGATTACAGGCATGCACCACCACGCCTGGCTAATTTTTGTATTTTTGGTTTTCTTTTGGTAGAGGAGGGTTTCACCATGTTGGCCAGGCTGGTCTCGAACTCCTGACCTGCAGTGATCCACCTGTCTCGACCTCCCAAAGTGTTGGGATTAGCTAACTGTAAATCTCTTCTTCTAACCATCCAACCTCTTCCCAAAGCTGCTGAAAAATGGTTAAGAGGAGAGTTTAGGGTTTCACTGCATTTTATTCTTCCCACCCCCATCATCTGATGGGGGATGAGTGTTCAAGGAAGCTGCTACAAGTGAGGTGAAGAAAAAAAAGACATTAGGGGTTAGAGAAGCCTAGTACAGAGTTATCAGGACTGTGTAGTAGAGAGTTGGTTTTGCCTTCAACCTAAAAGCAAAGTTGTGAAAGAAGAGCAGAATTCCAAAGTCCCTTATTCAGGGGAGGGTCAATGGGGAAAAGTCCACAAATAGAGTGGACTTAGGGAGAGCCCGAGTTTCTCCTGATCTAAGAGAGCATGTTTTAAAGCCATGGTGAGCTGCTGGGGGTGGGACAAGGGTGTAAGGGCCTTGAACACCCAGTTTTTGGTGGAAGGGTTCAGACCTTGGCTTGGGATTGCTGAGATGAATTGGCATTGGAAACAGGGCATGGGACTTTGTCTGTGTCTTGAAAAGGTCCCTGGCATTCCCTGGGTCCTGAGGGACCTAAGCAGAAATCCTTTGTCCCCACCTAACCAGGACTGTTCCCCTCCTCCACTGGGCTGTACCCACTCAAGCGTACTGCCAGATAGACCAGAGCATAACCAGGGTGATGCTGTAGGCCAGCACCGCCAGCAGGTAAATGTGGAATAGCAGCTTGTCCAGCACGGAGCCCACGCGCAGCCAGTCCCGGGCCACCTCTCTCATCTCATCCCGCTTTTCCAGGAATTGCCGGATGGAGGACAGCTCCTGCAGCAGCCCACACACCGCCAGCGAGGCCTCCCGAGGTGGTGGGGGAGGGCTACATCTGTCCCTGGGGCTCTTCTCCAAGTCCTGGGGACTTCCCATGTGGCTGCAGTGGTTTCTCATAGCTGGAAGAAGGGCAGGGCATTGGCAAGAGAGGGAGACCCCAGGTGGTGACCTGAACATGGTCCCTTATGCTTCTATAGCCTGTACATTTTTGGGGTGAATAAATTTTTTTTTCTCACTCTGTCACCCAGGCTGGAGGGCAGTGGTGTGATCTAGGTTCACTGCAACCTCCGACTCCCAAGTTCAAGCAATTCTCCTGCCTCAACCTCCTGAGTAGCTGGGATTACAGGCACGTGCCATTACCCCTGGCTAATTTTTTTTTTTTTTTTTTTTTTCTGTAGAAACGGAATTTCACCATGTTGGCCAGGCTGGTCTTGAACTCTTGACCTCAAGTGATCTGCCTACTTTGGCCTCCCACGGTGCTGGGATTACAGGTGTGAGCCACCGTGGCTGTTCAGGAACAACTTTAGACATTAAAAGTATAGAGAGTAACTTACATACCTGCAAATCCACCATCCAATTTAAATTGAAAAACCAGTACGACTGAGGATCCTCGCATACCCCTCCTAACGCACATCCTCCACCCCTCTTCCAGATCATTAGTGTCACAAAGTATCCTTCCTATACATTGCTTTTCAACCTATGGGCTTTCCTCAGCAACCTGATATACATTATTTCATTTGAGCCTCACAATAGCCTCACAAGAGAGGCAGAGTAGGCGTGATTACTATTCTGTTTGTTTGTTTGGAGACCAAGTCTGACTCTCTTGCCCAGGCTAGAGTGCAATGGTGCAATCTCAGCTCACTGCAACCTCTGCCTCCCGAGTTCAAGCGATTCTCCTTCCTCAGCCTCCTGAGTAGCTGGGATTACAGGCATGTGCCACCACACCCAGCTAATTTTTGTAATTTTAGTAGAGACGGGGTTTCACCATGTTAGTCAGGCTGGTGTTGAACTCCTGACTTCGTGATCCACCCCCCTTGGCCTCCCAAAGTGCTCAGATTACAGGAGTGAGCCACTGTGCCCAGCCAACTATTCCCACCATGTAAAAAATGGTGAAGCTGAGAGAGGTTAGGTGACTAGCCTGTGGTCACATACTTGGAGGATCATTTAATGATGAGACCACCAAGGCTCAGGTATCTGGACTCCCAATCCACTGCTACTTTTCCTCCATTTTGTTGCCTCAGAGGGGCAGCAGGCTGGAGGGTGCTGCTCTCATGTCCGTGACTGCAGGTCCTGGACCAGGAAATACACCTACAGAAGTGGCTTCCTTCACCAAGGTAAATTAGGCAGTAGGCTGGCAGACTAGTTCACTAGCTCTCGATGAGATGGCCTTAGACGAGCCAAAAATCTCATGTAAAAGGCCTGGCTCTAGTCAGGAGGAAGGACAAAAAGGAGTGGAGTGGAGAGGAGTGGTTAGAAAGAGAAGCTTAGGGTCGGATGGGCCTAGGTTCTACCAATTCCTGGCTCTGTGATTTAGGACAAGCAAATTCTCTATAGCTCTGCTTCCTTATTGGAAAAATAAGAATGAGAATCCTCTTGGGTTGTCATAAGTATTACATGTGATCATGTAGACAAAGTGCTTTGCACATGCCTGGCACAAAATATTCAGTAAATAAACCAACCAACTAACCACCACCAACTACAACAAATGGTAGCTATAACAATTCCTCAGGAGGTATGAACTCCACATTTAATGTCTCTCTGCCTCATAGGTGTTTGAAATTCTAAGGAACCTGGTCTTTGGGCTGTGTATTTGTTGTTTTTAATTTTTATTTTTGAGACAGTGTCTTACTCTGTCTCCAGGTGGGATGCAGTGATGTGAACACAGCTCCCTGCAGCCTCAACCTCCTGGGCTCAAGTGATTCACTTCAGCCTCCTGAAGTAGCTAGGACCACAGGAGTGCATGACCATGCCCAGCCACCTTAAAAAAAAAGATTAGTAGAGATGAGGTCTCACTATGTTGGCCAGGCTGGTCTTGAACTCCTGGGCTCAAGTGATCCTCCCGCCTCGGCCTCCCAAAGTACTGGGATTGTAGTCGTGAGCCACCATGCCCTGCTTTGGGCTGTTTAGAATAAGAGTTTTAGAAACCCCAGAGGCAGTATTTAACCGTGTGAGGCAGGGAGACCAATAATTTCCTAAGGGGCATCCATTTGACTTCACCCATGGGTCCATCCTAGAGAGAGGCCATTCTCAGCCCAGAGGACTCAGCTCCTGACATGCTCAGCCTCTGGGATTCCTACCCTCTCTGTCAACACCCAAGGTGATGAGAGGTTATGTAAGTGAAGAAAGGGTCTGGACTGACACCTTTGGCTGAAGGCTGCCCCCCCCACCCCAGTAAGGCAGGGCATGGGATGCCATGTGCAGTACAGCACCTCCTTGGCAGGCCACGCCCTCCAGAGACTTTCCACGACATCCAAGCCAGAAGCAGCCCCACTGTATGGACTCTTCCCTTTTGTTTCTCACCTGAGCAGTCATCAGTCTTGGTGGCTTGGGAGGTGGCTGGGGGCCTCTGGGAAGTTGACTGCTCCCTCAGGCAAAGTAGCCAGGCGATTCTCTCCAGAACCAGGTGACGCAGCCAAGCAGGCACGGGCTGCTGCAGGTCTTGCTTGTGCACCAGCCGCACAATGAAGATGGTCTCGGCCAAACTTATCACCAGCAGAGCCATGCACACCACAAAGTAGACACCTGTGCAGCCCAGGGCAGAGGCAAGAGACACATGCAGGAGGTGGGAGGGGGTGAGTTTCTCACCAGACTGAGCTCTGCTACCAGGAGAGGCCTTACCAATGAGAGGAGTGCCGATAGCAGTGGCCGGCAGTGTGTCAGAAACGATGATCAGGAAGACCGAGTAGCCTAGGAGGAGTGTGATCTTGAAAGAGACCCTCTCGCCACTGTTGGGGGGCAGGTAGAAGCCCACGATGTCCATGACCATGAGGAAGATGCTGGGCAGCAGCAGGCTGACCACATAGAAGAGGGGCCGCCGGCGGATGACCATCTGGGACCGGGAGAAGAGCTTGTGGGAAGCCTGGGGCAGACAGGCTCTGCTCCCAGGAACCACCCCACAAGCTCAGACTCCTTGTTTTATGGGGCTTCCAGCCTGGATTGCTCAGAGAAGAAAACAGACAGACCCCCATACCCTGCCTCTCAATCCAGGCTTATGGCTGTTTAGAATAAGTAAGGGACATTCATGGAGTTTCTCCTTCTACTTCACTGAAGTTCCAGATGTGTGCAACCCTGGGGTTGGAAAAAGGCTATAGAAGTTCTTTCCAGTATGCCTCCTTAAGTCTACCCGGGTGTGAAGATTTATTCACCATTTTACCCACATTCGTTCCCACTCACATAGAACTTCATTTCTGCATAGCGGTCACTGCTTTCCAGGCTGAACTCCCGAAAGTAGGGCAGCACCCCCAGCAACTCCCACTCTCCTTGGTTCATGAAGACACTTCTGTCGGATTTCACCTTTTCTGGCAAGCGCCACAAAGAGACGTTGATGTCCTGGACTGAGAGAGAATAAAGCAAGCCAGCTTTGGAATCTAGTGCCCAGAGCCTGCCGGACCCTGTGATGATGGGACACAGGTGGGCAGCAACCAAGGGGAGCTGAAATCCGATGGCTCAACCTCAGCCTCAGCACATCACCTTCAGCTTCAGTGTCCTCAGCTATAAAATGAGGTACTCGTCATACCTATCTCACAAGGCCACACTGAGGGCAGATGAAGTCTTAAATGAAAACACACGGTGCAAAGAACCATGCAAACCATTCATTAGAAAGCGCTCTCTCTCCTTCACATGCACACACAAACACACACACATACACACCCCTTCCAAACAGCTTTCTAGCTTTCCCTGTTAGAATTGCCCATTGCAGAAATGAACAAAAGTCAACATTCTTCACCTTTGCCTTGATGGAACTGCCTGCCTTTAAAAGTGAATTAAGAAAATAAGCAAAATCCTCACTTATAGATTGCAATTCCACTTCTCAAGATCTGCAGCAGAGACATATGTACCAGGAAGGACAGAAGTATCCATTGCAGCAAAATATTGGAAAATACTAAAATATCCATCAATCAGAAAATGCGTAATAAGCTAGGATGCAACCAAAATCATTAGATGTTTGCGTTGGTGGTAGTAGTGAGCACAGCTGCCTTCCAAAATCATGAGCTATTTTATAGCAGCTAAAATTTTTGAGGAAGACCTAAATGTGCATGAAATTCGAAAAATGTCCAAGACCTATTGTTGAGTAAAAAGAATCAAGTAGTAGTATATAATAATATATATACTGATATATTTATCTAAAATACGAACTCATAAAGCAATTTCCATGTACTTTCCATAGATGTGTATGTGTGTATGTAAATGTGTAGTGAAGGATTTCGAAAAATATACTGTGCTAGATAAAGTTTCTACTGATAAAAGTGGTTAACTCTTGTTGTTCGTGAAGTTTGGGATTGAGGGTGAAGTCAAAGGAGACGTTAGCCTTATCTGTGTTTCTGGTTTTGGTCAAGGCAGTCATGCATCACTGTCATAACTTAAGTTTAAGGTAATGAATACATCAGAGCAGAAGTGGAGGATGACTTTTTTTTTTTTCTTTTTTGAGATGGAGTCTCATTCTGTCACCCAGGCTGGAGTGCGGTGGTGCAACCTTGGCTCACTGCAAGCTCCACCCTCCGAGTTGAAGTGATTCTCCTGCCTCAGTCTCCTGAGCAGCTGGATTACAGGCGCCTGCCACTGCGCCCAGCTAATTTTTTGTATTTTTAGTAGAGACAGGGTTTCACCATCTTGGCCAGGATGGTCTTGATCTCATGACCTCGTGATCCACCCGCCTCCGCCTCCCAAAGTGCTGGGATTACAGGCGTGAGCCACCGCGCCCAGCCTGGGGGATGCCTTCTTGCAACAGGGTGGTGTGCACTTCACCAGCCCTCTAGCAAGCCCTTAGCTAGCATTTATCTGCTTGGTAACATTTGCTGAGACCCTTCCTCTGTGCCAGGCCTTGTGCTGGGGATCTAAAGGTGGGCGAGAAATCATGTCCCTGCCCTTTCCAAATTTTTTTACTTTTTATTTTTATAGGGTCTCATTATGTTGCTCAGACTGGCCTCAAACTCCTGGGCTGAAGCAATTCTCCTGCCTTGGCCTCCCAAAGTGCTGGGACTACATTTGTGAGCCACTGCACCCATCTCTTTCTAAGTTTATATCTAGGAGAGAAGGACACATTGAACAAGTACTTACAAGGGTGACAGAGGTGGGAGAGGATCAGGATGGTATAAATTGAGCAACAGGGATGGCCTAGTCTAGGGGATGAGAGGGTAAACTGAGGAGCTGAAACTTATGCTGCTATCAGAAGGGTGAGTAGAGGGGTTGGCCAGGCTAGGTGTGGTTGGGGGGAGCAGGTGTGGGGCAGGATGGGAGAGGGAGGAAAGGGCCAGGTAGCATAGGAGAGGAAACAACATGTGATAAAGAGAAAGAATATTATGAGGGTTTGGGGCTAGAAAGGAAGGCAGCTGGGCGGGAGCAGAGCTCAGGGGAGCAGATGAGCCTGGAGCAGCGGGCTGTGGCAGTCAGCTCAAGAGGGTGGATTGTGTTCCAGGGTATCTGGGATCCCACTGAGGGGTTTTAAGTGACACGGTCAGATTTGCATTTTACTAAAATCTCACTGGCTTCTGTGAGAATCACGAATTTAGGGGGACACGAATGCATGGGGAAACCAGGTAGGAGGCTAAAGCAGAAACCTAGGCAGGAGACGAGGGTGACTTGCATGGGGGTAAAGGGAAAAAAATGGATCTGAGAGATGCTTAGTGTTAGATCCTGTTGGAGATATTGGGAAAAATTGTCCCTTACTGAGCGTCTTGCAGTCGATTCACACCTTCACTGAATACTGATATATTAATGTAAAATAAGAACTCATAAAGCAATTTCCATGTACTTTCCATAGATGTGTGTGTGTGTATATATATGCACACATGGATGTGTGAATGTAAATGTGTAGAGAAGGGTCTGGGAAAATATACTGTGCTATATAAAGTTTCTACTGACAAAAGTGATTAACTCTTACTGTCGGGGCAGCAAGAGCAGCAGATTCACCTCATGCAGAGGATGAGGAAGCAGAGGCCCAGGGCATTAGTAGGCTGGATATGCAAGAAGGCGCCCTGGGGAACACTCCTCGCTCAGATGTCCCTGGGGTCCCCCAACCTCCACCCCTGCCCCGGCGAAGCCCACATACTCACTGGTGTGCAGCCAGCTGGTAAAGGTCAGCGAGCAGTTCTGGACATCGAAGGGGAAGTTGTAGATGTCGAGGCTGCAGGCAGTCACCACCTGAAGGGGCTTGTAGTTCTGAACTTCGCCTTGATGCCGAATATACACGTACGGGATATTTGGAGACTTCCCCACATCCACGCTGGCCGGGGAAAGGGGGTCAGTTTGGGAGCTCAAGAGGCAGGGCAAGCTCTGGGGGCCTGAAGATCTTGGAACAACTGGGTGGGGAATGAAGTTCGGGGAGGGTATAGGCAGCCAGACAACCTGGATGTTTTGCCTGGCCTCGGTTTTTCCAACCTTCCTATCTTAGGCTTCCTGATCTGCCGTTGTCAAGGCTACTTTTCAAGCAGTCATGGGCATTTCTCCTTTATTCCCCTGGCTCCTGGCCACACAAGGCAGGAAGGAAAACCCATGGGCCCAAAAGCCATGGACAGTAGGGAGCGTGCCCAGTGGCCCCAACCTGTCACTGCCCCAGGCTGGGCAAAGCTTGGCTCCCAGGATCACCAGTCCTGTGGGACCAGGCAGGGTTGGTGAAAGAGCAGGATCTTGTGTTCCATCCTGACTCTGGCTTCTCTTTGCTTCCCACCCCTAGAAGTCCTTTGAAATGAAAATAATCATCTCTGGATGAAAATGAGCTAGAGAAATGGATAAGAATTGGGGAAAGCCAGAAAAGCCCCACAAGACCTCATTCCACTCTCTTAGCTGATCTCAAAGTGGTAGGCCCTCTTGAATGACCACTGTGGCATGGAGTGGGCTGAGCCCAGGGTGCTAAGCCCTCAGCCTTCTGTGAGTTCAGGCTGAGAGATGAGAAGTCAAGACTAAGGCCAGTTCACTGTTGAAACTGGAGAGCCAGCAGAAACTGGGATTTCCCAGAACCCTCCAGCCTGAGCTATGCAGGGGAGGGGTTGTGGTCCAGGTCAACTACCTCCTTTGGAAAAATGTCAGTGGCACCTCCTGGAGTTGGACAGTGCTGTGGGTAAGGGGTGGAGGATGGCTTATCCCACCTGTCACCTTCCCTTTTCCTCTGTCTTCCCAGCCATCTTCCCTGCCCTTGAATTCTGAAACCCAGTTGGTGGGCCCTGAATGAACCTGCAGGATGAGGAGAAGGAATGTTTTCTGGGGCCAAATGGGACTGTGTTTGGCTGCCAGGAGTAAAGCCTGGTGGGACCCACTTCATATTGGGGAAGCAATCTGTGGCCTGTCAGGTAGCTGTGTGACTTGGGAGGTCTGAGCATGTCCCCCAGCTCCAAATCTCCTTTGCAGGCCAGAAGCGGCAGCCACTATCAGTGCTCCATTTTTTTTTTTTTCTTTTGAGACAGAGTCTTGCTATGTCCCCCAGGCTGGAGTATAATGGTATGATCTCGGCTCACCACGACCTCTACCTCCCAGGTTCAAGTGATTCTCCTGCCTCAGCTGCCTGAGTAGCTGGGATTACAGGTGCTTGCCAGCATGCCCGGCTAATTTTTGTATTTTTAGTAGAGATGGGGTTTCACCATGTTGGCCAGGCTAGTCTTGAACTCCTGACCTCTGGTGATCTACCCACCTCGGCCTCCAAAGTGCTGGGATTACAGATGTGAGCCACTGAGCCCGGCCAAGTGCTCCATTTTTTTTTTTTAAGAAACATTTACTGTCTCCTTTAGAAGTGCAGCTGTCCCATTAGGTTATTATAACTCAGTGTTAATTCATTCACTGGTTTCTTTCCCTGTGGCAGGGGCCCTTGGACTACGAAGTATGGAATTTCAACAACAAGCACCGAAAAGAAGGAGTTTTCAAAAAGAAAAGAACAGAAAAAGGTCGGGGGTCGGGGAAGACATGGGAATCTGGATTCACACCAGCTTTATCTACAGTCTGCAATTCCTGATGGGACATCTGAAATGCAACAGTGACAATCTTGTCTCTCTGTCTCCAGGTTTCTCCAGCCCCTAAGTCACCCAGCCACATCACAACGGATAACAGTACTCACAACTCATTGATGAGAATGTCCGGGACCCAGATGCTGTCTGTGGGGATGGACAACTTGGTGATGTTGTCGAAGTCCTCAGGGTTCCACTGGAGAAACTCATCAGTCCAGTACTAGGGGAGGAGCAGGGATGGTCACAGGCAGCCCCCTCCATCTCCAGTGAGGGTTGCCTGCAACTCAGGCTGACTTCACCCTCAGTGCCCAGGCAACAGGTGGGCATCTTCCTGGGAGAAGCAGGTGTCAGTGGCACCCAAATCCCTCAGCAGTAACTGAGAGTTCCCCCACCTCTTCATTCACACTCTGCCTCCACACATAACAACTCGGCTAGATGCAGCCTTGCCCCAGGAAAGAAGTCAGTCATTTCGAATACTGTGAGATCCCCCTCCGCCAGCTGAGAATCTCAGACAAATAACTTTTTGGATCTTGGTCTCAACGTATTTATATGGAGATCATAACATCTACTTCACAGGGTGGAGATGGCTGTTGTTAAGTTTTGATTAAGGTATTCTCCATTTTCAAGCCAGGATGGCCAGTCTAAAATGTAAATTTGATCATGACACTCCCTTGCTTAAAATCCTTCAGGGGTGCCCCATTGCCTTTAAGATAAAGTTAAACTTCACAGCCAGCACAGGCTGATATAATCTGACCTCCGCTATCTCTCTAGCCTCATGTTTTGGCCATGCCTCTTTGTGACTTCTACACTGCAGCCGTATGCAATGAAACACTGCCGGAACCTCCATGTCTCTGCATATCCTGCTCCCTCTCGCCTATCTTCTTTACCAAGGTGCATTTTTCTCATCCTTCTGGACTTAGCCAAGGCATCTGTCTGTTCCCTTCTCCAGGACATTGTCCATGACCCCCACACCACAGGCTGGGTGACATGCGTCTCCTCTGCGCTCCCATAGTTAGCACCTTGTCCTTGCCACGTTGGAGTGGCTGTCTTGTTGCATTTCAGTTGTCAGTACCTGTATCTGGTCTGTGAGCTCATGGTGGGCAGGGCCTCGATCTAGTTTGTGTCTCTAATTCCAGTCTCTTGGCACAGTTGCTGGTGCATGTAGACTGTCATTCCCTCACTGCTGATGCCAGGAACTGGGGCAGACAAGTGGCCCTAGAGCTCCAGAGGTGAGAGCTCGGATGGATGTCCTGGGAAAGGAGCTCCAGGCTGCCTGTGCTTGTTTGGGTCCCTTCCCTTTGTGCACTGCAGTAAGGGATCCCTCTGTGAGGCAGGGACGGAGCAGTATCTCAGGGATCAGCATTCTAGCTTCTTCCTCCACCCCACGCCCTGTCCCATGCCTGGTCGTGGTGATGGATGTGCCATGAGCCGTGGGGAGGGATAACAGAGACCCACTTATGCCAGGTGTGTCCCCAGAACCTCTTGGGCATGACCTCTGTGAGCTGTCCTCACGCTTCTGCCTCCGTGTGTTCAGTCACTTTAGTTTCCCCTCTGCTCTGACTTCTCCCCAACAACCCCAGGGGCTTCCAGAGCAGGACCCTTGGATAGCGACCTCCACTCTTTTCCTACCCCACCCCAGCTCGAAGCCAGAATTCCTGCCAAGCCTCAGACATATCCACACACCAGGGGCTGACCCAGGCCCATCAGAAGCTAAAAGAGTGGGGAAATGGCCAAGGATGTGAGGACTAAGTGGATGGAACGAACCGTCCTGTTTCAATCACCCAATTTGGTTGCTGTCCAGTTTGGCTGAATAGAAGAAAGAATGGTCTAGCAAACAGAGTTGGCTGAGAGTGAAGGGGCTGGCTGGTGAGTTCCTTTCAACAGAGGCTGGGACAGGCCATAGTTTGGGGTGCTTTGAAGAACTTCAGAAGCCAGAGGGGGGTTGGAGGGTTTCTCCTCCACTATCTTTAAGCCTCCTTCCACTCTCGGACCTGAGATGAGGAGATTCCACACTCCTGGATCTCAGGCTGAGGGTGCTTCTCAACCTCTCCCCTCACCTTCCCTCGATGAGGCCACTGAAACTCCCGAACTCCCGACTCCTTCCCAGGAGGATGGGTAACGGGGGCAGGGAGGGGCGGGCCTGCTCACCTGCCGGTACCAGATGTAGGTGGTCAGCACCTGATTCTTCTCATCCTGGGAAAGGAAAGGGAGCTTGAACAAGTAACCGTGTGGACTGGAGGGCCACCCCGTACATGCCAGCCCCTAAAGGAGGGGCTTCCTTGTGTCCCTATTGCTTTGGGAAGTGAAAGCAGGGGCCGGGGCAGGGAAAGTAGATAGACTGGAGCTCCCTGGCCAGACAGGAAAAGTTAGTTGTTCACTAGAGCACACCTAGAAAGAAGTAATAATGATTTATTTTTTTATTTATTTTGAGACAGTCTTGCTTGCTCTGTTGCCCAGGGTGGAGTGCAGTGGCACAATCTCAGCTCATTACAACCTACACCTCCCAGGTTCCAGCGATTCTCATACCTCAGCCTCCTGAGTTGCTGGGACTACAGGTGTGTGCCACCATGCCCGACTAATTTTTGCATTTTTAGTAGAAATGCAGTTGCTATGTTGGCCAGGCTGGTCTTGAACTCCTGGCCTCAAGTGGTCTGCCGACCTCGGCCTCCCAAAGGGCTGGGATTACAGGCGTGAGCCACCGTGCTCTGCCAACAGTGATTTATGTTTCAACTTCTAATATACATATAATGCCGGGAGCAGTGTCTTAGGTCTGTAACACCAGCAATTTGGGAAGCTTAGGCAGGCGGATGGCTTGAGGCCAGGTGTTCGAGACCTGCCTGGCCAACATGGAAAAATCCTGTCTCTACTAAAAATACAAAAATTAGTCAGGCAGGCTGACTAATTTTAGTAGAGTGATTTTAGTCGACTAAAATTAGTAGAGACTGTGAAGTTGGGTCCTGCCTACCTGACCCCAACACAGAGCCACTGCATCTCTGCAATTGCCTTGTTTATCTCTGCACAATGTCTGACCACCTCTTCTGAGCAGTGCACCCCACCCTACTGTGGTAGTTAATGAAGGAATTGAGGAATAATTCATCTGTTGGCTGATTCTTCAATAATCATTTAGTGACACCTGCCAGGTACCAGGGATGTGTGTAAGGCACTGGTGGCAGAGAGATACATGGGACAGTCTTCATCCTCATACAGCTGACATAGACAGATGATTATCATTATGCAGTGTAGGAAGGACCACATGTGGGAAGTGACCCCCTCACTGTACAGGTGTGGGAGCAGCAGCCACAAGGTGACCCCAGGTTTCTGGTTTGGGCAGCTGTGCAGATGATGCTACAATCCATCCTGAGCTGTGGTGCCAGACCGTAGGTCCTATGGGTTCTCAAATGCCTACCAAGCTGCATAGGGGGTGACTTGTCTCACATGGCCTTCTCCCACCCCCAAAAGGTCAGCCTGTGTGCAGCTGGGGGCTGATCCTCACCACGTTGAGGATGGCATAGACAATGACGTCAATGGATACGGTGGTTGGCTTCCTCCAGTCCCTCACAGGGCGCACGCCCTTCCTGTAGTTGGTCAAAAGGTAATCCGACAGCCTCAGCAGAGCGGGCCTGGTGGTGTTTCGGCTCCTCCTGGCTGGGAAGGAGAACAGTTCAAAGTAGACACCAGCCCCCCAAGATTTCCCCCGGTTCTCTTGCCCTGGTTTGTAAGCTGTTAAAAGAGATGTATCCCCACCATCCCCACCTCACAAAATTCTAAACACAGACTGACATTCTCACCACTAGAGCATTTTGTCTGCAGAGATTTCTACCATAATTCAAATGTATTACCTTGTAGAAAGGACCTATGCGTTCATTGACAGGAAAGCAGAGATCGGGCTTGGAAGAGCAAGTGGCACGAGACAGCTGAGTTTCAAATCAGGTTGAGGGCTAAGAAGGGTGGAAAGTAGGTAGCCCACGGGGCCTAAGCAAGGGCCTCTGGGGAGCAACAGGGAAGCTGGCTGTCAGGGTGTGATATTAAAAGCAAGAGGGCTGCAAGAAAGCATGACCCCAAGTGCACAATTTCTAAGCCCAAGGGTCTGCATCAGGGTTTTCCTCAGCCGAGGTCAAACCTCAGCATCTGCACACATCTCCTTTTTGAGTATGAAACAGGTAAAGAAAGAAGGAAGTGCGGGCATCTGGTGAAAACTGACATTTCCCCTACATCCTGCAAAAGCCACCCCAAGAAGATCCTCGCACCCTGCCCCAGGCACACACAAGCTACAGGTGGAGGGCTGGCCCAGTCCACCTCCTAGGGTTGCTGTATGGGCAAACTTGAGGGGCTTAGAAAGACGGTTGGGACGAGGTGCGGAGAGAATGAGAAGAAATCAAACGACTTCTGGGGCAGGTGGCCTATGGGGACAAACCAGTAATGAGACAGCCCAGCTCCTGGACCCTGGTCCTGTTCTATGAAGATTTCATGTGCAGCTCAGTTTTCACACTGGAAGCAGTAAGAGCACTTCCAGAAGGGTGGCCTGACATGCAAAAGTGAAAATTCATGGGACGGTGAAGGGAGTACAACCTAGAGGGTCAGCATACGGGCAGCAAAGGGGAGATGGAGCTGGCAGGGTAGCCAGGGTCTTTCACTAACCAGGTGCCGGCAGGCCTGGCTTTTGCTAAACAAGACTGCGTCTTCTCTCATCTTGTGTGCAACCTGTACAACAAATCAGTCCTGCAGATTCCCCCTCCTTTCACCCCCTTTTCCCTGATAAGCTGCTGGCTTCCTTCAGAAGGACAGAGAAGAGCAGAGAGAACACACACACACACACAATTTTTTTAAGTGTCTCCTTTGGAATAACATCAATGAACATATTCTTCATTTAACTTTAGAACAGTCCACCAGAGTGGCTATTTGCAGACAAGGATCCCCAAGCCCCAGAAAGGTGAGCACCGAGCCCTGCAAGTGGAGGAACTGAGATTCAAATGCAGACCCGTGTGCATCTTTACTACACCAGCAACAGCCTGGGTCCTATTGACTGGGATCCTGACCAGCTTGGAGAGCACTGAACCCATCCCAGCAGGCCCAGGGCAAAGGACCATTGCTGGGAGGGACAGTTTCTTCTCAGTCAAGGAAGCCCTCGACCACAGTCATCACTTACAGCTTGCGTTTGCTTAACCCACGGAGCACTCTCAAATGACCACTCCTGGGAGGAAGGACATCTTGCCCAGAGCTCTTCACGTCTGTCCAACCCCTGGATGACTTCCTCTAATTGTGCCCCAGTGTGCTCCACCCCAGCTCTGTAGGGAGAGAAACCTCCTAGAGGGGAATGAACATGGTCTGCAGCAAAAGGAAGCAGGTCCCTTTGTGGCTAAAACACCCTACATTCAAGGGAGTCAGGAGAAGACGGGTGTAGGGAATGTGGAGAGAAATTGGGTGTTACTGGAGTTTCGTCCTGGAAAGGAACTTGGGGAACCGCAGGCCCAGAGAACGAACTCATGCAACAAAACCAGTGAAGCTGAGGAAAGATGACTAGACTAGTTCTGGTCCCCACTCTGCTGCTAACAAGCTGTGTGACCTTGAATGAATTATCCGCTCCCCACTCTCTGGGCCACAGCATTCCCATTTATAACAGGCAAGGGTGGACCAAATGAGTTCTAAGGTCCCTTGCAGCTTTCATTCAAATAGTTTAGGGAAAGGGCAAAGAGGAGAGGAGTCCCCTCCTGGTGCCTGTCTTTTTATTTCTGATATGCCAGGCTACTTCTCTGCTCCCCTCTTTGCAAGCTCCGCTCTTGCCCCACCCCAGGACTCAACATTCCTAACTCTCTCTAGCTTAACCGTGATGCCTCAAATGCTGTCATGCTCATAGGTGGTAAGATAGCTGAACTTCCTGCAGCCACACCGTTCCCCACCCTCCTCTCCACAGCCCTCAGAGGACTGAAGCATCCCCTGCCCCACCTCAGCAGATGGTCAGCCAAGTCCTGCTGTTTCCCGAAGTCTGCTTACCTTCTCCCTGTGCCAGGAGTGTGGGGAGGAGCAAGGCGAGCAGCGCCTGCTGGACCCACAGCAGCATAGCGAGCTTCCCACGCGTAGGAGTGCTGCTGAGTGCTCAGGGCCAGGCCCACCAAGGGCCAGCTTGCCTGCCTTCTGCCAACCTCATGTCCCAGCCAGCCTGCCTCTCACGGCCACTGCTCACACCTTCTGAGGCTGCAGCCTCACACTCCCTGGGCCACCAAGGTTGGGGAGCTGCCAAGTTTTCCTGCAATCCGTCCTTCAGCTGGATCATGTTTCAGGCGGGAGGAAAGGGGAGGGGACGGCTGAGAGGGAAGTCCGCCCTAGCTGATGTCATGCTGTGGGAGCTCAGTCCACCCATTCAGCCAGGGGGCTTGGCCATGTTTCCCCAAGGAGTAACTTAGGTGGGGACAGGGGCTGCAGAAGCCCGTGAGACAAGGGTGCAGCCTGACCCCTGGGAGGTGCACCATGCTGCTGCTTTCATTGATGTCCCTTGGCAAGTATGCTTCTGTGGCACTGGGCTGGGGCAGGATAGGGTGAGTCAGGCAGGAGCAGGAAGGCCATTCTCTTACTCCCCAGGGTGACATAACCAAGCAGGTGACTGGGCACCTCTGCAGTTACAGGAAGGGTAACTGGGGTCACCACAGGTCTGCCCTTTTGTGCTCATCTAATTAGTCATACTTAAATAGTAAAATATATATTAAAAATAATAAAACATATAATAAAAATAAACTTTTACTATACATATTTATTTTATGCATTCTTGCCATACATAATAAATACATATAGTAAAAATAATAATAGTATGTGCACTTTGTAGAAAAATATGAAGAAAAATTAAAATCTTCTGTAAACTTACGACTCAGAGACAGCCACTCTTAACATTTTGGTATATATTCTTCCATAATTTCCTTCAGTAATGTGTATACAATGAAGTAAATATCACACACATATAATTTTGTACCCTCTTTTTTTGCTTGATATCATTTCGTAAGCATTTCTTTAGGGGATGAGACATCACACCTGGCCTTGGAAGCATTTTCTTTTTTTTTTTTTTTTTTTTTTTTTTTTTTTTGAGACGGAGTTTGCCTGTCGCCAGTCTCGGCTCACTGCAAGCTCCGCCTCCCGGGTTCACGCCATTCTCCTGCCTCAGCCTCTCCGAGTAGCTGGGACTACAGGCGCCCGCCACCACGCCCGGCTAATTTTTTGTATTTTTACTAGAGACGGGGTTTCACCGTGGTCTCGATCTCCTGACCTCGTGATCCGCCCGCCTCGGCCTCCCAAAGTGCTGGGATTACAAGCGTGAGCCACCGCGCCCGGCCGGAAGCATTTTCAATACCTTCCTTTTAAATGGAAGTGTCTTTCTTGAAAGAAGTGTTTCTTTTTTCATTGCAAGTTAAATAGGGAAGTATCTATCCCTCAGGCCTCAGCTGTGTACACCTAAAGTTGCCTGCAAGAAGAATTACTGCGCATTTTTATTTGAAGGAGTCCTACCCTAGCTCACCATTTGGGTAGGTGTCCCTGTACCAATCATGTTAAGTGTCAACAACAAAACATTTTCTTTCTTTTTAATTTATTTTCCACTTGACTCTAAGTGTGGAATAGGCTAGGAACCCTGCAGTAAGGAGGAATTTTCTGAATTGTAGGTAAGTTAAAATGAAAGAAAGAAACTACCTTGGTCAGGGCTGCATCCGTTTTGGTTCTTATTCCTGTGCATCATGAAATCTGCATAAAGCATTATACCATTCACCATTGGGGTCCTTTCCTGTGGCCGTTAGTGGGGTGTGGTTCTGCAACATGCAGTCAAGTTCAGGGAGCCTGGGCTACTCTTCTCTTAAGTCATGTGCTTCATCACTGCACAGTCCAGAAAAACATGGACAATCAGCTCCAAGCATTTCCCTTGGGGGAATGGAGATGAAGGCAGTGAATAGAAAGAGGGCCCCAAACTTCTAGAGAATTTATAGAGCCAGACCTCTCCAGAATTCCAAAATGAATGTCCTCATACCTGAGGTTTGACAGCAGGATAAAGCAAGGCGAGAAGAACCAGGCTGCCTCCTAGGCCACCAGGCTGAGGTCTTGAATGGGACCCAAGCAGAACACTATAGATTCCTAAATGCATCTTCAAGCCCAACAAAGATTCTTCCTTTTCTTTTCTTTTTTTTTTTTTTTTTTGAAACAGGATCTCACTCCATCACCCAGGCTAGAGTGCAGTAGAATGATCATAGCTCACTGCATCCTCAACCTCCCTGGCTTAGGTGATCCCTCCACCTCAGCCTCCCAAGTAGCTGAGACTACAGGGGCGTGCTACCATGCCTGGCTAATTTTTGTATTTTTAGTAGAGACAGGGTTTTGCCATGTTGCCCAGGCTGGTATCAAATTCCTGGGCTCAAGCGACCCACGCGCCTCAGCCTCCCAGAGTGCTAGGATTACAGGCATGAGCCACCGTGCCTGGCCAACAAAGTATTTAAGCTCCCACTTACGTCTAAGTGGCCATTAGCACTTAGAAATCTGAAAATTTCTAGACGACTTTCTCCTCCTGTTTATGTGCATTATGAAATCTGCATAGAGCATTATGCCATTTGTTGATGGGGTCCCTTCATACAGCCATAAGCTAGGGTTTGGCCTTTAGCAGTAACTAACCCATTTGGGCTTGCTATTATAATCATTTCCTTATTGAAGAGCAAACAGAACTTAATTGCTCCCCTGACACACCCTAACCACTATCACAATGCTCCATTTTGTATTTAGGGTGTTTGTGTATATCCACGAGGCCCTCCCTACCTCTTGCTCCACACCTAGGCTGGTGTGGCCTGGAGCGCATTCCTCCCACAGAGCTGAACCATTTGGAGACAGCTGGGAAGAAGCATTAGAAATTGAACTTGTTCTGGAAGGACAGCACCAAAGCGGGAGGGAATGGAGCACAAAAAAATGAAAGGTCAAACAATATTTTCACAGTTGTGGGGATCTGGAGAAGGAGAAGAGGGGAGAAGTAAAAAATAAGAGGAACAAGAAGAAAAAGAAGACCAGACAGGAGGAAAGTTAGGAAAGAAACTGAGGAGGAAAAGGAAGATTGGTGGAAAAGGCAAAGAAGAAAGGGAGAAAAAAGAAAGGAAAATGGAAGGAGAAAAGAAAGAGAAGGAGGAGGTGGAGGAAGGATGGAGCAGAAGCAGGAGGTGGCTGAACTATGAAGCCAGGGTGGTCTGGGTGTGGCTCACCCCTCCCCAGTGTAGTACTCTAGAAAGCAGGCTCTCGGCAAGGAGGAGTGGTGTGCCAGCTATGAGCATATGTTACAACCCCTCCAGAGGTCCTGAGAAATCTGGGAGATCCTGTCCCATCGGCCCCAAGCCTTCATGTCTGCACTGAGCTCCTGGAATCCTCTGGAACTATCCAATTGTGTTAGGAAGGAAAGAGGATGTCCTCTGCACAGTGCGTGCATTAGAGAATTAGCTCCTTGGGTAACAGGATTAGAGGGAGCCGGGCAGGCCATGGCCTCGGATGGAGATGTATTGCCTGTGTGCCTTTCTGATGGAGCGGCAATCAAGTTTCCCCTGAAGAAATGTCCTATTAATGGATTTGATGGCACAAGAGACAGGGGAAACTGGAGCCGTGTGGCCAGTGGCGGGGTGTAAATTGCCTCAGATGAAACTGTGGAGTCACTTTTGCCCCTTTTAAATAAGATAAGAATTAGTGCGAGGCCTTAATGAACTCGCCTTGGCCGGTGGGGATGAGGGAAAAGCAGAGGGCGGGCTAATTTGATTCCTGAGCTCTGCCTGCAGACGGCCAGTCTCCTCCCAAGGAACAGATGGCAGCGATCCAGTCTGGGTAATGAAAAGCTCCGAGACTGCAGGACCCACAGGCTTGAGCCTTCCTTCCCCTTGTGTCCAGCGGCTCTAGCACTGCAGAAAGAAGGATGTGATCATACGTGGGCCTCAACTTCCCACCTATCGCTGGATGCCGTTGCCCCTTGTCCTACCCCTTATTGCTTTTCTTGCTCCCATTTTCCAGGTTAAAACACAGAGCCCAGAGAACCTCCATGACATGCCTTAATTCCCACAGCTAATTTCAGACGGAACTGAGATCTTCCAGACTCTTGGCTCCAGCCTTTTCTATTTCAGCTGTGTTTCCCATCTTCTGCAGTAAAATTTTACTAGTCTGTAAAACTTTTACCACCAAAGAGCCTGACCTTTTAAAACCTATAAATGTACCAAAACTCTGTGACCCTTAGTAACATCTGGCCACACTAGGGACCCATCTGCTAGAAAAGGGCTGGGGGAGGCTTAAGGTTTGTTATCACAGTGCTAAAGGGAAGATTTACCTTCCTCTTCCCTTATCGCCCCTTTGGTTGGGCACCGATGGTTGGCACTTGCTCATACAGTGCCCCTGCAGAGCCTACCTCTCTCTGTGCTAGAGGTCAGATAAGGAGCACTTTTCCTGCTAACCAGTTCCAGAGACTTGACCCAACCTGGTATGGAGGCTGGAAGATTCAGGGGCTGTCTACTCATGGAGGGGGTGGAAGCCAGCAGGATGGCAAAATGCCTGACTCAAGTTTCCTAGTTCGCCTGCCCGAAGAGGCAGCAGTGGGCATGATAGGAAAGAGAGAGGCACAGCAGTGTCTTCAACAGACATAGAAGAGCACCTTCCTTCCTGGTCTACTTTGCCCTGCTGTCCTATCATGTATGACTCAGAGCTTTCCTCCACCAAGGCCCTGGGTCCTTGGAATGGCCCTGTTCTGCACCACCCCACCAACAGTAGCCCCATTCATCGAGCATATACTATGTGCCCAGCTCTTTATGTTATTTAATCTTTATTTCCTATGAAGAAGATATTGTTATTACTCCCATACCGCAGATGAAAAAATTGAGATAAAGTGGCCAGGCACAGTGGCTCACACCTGTAATCCCAGCACTTTGGGAGGCCAAGGTGGGTGGGTCACTTGAGCACAGGAATTGAGACCAACCTGGGTAACATAGTGTGACCTCTACAAAAACTAGAAAAATTAGCCCAGCATGGTGGCACATGCCTATAGTCCCAGCTACACAGGAGGCTGAGGTGGGAGGATCACCTGAGCCCTGGGAGTTTGAGGCTGCAGTGAGCTGTCTGCAGCCCTCCTCATGGTAGAGAAGCGATGCTAGAGTGTTGGGAGTGTATTATTATTATGTTGGGTCTGAGGGCATGGGGTTTGGCTTCATCTGAAAGGTGTGGTTATTTTTTGTCTCCTGTCCCCATCATCTAGAAGAGGGGAAGAGGTCTCTTCTAGATCTCCAACCGGACAGGTTGGAAATTTTAAAGTAGTGGCACAGTGAAGCTTCTTATTCTCGATTTTGACCTCAAAAGGTCAGATGAATAGAAGGTTGTCCCTATTGGTTGGGTGTGTGTATTGCCATCTTCTACATGGATACAGGTAAGGAATAGGAATTATGAAACCTGGCTGGGCGCGGTGGCTCACACCTGTAATCCCAGCACTTTCGAGGCCAAGGCAGGTGGATCATTTGAGGTCAGGAGTTTGAGACAAGCCTTGGCAACATGGTGAAACCCTGTCTTTACTAAAAATACAAAAATTAGCGAGGTGTGGTGGCGCTCACCTATAATCCCAGGCACTCAGTAGGCTGAGGCATAAGAATTGCTTGAACCCTGGAGGCCAAGGTTGCAGTGAGCTGAGATCACGCCACTGCACTCCAGCCTGGGTGACAGAGTGAAACCCTGTCTCCAGAAAAAAAAAAAGAAGAAGAAGAAGGAATTAAAAAACCCAAGTGGGCCTCTGAAGTGGCGCTGTACTTTTGGGACTCTGTAAAGCTATTTCAGGAAAATTGCACAGGTCTAAAAGAACTGAAACCCCTGGGTGTTACAAGTTCATAGTTCAATCTTCACACACCCCTTTTGCTTACTGCCCCTGTCTCTTCCATTAATGTATTCATACTGAAATTTCCAACCTTCATGCTCCACATTGAGTGGAAGAGAAGGAAGGAGTCTTTGTTCCTGGTTAGGCCAGCGTGGTGGCAGCAACACCTGTATGAGAGAGAGAAGCACCAGAGTAAGGTGAGACCCAAAGAACTGCATGGTGCTCCTTGGTTCCTGCTCTGTCTGCCTGGAGATTTTCCTGGTGCTAAACTCTGGAGATTCGGGGACTTATGCTCATAAGGGAGGAGGTAATCCTTCATACAAGCCATCAGGGGATGATGGATATGAGAAATGGCAAAGCAGGCAGGATCCTTCCTTCTTTCTTCCCTTTCCCCTCCTTTCTGGCACAGAAGGATGGTTTCACTCCAGTTCTTACAGGTGTTCAAGATGGAAATGTTCTAGCATCTTGAGTATCTCTCCTTCCTAGAAAATGAAACTTTCCCCCTCCTCATTTCCCCCAATTTCCATTAAATTCTAGCTTTTTCAACTAGTTGTGGGTGGAAGCTTTTTTCTGTTCCCCAAACAACTCAGATGACTCTAGAGTGCTCTTCAGGGTAGGTCACCCTGGAAATTGTATCTAAAATTAGCAAACTGGTAGGAGAAGCTAGGCTTTAATGGTGACAGTGATGGGTCATCAGCGTATTGGTCACCCCAGAGCTAGACCTGGGGGCAGAAGGTCATTTGGCTTAGATTTCTCTCTAACTCAAGAGCGTTAATAAACTTAAAGGAGGAAAGGACCAGAGAGGTCATCCTATTCATGGCGAGTAGCCATTTGCCCATCCGGCCATCCTGGAACCGGATCTGGGGCAGAAGGTGGTTGGGTTTAAATTTCTCTCTTACTTGAATTCTAAAGAACTTCTAGAAAAGAAGGGACCAAAGAGGCTATTTTATCCATCTTCTTGTTTCTGGGAAAAACAGAGGCTTGATGTATTACCAGTATTTTCTCATAAATTTTCAAAGAGACTTCAAAAGTCCCTTGGGGATTCTAAAACAAAATTTCTTCTAATATCTAACTTTAATTGCACTTGGTACAATTTTGAATCATATCCTTTCATCCTGTGGAAATGAGTCCCGTCTCCAATCCATCCTTTTCAGAGTCTGAGAAGGAGTGGAAACATAATGGTCATCCATGAGCTCTTCCAGAGGAAATAAAAAAAACCAGAAGCAGAGAATAATCACATTGACCAATCTTTGTATGGCCATGCATGGTTTACAACATGCTTTCAGGAATGTTCTCTCTTAAATGAACTCATTCTAACACTCTGAGGCAGGTGACTATGTTAGTCCATTTGTGTTGCTGTAAAGAAATAGCTGAGGTTGGTAAATTTATAAAGAAAAGAGGTTTATCTGGCTCGTGGCTTTGCAAGCTGTATAAGAAGCATGGTGCCAGCATCTGCTTTTGGTAAGGGACTTCAGGAAGCTTCTACTCATGGTGGAAGCAGAGCGGGGAGCAGGCATGTCACATGGCTAGAGAGGGAGCAAGAGAGAGAGGAGGAAATGCCAGGCTTTTAAGAATAATCAGGTCTTGACCAGGCACGGTGGCTTACGCCTGTAATCCCAGCACTCTGGGAGGCCAAGGTGGGCGGATCACAAGGTCAGGAGATCGAGACCATCCTGGCTAACATGGTGAAACCTGTCTCTACTAAAAAAAAAAAAAAAAATTAGCCAGGCATATTGGCAGGTGTCTGTAGTCCCAGCTACTGGGGAGGCTGAGGCAGGAGAATGGCGTGAGACTCAGAGGCAGAACTTGCAGTGAGCTGAGATCGCACCCCTGCACTCCAGCCTGGGCGACAGAGTGAGACTCCATCTGAAAAAAATAAATAAATAAAAATAAATAAATAAATAAATCAGGTCTTTCGTGAACTAATAGAGCAAGAACTCACTCATTACTATGAGCATGGCCCAAGCCATTCATGATAGATCTGCCCCATGAACCAAACACCTCCCGCTAGGCCCCACTTCCAACACTGTGGATCACATTTCAGCATGAGATTTCTGGAGGACAAATATGCAAACCATATCAGTGACATTACCCTTACTTTATACACGAGGAACTACAACTCCGAGATATTTACTGACTTGCCCAAGGTCACTCAGCTATGTATGGCCAAACCTGGTATAGAACCCTCAGCCAAGCTAAGACAGCACTCCTGAAGATCTGATCCTGTCTTCTGCCTTTTCTACTGAGGAAAAATGTAAACAGGAGGAAAATACAATGTAACGGTTGCTGCCTTTCAGGGTAGAAAGTACGTCTGGCAGACAGGATGGGGAGAAAGACATTTTTCACTCTCCACCCTGTTATGCTTTAAATTTTATTTTTAAAAATGAGTGTTTTATTTCAAAAAAAAAAAGAAGTGAGTTTTTAACAAGAAGCAGCGGGAAGATGGAATAGAGCCTGGCCCCAGTCCTGGTTCCATTGTGAACTGTGTGATCTTGGGCAAACCAACTAAACTGTCTTAATTGCATACCCAATTTCATCACCTACCTAATGGGAATAAAGAAACAATTGCCCTGCCTACTAAATTCACCTATCTATAGAATTCACCAGACTTTTTGGGAATATTATAGTTCAGTAATTATTAATCTGGAATGGGTAAGGCAATATCAACATCACCTGGTTCAAATTATGCATGCCCCTTCTCCCAGATATTCTGATATCCACTCTCTCTTCCCCCTACACAGAAATCATAAAAACCATAATTCGCGGTGCTACCAGCTCTCTGGAATCTCTTTATAAGGACACTAATCACCTCCCAAAGGCCTCACCTCCTAATACCATTACATTGGGGGTTAGATTTTAACATGTGAATGCTGGGGGGACACAATCACTCAGTCTATAGCAATAACTAAAGTGTCCAAACTCAACATCAGTTTGTTTTCTTTCTTTCTTTCTTTTCCTTTCTTTCTTTCTTTCTTTCTTTTTCTTTCTTTCTTTCTTTCTTTCTTTCTTTCTTTCTTCTTTCTTTCTCTTTCCTTTCTTTCTTTCTTCCTTTCTTCCTTTCTCTCTTTCTTTTTCTTTCTTTCTCTCTTTCTTTCTCTTTCTCTCTCTCTCTCTTTCTTTCTCTTTCTCTCTCTCTCTCTTTCTTTCTCTTTCTCTCTCTCTCTCTTTCTTTCTCTTTCTCTCTCTCTCTTTCTTTCTTTCTTGCTTGCTTGCTTGCTTTCTCTCTTTCTTTCTTTTTTTTTTTTTGATGGAGTCTCACGCTATAGCTCAGGCTGGAGTGCCGTGAAGCCATCTCGGCTCACTGCAACCTCGACCTCCTGGGTTCAAGTGATTCTCCTGTCTCAGCCTCTTGAGTAGCTGGGATAACAGGCACATGCCACCATGCCAGGCTAATTTTGTATTTTTAGTAGAGAAGGGGTTTCACCATGTTGACCAGGCATGGTCTCGAACTCCTGGCCTCAAGTGGTCTGCCCGCCTCAGTTTTCCAAAGTGCTGCGATTACAAGCATGAACTCCTGCACCCAGCTCCAACCTCAGTTTTCTCAAGTCTAAATTGGGCATAGGCCGGGCACAGTAGCTCACACCTGTAATCCCAGCACTTTGGGAGACTGAGGCAGGAGGATTGCTTGAGCCCAGGAGTTCAAGACCAGCCTGGTCAACATGGCAAGACCTCACCTCTATGAAGAAAAAAAATTAGCCAGGTATGGTGGCATGTACCTGTAATTCCAGCTACACAAGAGGCTGAAGCAGGAGAATCACTTGAGCCCAAGAATTTGAAGCTGCAGTGAGCTATGTTAGCACCACTGCACTCTAGCCTGGGTGACAGAGCAAGACCCTGCCTCAAATAAATGAATGAATGAGTGAATGAATGAATGAATAAATAAATAAATGGGGCATGGCCATATTTATCCTCATGGTTTGCTGTGAAGATTAAATGAGTTGTTGTAGATAAAGTACTCATCATATGTAGCATATACTCAGCAAATTATCAAATTATATAACCCCTAACAAACCATATGTCCCTTTTATTTACAAATAGAAGAGATTGAGAGGATTAATAAATAAATGAATAGGTCATGAACAATCTAAAAGAGTTAAATACGGCGATATAACATAAGAGGGATTATTCTGAGCAGCCTGTCTCCAAGGCGCAAGGGCAGATCCTGGAGAGAGGATTGGAAAGCAATAGCTCAAGTGTGACCCAAGTGACCATCATCTTCCTCAAAGGTCAACTTCTCAGTGAGACCTTCTCCATCCACCATCATATTTTATAGATGAAATGATACCCCCAATACTCTCTAGAGTCCTTCTCCATAGCACTTGTCAACATCTAATGTACCACATATATGTATTGCGTATTTTTCTGGTTTATTATCTCTCTCTGCCCCTGCCGCCACTAGAATGTAAGCACTACAAGGCAGAGATTTTTATCTATTTTGTTGGTTCCAATCTCAGAACCTGGAAGAGTGTCTGTCACATAGTAGATGCTCAATAAATATTTGTTGAATGAATGAGGGGCGTTAGCAGATAAATAGGGGGATCTGGCAAAATGCACCTGTGCTCTGGGGCTCTCCCTGCTCCCTCAGAGGCTAGTCAACTGAGGGGGAAGGATGCCACCAGCCCTGGAGCTGGAATCCTTGGCTGCCTCCTCTATTTCTGGGAATGTGCTCAGCAGACAGTCCTTGTCCCACTGCTGCCTGGACTCTGGTCTGCTGCTGTCTCGAGCAGTGAAACACAATGGAACTCACTGGCCATGGGGAACATTTGGGCCCCCAAGCTGCCATTACCTAGAGAAAGGAAATGCTCTGGGACATGGAGCCTGTAGCCCGGAATGTGTAGACAGAGAGATGAGACAATGAGGAGAGGCCAGGCGTGGGAGAAAGGGTGGAGGCAGTGAGGTGCCACATCCCTGTTCCTCTGAGGGGACACCTCACCTTATGAGAATTCTGCCCACACTACCCTGTGGAGAGGCAAGACCCACTGAGGAGGTCACGTTGCCCTCCTGCCCTGGGGCCACTATTGTTACAGGGGGTCCTTGCTCCCAGAGCTCCCAAGATGGCGGCAGGCGCTTCCAAAGTGGCGGCAGGCTGCTTCCAAGATGGTGGCAAGCCTTGTGTTCTCTGACCTGGGGTTCTTGGCCTTACAGATTCCAAGGAATGGAACCTTGGGCCACGCGGTGAGTGTTACAGCTCTATTAGAAGCCGTGGGTCACAGAAGAGAACCGTGGAACCCAGTGACTAGTGTTCAGCTTGATTAGGACGAACCTGGGCACTTAGCCATGCAGGAACAATGGCAAGCCTTTACCCCGATAGGGAGCAGCAAGGGGCACCTCGCTGGATCAGAAGCACAGCAGACACCTGCTGGATCCGGAGGAATGGAAGTCAGCGTCAGGTCTGAGACGGTGGCAAACAGCAGTGGTGGATGGAAAAAGAAAGATCAGCTCGAGCCATAACAAACACAGACCAGAAGAGAGTGCAGTTGCAAGATTTAATAGAGTGAAAACAGAGCTCCCATACCCAAAGAGGGTAGCTGTTGCCTGCTCAAATGCCTGGGTTTATATCCCGATTGTTGTCCCCCCCCAGCTTTGCTGTCAGGCAATAGATGATTGGCTATTTCTTTACCTCCTGTTTTTCCCTAATTAGCATTTTAGTGAGCTCTCTTTACTACCTGATTGGTCGGGTGTGAGCTAAGTTGCAAGCCCCGTGTTAAAAGGTCACCTTCCCAGCTAGGCTTAGGGACTCTCAGTCAGCCTAGGAAATCCAGCTAGTCCTGTCTCTCACTGTCTCATTCACCTCAGCATTTGTGGAAGGGCAGCCCATCCCCAGCGGAAAGCAAGACCCTCAACACATCCCAAAGGACACAATCCTGCCTTGGTGTCCAAGTCCTCCAGAGAGAGAGATAGCACAGAAAACTCCCTCAGGCCTTAAAAACCACCTAGTCCAGCCTCTTCCCAGCACACAAACCTTGATGACATCCCAGCAAATGATCTCTCAGCCTTTGCAGACCTCCAGTGATGAGACCTCTCAGGATAGCCCATTTCATTTTTGGAGAACTCTTTTCTACACTGACCCCCAAAACTATTTCCCTAAAACTTCCACCCATCCAGAAATTAGTTGGGACTAATTTCTTTTTGATGTGAAAGTCCTTACACCGTAACACCTTCTCTTCTCTGGGCACAAACCCCTCAATTATTTCAGCACCAAGTGTTGGAGCTGTAAGCACTCTGGACAGGGAGGGCAGAGACTCATCTTGGTGTCTGCAGTGCTGGTCCATGTGCTTGGGGCCTCGGAGGTGCTAGTGGGAGCCTGTGGAATGGGTGTATGAGTGAATGAATCTGGTGCAAGCTGCACAATTTGTAAGTGACGAAAGTGAATCTCTGCAGTGATAGGTGACTCAAGCAAGGTCACGCCACTCCCAACACAGGAACTAGCTCCCAGTTCGGAGGATTTTCGAGAGTCTCATACCAGAGTGCTCACAGCCCTCCTTTGCTTTGTCTTCTTTTCTCTTTTCAGGTTTGGCCTGGTTAGCTGCATAGAGGCTCTCATAGCTCATCTCGCCCCTGTTACCTCTTTATCCTCCCCTGATGTGACTTTCTTTCTTTTCCCCCCAGACGAGTCATCCAGGAGTATCGCCCAGGCTGGAGTGCAGTGGTGTGATCTTGGCTCACTGCAGCCTCCATCTCCTGGGTTCAAGCAATTCTCCCACCTCAGCCACCATGCCTGGCTAATTTTTGTATTTGTAATAGAGACAGGGTTTCACCATGTTGGCCAGGATGATCTCGAACTCCTGACCTCAAGTGATCCACCTGCCTTGGCCTCCCAAAGTGCTGGGATTACAGGCATGAGCCACCACACCCGGCCTGCTGTGACTTTCTCCATCAGTCTGCCCACTCCAACCTCATGGCCTTCCTTCTGTTGCTTGCACAGACCAGGTGTGCTCTGCCTTACAGCCTCTGCCCCAGCTCTCCCCTCTGCCTGGAGCTCTCCCTCTCTGCATGTCCACTTGGAGAATACCCTCTCCTTCAAGTCTACATAAATCTCCCCTGCTCAGTGAGGCCTCCTATGACTACTCCATGTAATACCCTCATCTGCCCCATCCCACCCTCTCATGACTGATCCCTCTTCCCCTGCCCTACTTTTTCTATTTTTCCATAGCCCCATTAGCACCTAACATTCTACACAATTAACTTCTTTTGACTTCAATTGATTCTTTACTGTCTGTCTCTAATGATGGAACTTTAGCGCCATGAAGGCAGGGATCTCTGTGTGCTTTGTTCACTGATGTATCTATCCCGAGTGACTGGAATAGTGCCCAACACACAGTAGGACCTCAATAAATATTTGTTGACTGAATCTCCTACTCAGAGAATCTGCAGGGCTCCAGGTCTGAATTGCCAGTCACAGGACACAGATGCCGAAATCATGATTGTTAATAGATTGGTTGATTCCATGACATGTCTCTTGGAATCAACTCATGTAATCATTGGTTGATTACATGACAGTAATCATGACATGATTACTGCTCTGTATCACTGTCTATTGGGCACTGGCGACATGGCTGAATGGAGACGTGTAGACAGGCTTGCTGGGGGTCACCCCAGAGGTTCCATCTGCAGCTAGGCCTGCAGGGTGCTCCCTACCCCAGGGCCAAGTGGAAGATCTATGGATGCAGTTGGGTTCACGGTTGATATAGTTTGGATGTTTGTCCCCTCCAAATCTCATGTTTTGAAATGTGATCCCCAAGGATGGAGGTGAGGCCTAGTGGGAGGAGTTTGTGTCATGGGGGTGGATCCCTCTTGAATGGCTTGGTGCCCTCCGCATGGTGATGAGTGAGTTCTTGCTCGAATTGTTCATACAAGAGCTGGTTGTTGCAGAGCCTAGCCGCCTTGCCCTCTTTCTCTTTCCTCTTCTCTCACCATGTGAAGCCTGCTCCCCTTCACCTTCCACCATCAGTGGAAGTTTCCTGAAGCCCTCACCAGAAGCAGATGCTGGTACTATGCTTCTGGTATAGTCTGCAGAACCATGAGCCAAACAAACTTTGATTTATAAATTATCCAGCCTCGAGTATTCCTTTAGAGCAATGCAAGATGGCCTAAAACAATTGTTGCCCTTTTGTTATTCAAACCATCTCAAAAGCTTTGTGTGGTATCCTGAATAATGGCCCCAAAGATACCCAGGTCCTAATCTCTGGGACCTATAACTCTTACCTTAGATGGCAAAAGGGAAAATTTCAGGTGTGATTAAATTAGGGATCTTAAGATGAGAAGTTATACTGGGTTGCCAGGGTCAGTCCTAAATGTAATGATTTAGTGTCCTTATTAGAGGAAGGCAGAAGGAGATTTGATGACGGAAGAGAAGGCTGTGCATAACAGAAGCAGAAACTGGATTTGAGCCTTGAAGACGGAGGAAGGGGACATGAACTGAAGAATGCCAGTGTCCCCTAGAAACTGAAAAAGGCAAGGGCACAGATTCTCCCCTGAGAACCTCCAGAAGGAACCAACTCGGCTGGCAGAATTGGTTTAACCCAGTGAAACTGACTTTGGACTGTTGACCTCCTGATCTGTAAGAGAATAAACTCGTGTTGTTTTAAGCCGCTAAATTTATGGTAATTCTTCACCGTGGCAAAGGAAAACAAACCCATGCCATTCCACAGGCAGTGCCCATTTTGCAATCACCAGCCAAACCCTAGTTTTGTTTTCTTACATCACACGAAACCTCAGACCCTCGGAGGCCAAGGTTGGGGTGGGAGGACCCCGCCATATCCTGAGTGATTTTCAGCCCTTCTGGCCTCCTGTTCCTCCTCTGTGCTCTCAGTGGAGCTACCCTCTTCTACCTTCTCCTCTGGAGCATTCCACCTCTGTAAATAGACCCTGAAGTGTCTCGCTGGCCTGGAATAGCTTCCTGGCGAGGCCCCTCTCAATCTTCCTGGTTCCAAGCATTTAATTAGTCTTAAATGAAGAGTCCTGCAGAAGCACTCAGCAGTCTGCATGTATGCTGACATAATCACATTTGCACATTGGCTGTTGCCACTGATTGTCCTCCTGGAAATTTTCCTTCCTCTCTGGGTTCCCTGAAGGTGGTTTCATGCACTCACTTCCCAAACCTGTCCTCTTGTTTCAGAGGACTCTTCTAAATCCAGTGTCTTGATTTGTCGTTGCACTGAACAAGGGTCGAACTGAACAGCCCCAGAGTATTCCTGAACTTCACACGTGAACATACTAATGTCTACGATTCAGTGTTCCTAGGCTTGAGATTTTTGTATATCGTCTCATTTATTCACCACAACGACCCTGCAAGGTAGAGTTACTATTCCTACCTTTCCGATGAGGAAATGGCAGCTCAGTGCACTGAGGGAATCAGTCGAGCTTGGTGATTGGAAACTGTGTGGTAACTGTGAGCACTGTGCCTCGAATATTCCAGTTCTCCCCCTTTCTGGGCACTTGTGAGGATTGTACTTCCTGGCCTTGTGGTGGTTCGGTGGGTTGCATGATAAGGACAGTAGGACACTGAGTTGTGAGCAGAAAGGAGGTGTGTATCTTCTTTTTTTTTTTTTTTTTTCCCTGAGATGGAGGCTCCCTTTGTCTCCCAGGCTAGAGTGCAGTGGTGCAATCTGGGCTCACTGCAACCTCCACCTCCCGGGTTCAAGCGATACTTCTGCCTCAGCCTCCCTAGTAGCTGGGATTACAGGTGCGTGCCACCACGACCTGCTAATTTCTGTATTTTTAGTAGAGACGGGTTTCACCATATTGGCCAGGCTGGTCTCACCATATTGGCCAGGCTGGTCTCAAACTCCTGACCTCATGATCTGCCCACCTCAGCCTCCCAAAGTGCTGGAATTACAGGCATGAGTCACCATGCCTGGCATTCTATTTTTTTTTTTTGAGACAGAGTCTCACTTTCTCTGTCATCCACGCTGGAGTGCAGTGGTGTGATCTAGGCTCACTGCAACCCCCACCTCCTGGGTTCAAGTGATTCTCCTACCTCAGCCTCCCGAGTAGCTAGAACTACAGGCGCCTGCCACCACACCTGGCTAATTCTTGTATTTTTAGTAGAGATGGGGTTTCACCATGTTGGACAGGCTTGTCTCGAACTCCTGACCTTAAATGATCCACACCTACCTCAGCTTCCCAAAGTACTGGGATTATAGGCATGAGTCACTACACAGAGCCACATGTGTATCTTTCTCTGCTGTGGTAACTGGTGATGTTCCCAATGGAGGCTGCAGTGGCCTGGGTCTCAGGGCGAGGACATAAGATCAGAGCTGGGGCTGACCTCTGTGGGCACAGAGTTTGCTGTCATAAGCCACAGAGATCTGGGGATCATGTGTTACCACAGCAATAAACTAGCCTGTGCTAACGTCATTCAAATGCCAGCTCTGCCACTTCCTAGCTACATGCCTTGGACAGGTCAGTCAGCCTCTCTGAAAGGAGGATGGATACTGTCACCTACCACAGAGTTTTGGGGAGGACTTAATGAGGTGATCTGAATAAGATTCTTTTTTTTTTCTGAGATGGAGTCTCACTCTGTCGCCCAGTCTGGAGTGCAGTGGCGTGATCTCAGCTCACTGCAATCTCCGCCTCCCCGGTTCAAGTGATTCTCGTACCTCAGCCTCCCGAGTAGCTGGAATTACAGGTGTCCACCACATGCCCGGCTAATTTTTGTATTTTTAGTAAAGATGGTGTTTCATCATGTTGGCTAGGCTTATCTCGAACTCCTGACGTCAAGTGATCCACCTGGCCTCAGTCTCCCAAAGTGCCGGGATTACAGCCGTGAGCCACCATGCTGACTTAGCCCAACCCCATTTCTGACACCTCTCCCTTCCCCACTTCCCTTCCCATTTATATTTCTTCAGCCTGGGCAGGGAGACCCCCGTGGGGGCCTTAGGATTCTAGCCCAAGGCAATGTGTGCATCTTCTCATCTGGAGCGGGGGCCTCTTCCCCAGCAGGGTATAACACTGCATGGGGATGATAACCCCTCACCTTTGCAGCTTCCACCCCAGGAGCTCAGATAATGCCTCCACAGCTCCCTGGAGTGGGAGGGGCATGGGCTCTCATTCTCACC
Source organism: Hylobates moloch (assembly GCF_009828535.3). Lineage (NCBI taxonomy): Eukaryota > Metazoa > Chordata > Mammalia > Primates > Hylobatidae > Hylobates > Hylobates moloch. The sequence goes on along the minus strand of NW_026652286.1, from coordinate 86,711,711 downwards.
ACTTTGCTTTTCAGAGGAAGCTACTAAAGCTGCTTGATGTTCAAGCAAATAATCCTGATACCAAATTCTGCTCTTTCACTCACTCATTGTGTGATGGTAGGCAGGTTTCTTAAGCTGGCTGAGCCTTAGTTTCTGTATTTGTAAGTGTAATATACCATGGAAGATGGTCATGTGGGCTAAATTAGCTTCACCATGGAAAGTCCTCATACAGTGCATGACACATACACGCTTCCCATTTCAGTAGCTATCAGTAATCATTATCGTTGTCTTTAGTGTTATCTTGGGTATATTTTTATTTTCTCTCAGTCTCATCTGCAGAATGAGAGCTTTGCATGAGTTGGTCTAGATTCTCCTCCAACTTCAAGTTACTGCCTCAGACACACGTACACACACTCTCTCTCTGCTGCCCAAAGAGGCAGAGTAGGGGACCCCAGGCCTATAAAGCCACAATGACAAGCTTGGGCTCTGCCCAGTGCCCTCTGTGTCAAGTTCAGGACGGCAGGGAGAGGGATGTGGTGGCTGAAGCTCAAGGGGGTAGGGTGTGTTGGGAGGACCGGCTGCGTGGCAGAAGAGTCAACAGGCTCAGGGGGATCTAAGCGCCTGGAGTGCAGCCCCAGAGCCATCTCCTGTAGCCTTGGAAGCAATGCCCTGTAAAACCTAATGGGTGTTTGAAATATCACCAGAAAGGGAAGATCGGGAAGATGGAGATAGCTTTCATCCCTCCCAGGGACCAGGGCTGAGACACGGTGGCGGCAGGGAGAACGAGTCACTCAGCAGCCTGGGACCAGAATGAGAAGACAGAGCATCCAGTCTACAAGAGTGATGCCTCCCCCAAGCACTGGCACCTCTGGGAGGAAAGGGAAGGAGTAGTGGCAGCAGCACAGCCTCCTCTGTCACCTGGGATTCTTTCCCCATCACTCTCCACCACCAGGGCTCTGGTAGGAGATGGCGGCCAGGCACTTCCCTCGCTGCAGCCCAGCTGGCTGCCTTCCGGGGAAAATGGCATGGATGTTCCTTCAGCCAGAACTCTCCAGGCCTCTGCCCTGTGCCAGCCTTTGTGCTAGAAACTGGAGAAACAGAAGGATGACAACCGCATGGTCCCTCTGGTCTCAGGCCTACCTCCACCTGATGTCTTATGTTTCATGCTCCGGGGAAAGGGAAGCATTTGGATGAACAAAAGGGCTGAGTCTGTAGGAGGAGACTCAGCTAAAGAAAGCTTCTCCCTCAGGAAGAGGGACTCACACAACTAAGGGCACCGGGCAGAACGTCCCTTAAGGTACCATGACCATAACTCAGCAAACAGGAGGGCCCGGAGGCTGGCCCAGGGCAGCAAGTGAGCTCTGGGAAACGGGGGGAGCCACCTGATCGCTGGTGCTGGCAGCCCAGTCTCATTCTCCAGAAAAAAGGGTGGTCGCTGCAGGGGAAGGGGGCTGTGGAAGAGGCCCTCTTTGCCCTTCACTCACTCTCTCCTTGGATGGCACACGCAGAGCCATCTCTGCCATCTGCCTGCAGCCTATAATTCAGCCTCCCAGCTGTGCTGAGTGCTTGACTGCTCTGATTGTGAGGCGGGGAGATTACCGAGTGCAGCACAGTGATTGGCAGGTGCCCCGTGGGCCCAGCTGTCCTGGTAGCAGGGGTGGGCTACATGTAACACTGGGCTGCCCCTGAACACCCAGCTCCTCAGGCCTCCCTGAGTCTGCACTCTCACCTTTTACCTCCATCATTCTTCCATCCCTGCTTCTCCAAAGAAAATGTGCACATCACTCCCCTGACAGAATACATGGAAATCAGACTCAGATTCAGCAGGTCTGCAAGGACCTGAAATTCTGCATTTCTAACAAGTCTCCAGGCGATGCTAATGCTGCTGGTCCTGGACCCACACTCTGAGGAGCAAACCTGGCGAGTTGACAAAGCGCTTTCATATGTGACCTCCTTGGGCTCTCGTAACAGCCCTGTGGTAAGGTGGTGATGAAGAAGAATTCCTATCCTTTCAATGCCTGAATGCAAGGCACTGTGCTCAGCACTTAATAAATCTTATCTTTTCTTTTTTTTTTTAATTATGCTTTAAGTTTTAGGATACGTGTGCACAACGTGCAGGTTAGTTACATATGTTTACATGTGCCATGTTGGTGTGCTGCACCCATTAACTCGTCATTTAACATTAGGTATATCTCCTAATGCTATCCCTCCCCACTCCCTGAGAACTGAACAATAAATCTATCTTATTCCATTCTCTCAACACCTCAGCAAAACACCTCTTTCTAGGCCAGGTGCGGTGGCTCATGCCTGTAATCCCAGCATTTTAGGAGGTTGAGGTGGGCAGATTGCTTCAGGTCAGGAGTTTGAGACCAGCCTGACCAACAAGGTGAAATCGTGTCACTGCTAAAAATACAAAAATTAGCCAGGCGTGATGGTGGGTGCCTGTAATCCCACCTACTCAGCAGGCTGAGACCGGAGAATCGCTTGGACCCAGGACAAGCGGAGGTTGCAGTGAGCTGAGATTGCACCACTGCACTCCAGCCTGTGTGACAGAGTGAGACTGTCTCAAACAAACAAACAAAACTCACCTCTTTCTAGAATTTCCAGATGGAAAAGAACTGAGATTCTAAGACAGTGAAGTAACTTGCCCAGAGTCACAAACCTAATGAGCAGTGGGGTTGGAAACGAAATTAATTTATTGTAACATGAGCCCCTCCCTCTTACATATAAAGTTGGCAAATACGAGCGGCTTTTAAGAAGTAAAGCTCGGCAAGACGCAATGGCTCACGCCTGTAATTTCAGCACTTTGGGAGGCTGAGGCAGGTGGATCCCTTGAGTCCCGGAGTTTAAGACTAACCTGGGCAACATAGTGAGACCCCCATCTCTACAAAAAATACAAAAATTAGCTGGGCATGGTGGTGCGTGCCTGTAGTCCCAGTTACTTGGAAGACTGAGGTGGGAGGATCACTTGAGCCCAGAAGGTTGAGGCTGCAGTGAGCCGAGATTGTGCCACTACACTCTAGCCTGGGTGACAGAGTGAGACCCTGTCTCTATTTAAAAGAAAGAGGTTAAGGGAGCACGTGTAGAGTCAGAGTGCACCTGTCCAAGAGCATTGAGTCTGAACCCAGGATGCTTAGATTTGAATCCTAGTTTGGTCACTTTCTAGCTCAGTGATCTTGGGCAACTTACCTAATCTCTCTATGCCTCAGTCTTCTTTCAACTGTGAAATTGGAATGATAATACTAAGGTTATTATGAGGATTATACATATTATGAGATGTCATTATATATATCCTCATATATATAATTTTTATAACATCCCTAGTATTATCCATAACTCTATCTAACTATCTATCTACCTACCTACCTACCTACGTACTGAGAGAAATTCTAATGGTCTAGAATACTACAACCCAAAGCATCAGCACACTGCTTGGCACATGGCAAGCTCTGATTATCCCTTGCCTGATGTCACCTGTGGCTGACAGCGCTAATTCATTACATTACAGCATGCTTTCCCACAGAGCCCACTGGTGGCCCAAAAATCTGTCTCCAGACAATACTCCAGGCAGCTACTGCCAAACCATCAGGTTGGCACTCAGAGGAAATCCACATCAGCTTTAAGTAACTGTGCTGTAATGGAACTTAAGTACATGTTTCTGACCCCCAAACCTGTATTCTTTTTACTACACCACTCCTGCTGGATTAAAAGCTCCTTTAAGGCCAGAAACTCTGAGTGTCCTATTCAAGGTGCTATTCTGGCACCTGGCAAGGCCCCTGACACAGAGCTGATGCTCAAGCTACTACTTCCAAATGAGTGGGTGAGTGGATTAATGCATGAATGGATATGTCTTGCCCAGGTATTGCTTTCCTCAAATATCTTTTCCTGCATGCTTGCCACAATATCTAACATTTTCACCTCTTGAGCCAGTCCTTTGAGTTCTGCTGCCCATTTCTGCTAACCTACCCAGAAAACCAGAAGAAAAGGATACGTCCTGACTGGAATCTCAGAGGGGCTGTATTAACCATGTCTTTTATTTTTTATATTCTGATGCTTTGACATCTGGGGACTTGCTGACCTTGGCGAGACTGTGCCTTCCAGGGATAGCCAATTCCAAGAGATAGCAAACAACTCGCCTACAAGCAAATTTTTCAAATAGAAACCAATCCAGTGCCCACATCCCCAATAACTTTTTCTATCAGGTTCTCATACTCCAGGCCACTATCCACATGCCCTAATCATCTCAGAGCTGGATATCAGACAGCTAGGGAGAGCTGCCATGCCCCAGAGTCCCCTGAAATGATTCACGCTAGCCTATCCTAAGCCTGCTTACCCTGCCTTACCTGCTCCTTCCTGCAGAAACAATTAAGGCTCTTCCTCACAGTGCCTCCCCACCCCCTAACCCTGTAATCAACCTGGGTATTTTCTGCTATGCGTGCCCCGCTTCCCACGGTGAAGTGTGGCTCACGGTCCCCTGTTGGGAACTATGAGTAATAAACTATCTTTTCTAGCAATTGTCTCCTGATCTGTTGGCCTTGCCAATACCTCAAATTTTGTATTAGTATGATATATTTTAAAGCAAGGGCAGAGCCAAAGAGGACCCCCTTCCATGAAGCCTGAAGTTTCATCTTTAATATGGAATCAACCTAAGTGTCCATCAATAGATGAACGCATAAAGAAAACGTGGTACATACACACAATGAAATATCATTCAGCTATAAAAAAGAATTAAATTGTCATTTGCAGCATGAATGGAACTGGAGGTCATTAAGTTAGGTGAAATAAGCCAGGCACAGAAAGACAAGCATTGCATCTTCCCATTTATATGTGGGAGCTAAAAACAAAACAAAACAATTGAACTCATGGAGACAGAGAGCAGAACGACGGTTACCAGAGGCTGGGAAAGGTAGTGGGAAGGGAGGGGGGATAAAGAGGAAATAGTTAATGGGTAGGAAAGTCCAGTTAGATAGAAGGAATGAGATCTAGTGACCAGTAGCACAATAGGACAACTATAGTCAACAACAATTTATTGTACATTTCAAAATAACCAAAGAGTGAGGCCGGGCGCAGTGGCTCATGCCTGTAATCCCAGCAGTTTGGGAGGCCAAGGTGGGTGGATCACTTGAGGTCAGGAGCTCAAGACCAGCCTGGCCAACGTGGCGAAACCCTGTCTCTACTAAAAAATACAAAAATTAGCCGGACCTGCTGGTGTGCACCCGTAATCCCAGCTACTCAGGAGGCTGAGGCAGGATAATTGCTTGAACCCAGGAGGCACAGGTTGCAGTGAGCTGAGATCGCGCCACTGCACTTCAGCCTGGGTGACAGAGCGAGACTCTGTCTCAAAACAAACAAACGAATAAAACCCAAAATAACCAGAGAGTGGAACTGGAATGTTCCTAACACAAAAAAATGATAAATACTTGAGATGATGGATATTTCCGTTACCCTGATTTGATCATTATACATTGTATACTTGTATCGAAATATCACATGTACCCTATAAATATGTATCCCTCATAATTAAAAATAAAATATTTTTAAAAATAAAGTTGTATCTTTAATGTTTTATTCTAAATTTTTGTTTCTTCACCAAAATATATCAGTATGTATTTTCATAGGAAAGTAAATAATTCTCCTAACAACGTACTGTTGAGTAAAACCAATGCTTTAGGAGGGAAATCACGTTCATTCTGGGGTTTTGAGTATACCTAGCACACTGCTGAGCCATGCCAGGGATAAATATACCCCAGGTTGAAAATGTGGCATGAACTCATTTCACCAGTTTGTATTTCAGAACAGATTAATTTTAAATGACTGTATTTAAAAGGCATTGGCACAGTGGAAAGATTTTGATCTCATTTGTGCACGGTGTCCGGGAAGGTAGATTTGGGAAGAACACAACGGTGAGATGTCCTTTGGGCAGTGTGCCGACATAGGTCCCTGGGTAGATATGGGTGGGAAAGAGGAAGGAATGAAAGGAAACTTCAGCTATTTCACAACTTGACCAAAGCCAGCCCCGCGTGCAAAAGGGGCAGGTGGTGGGAAGAGACCGCAGGAGAATGGGGCTGGGGTAGAGAAGGAGGCTCGTGTAAGGAAGAGCTGCAAGCCGAGACTGGGCAGGGACGTGGAGAGAAAACGAACTGCCAACAGCACCTGATTCCCTTGCTGTCAGCCTGGTGCTCTCCAGAGAGGATGAGCAGGGTGACCAGGAGCTGGCTGTCCATATGCAGCCTGAGTCACCAGTGACACTGAGGAGGGATGACCATCCCGCTAGACTTACATACACCCCAGGTGTTCAAAGCCCAGCAAAGGCTGTGGGAGAGGTACAGAGGGTGAGGTAAAGGGGGAGCAAGGGGCTCCCTCTCACTCAGATCTGGAGTCTTGTCTGACACAGAGGCCGCCCACAGCCCAGCAGTTCCTTCCACCCCTGCAGAAAACCTTGCTGCAATTCCTGCTTTATGGCCTCTGCCAAATGAAGCACAAACTTAACTACATCACCTCCCCAACAGGACGGGGGAGGGGGCTGGGGGCGGCATGCTGGGCTTCTTCAGCCCCCTAATCTAATCACTGGTGTGGGTCATTTCAATTACGGACACCAGAGTGTGGTGGGGAGCGTGGCTGCTCATAAAAGCCTCCGTGCTGTTGCTCAGCTAATTGTGAAGCTCTTACTGTCTCCGCAGGTAAATAACTCAGGACTGAGCAGTTCCGGCTGCTAAGATGGAGTCTGACCCAGGGAACAGGACAAGGTAGGCTAAGCTTGACAGGGTCATGCCTGAGGTGGGGCCCGGGGTCACAGAGGGGGTTGCAAGGAAGGAAGCCCAGCCTTCCTGAAGGGCTCTCTGCCCTGAGGAGACAATCCACCACGCAGGAATTGGTGGATTTTACCTGAGGATTGGTGGATTTTACCTTAAAACCCAAGCTCTGAAGTTTCCTAGAAGCCTCAGAGCCACAGGGCACGATAAAATTTAGACTCCACCCACTTCTACTAACCTTGCCTTAACATGTGTAATTAGATCTCTGAGAAGTGGGAGCATCTGGGGAAGCCTTGAGGCTGAGCTGAGAGGAGGATGCATTCTAGCAAGGGTGCTTTCACTCTGGCTCCCCTCATGGCTTCCCGGTTCTGGCTCATCCAGGCTGGGAAGTCAGACCACAGGAGACGTGCTGTGTCACAGTGGTTTAAAAGGTGAAAATCTCAGCTTCCTTTATCATGGCAGCTCCTGCTCCTCTAGGACAACTGCAAAAGGTGTGGCGGGTACCTTGGGAGGAAAGGGAGGCCCTCTGCCACTTGATTACTGGCAAAACTCCAGGCTGCAAGAGGCTCGGGGAGGTCATCAGAGCAGCACTCAGAAGTCATCTTGTAATATAATTGAGGCCAGGCATGGTGGCTCATGCCTGTAATCCCAGCACTTTGGGAGGCTGAGGCGGGAGGATCACCTGAGATCAGAAGTTTGAGACCAGCCTGGCCAACATGGTGAAACCCCGTCTCTACTAAAAATACAAAAATTAGCCAAGTGTGGTGGCGCATGCCTGTAGTCCCAACTACTCAGGAGGCTGAGACACAAGAATCGCCTGAACCCAGGAGGTGGAGGCTGCAGTGAGCCAAGATCGCACCACCACACTCCAGCCTGGGCGACAAAGTGAGACTCTATCTCAAAAAAAAAAAAAAAAAGAAAAGAAATATAATTGAGAGAGCCAAGTACAAGGGGGAAGATCCCTGGAGAACCCCTGACCAGCCTGCATACTGGGAGAACAGGGTAGAGCCATGGAAAGTTCGTGCCCTTTGCGGGGAGGAGGAGCCTGGCCTCTCTCCTGTTCTGGGATGTGGTAACTAGGAATTCAATTTGTGAGGTGGGAAAACTGGCTAGCAGACTCTCGCTTTGCTGAGAGTCCTTATTTCCATTTTTTTTTTCTTTTTGCCCAGTAAATTCCATTTTTCTTACCCTTCAAAGTGTCTGCAAGCCTAATTTTTCATGGCTGTATGACAAGGACTCTGTTTTTAGCTGTACTAAGGAGAAAGTTCTACAACATGATGAACTGGGGCTGCCTGGCTGGCCTGGGAGTTAACTAAGTCTTTGTTCTAGACATCAGTGAAGTCCCCAGAACTGGAGCTGTGATTTCTTGGTGAGTGCTGAAACCACCTTGGATTCTGGGAAAGAGCAGATGGTAGGAGCGCTCACAGCTGGGAGAATCCCATTTTTGCTCTGTTCCTCAGTTTCCTTTCTCTATGTAACAGGAATCATGAAATGTATGAACATTTGGAGGGGCTGAGCTAAAGCTGCTCTGCAAATAAGGGCTGCTGGCACCCCATGTTCCTCCCACCACAGAGGGACACTATTCCAGGAGGAGATCTGTAGTGCCATTTGTTCATGATGTTGTGGAAGAAAATAGTCAAACTCTGTAAAATATTGGAAGAGATTTGTTCTGAGCCAAATATGCGTGACCATGGCCAGTGATACAGCCCCCAGGAGACCCTGAGAACATGTGCCCAAGGTGGTCAGGGCACAGCTTGGTTTTGTACGTTTTAGGGAGACATGAGACATCAATCAAATACATTTAAGACACATATTGGTTCCCTCCAGAAAGGGGGGACAACTTAAAGCCAGTGGGGCTGGGGGTTTCAGATCCTAAGTACATTTAAAATTTTTGTGATTGGCTATTGTTTAAAAGAGTTATTATCAATAGAAAGGAATGTCTGGATTATGGTAAGCCGTTGTGAAGACCAAAGTTTTATCATGCAGATAAAGCTTCCAGGCTTCAGAGAGAGTGGATTGTAAATGTTTCTTTTTTTTTTTTTTTTTTTTTTGAGACAGAGTCTCACTCTGTTGCCCAGGCTGGAGTGCAGTGGCATGATCTCAGGTCACCGCAACCTCCACCTCCCAGGTTCAAGCAATTCTCCTGCCTCAATCTCCCAAGTAGCTGGGATTACAGGCATGCGCCGCCATGCCCAGCTAATTTTTGCATTTTTAGTAGAGACAGGGTTTCACTATGTTGGCCAGGCTGGTCTTGAATTCTTGACCTCAAGTGATCCACCCACCTCGGCCTCCCAAAGTGCTGGGATTACAGACGTGAGCCACTGCGCCCGGCCGGATTGTAAATGTTTCTTATCAGACTTAAAATCTGTGTTAATGTTAATGCTGGTGCAGGTCAACTTTTCCTGAATTCCAAAAGGGAGGAGGGCATCATGAGGCATGTCCGACCCCCGCTTCCCATCACGGCCTGAACCCCAGTCTTTCAGGTTAACTTTGGGATGTCCTCACTGAGAGGATGGAGTCCATTCAGATGGTTGGGGGGGCCCTTAGAATTTTATTTTTGGTTTACAATGTCATTCCTTCAGGATGCAGACCTGACTCTGGGGCTTTGAATGAGTTCTGGGCTGCAGTTGAGATTAAGGTCACTTGGCACTAGACACAGGAAGTATACCAGGGACCAGTTTGGTGGCCAGGCTTCACTCTTAAAGGGCTGCTTGTTAGAGGCTGATGTAAAGAACCTGGGCAATGTCATCTGAGAATGGAACAAAGGTGAGCTTCACGTGAGATGGAATGGGAAGTCCCTTTGGTAACCCCTGCCACACAAGTTTCTCTGTGAGGAGGCATGTGATGGCTTCAGCCCTTGCCTTTGGATCCTATAATAGTGGAACAACTGGGGGAGTACCAGAGCCCATGACTGGATTCTGATAGAGGGAGCTGGAAATCGGATCCCACACCAAAAACTCAAGACTGGAGTCCATCTGTTGATAGCAAGCAGGTCTTATCTTTATTTTGTGATGCATTATTTACTTTTCTTTTTTTTTATTATACTTTAAGTTTTAGGGTACATGTGCACAACATGCAGGTTTGTTACATATGTATATATGTGCCATGTTGGTGTGCTGCACCCATTAACTCTTCATTTAACATTAGGTATATCTCCTAGTGCTATCCCTCCCCCCTCCCAAAGCACCTTCAACTTTTTTTTTTTTTTAATGACGGAGTTTAGCTCTTGTTGCCCAGGCTGGAGTGCAATGGCATGATCTCAGCTCACCGCAACCTCCGCCTCCCAGGTTCGAGCGATTCTCGTGCCTCAGCCTCCTGAGTAGCTGGGATTACAGGCATGTGCCACCACACCCAGCTAATTTTTGTATTTTTAGTAGAGACGGGGTTTCTCCCTGTTGGTCAGGCTGGTCTCAAACTCCTGACCTCAGGTAATCTGCCCGCCTCATCCTCCCAAAGTGCCGGGATTATAGGAGTGAGCCACCGCGCCCCATTATTTACTTTTCAAAGCATTGTTCAATACATTCTTTCATTTTGATCCTCATGACTCAGTGATAGGGGTAGAGCAAATGTAAACAGCCCCAATTTCAAATAAGGTAAGTTGAAGTCCGAGAAGTTAAGCTCACAGAGGTCCCCTGGCTAGATAATGGCAGAGCCAGGACTGTAATCATCAGGACTCCTGACTCTGACACTGGTGATTTCTCCAAGACATAGTTGGGAAGGAGAGAGAGCCCAAAGTGAGGAGTTCACCGCAGGCATTTTCCTCCTTTCCTCCTCTGTTAACTGGAGGAGAAAGTGGAGAAAGCCAGAATCGACGTGGATGGGAAGCTAAGGGGCCATCGGGACCATGATGCCTAACTGAGCACACCAAAGCAGAGGAGGCCAGCAGTAGAAAGTAGGAAGTGAGGAAGGAAACAGGTGGAGGTTTGCATGGACACTTCCTGTTCACAAACTTCTTATGTTCTTCATTTCATTAACAGCAGCAGTGGAATTTCATGGACAATTGGCGCTGAGCACTAACTGGGAGGTAATGAGAGAAGAAGCGTGCAGGTAAAGGCTGTTTGAATTTAAATTCTTTTTCTTCGGGGGGATGGAGGGGGGCAGATTTTTCTAAAGGCAATTTTAGTGCTGGAAAAAGTTTCCAGCAAAGAGCTTTTGGACTTTTGTGTCTTCTGCTGACAGTGTTAAGACTGATGACTATCACACAGCCCACTGTTTTCTACCCGTCGACCTTTAGATGATGGCACCAGATGAGAGAGAGAAGGATGCCCAGAGACTGGGGGTCTGACCTTGGATAGATTTTGCCTCTCAGACTTGGGAAAACACACTAGATACATGTCCACTATCAGCAGTGAGCTAGAATGAATCTCCCAGCAATAGTTATTGCAGAATCACCATATGATATAAAACTCTGTGGGGACCTGGGCATAGATGGGGCACTAAACGAGAAGGAGAAAATAAGGTAACTATTCTAGGAGTGTGTTATCTACATGACAAACCACAAACACACACACACACACACACACACACACGGGCATAAAGCATTCAAAGGGAGAAGGATATAAGGTAAGGTAAGACTAAAGGTAGAGGTAAGTGGGGAGTCGGGTGATTGGGTGAAAAGGCAGGGGGGAAGAAGGCTGTTTTGAGCAGGGCTCTACGACAGAGTTGAAATACAGTTTGGCAAAGCAACAGAAGAATACGTTAGATAGAAGTAGAAGCTTAGATGGAAATAAACTCTTTCCCGAAGAGGATGGCAAGCAGGTTGGCTTGGCTGGATTGAAGACTCTGATAGAAAACAATGGAAGAGGCAAATAAAGTCAAATACAAAAAGAAGGCCATTTTGTGGGAGGGTTTAATTCTAATCTTAGGATTCAGGTTATGAGGCCATAATACATATTTGGCTGCTGGAGAGTATGGGTTGGAAGTTGATTAGTTACCCAAGTGCCAGGGTGACCAGGACTCTCCTGTTCTGGATGGGTGAGTGTAGACATAGATGGGAAGCTAAGTGGCCGTCAGGACTGTGATGGTTAATTTTATGTGTCAACATAGCTAGACCATGATACACAGATATTTAGTCAAACTTTATATGTTTCCAGGAAGGTAATTTTTAGATGAGATTAACACTTAAATCAGTAGACTTTGAGTAGAGCAGATTACTGGCTATAATATCGTGGGCCTCATCCAATCAGTTGAAGGCCTTAATAGAAAAAGACTCACCTTCCTGGAAGAAGAGGAAATTCTGCCACTTTTGGACTCAAACTGCAACTCTTCCCCAGGCTTCCAGCCTGCCAGCCTACTCTGCAGATTCTGGACTTCCTAAACCTCCAGAATCACTAGTGTTATGGGCTGAAATATGTCCCCTCTGTCTGCTGCCCACTCCCCAACATTCATATGTTGACATCCTAACCCCTAGTACTCAGAATATGACTCTTTAAACATAGGGCCTTGAAAAAGTGATTAAGGTTAAAAGAAGTCACTAGGATGGACCCTAAGCCAACAACACTGGTGCCCTTGTTAGAGGAGAAAATCTGGCCACAGACATAAGCATGCACAGAGGAAAGGTCATGTGAAAACACAGCAAGAAGTCAGCAGCCTGCAAGCCAAGGAGAGGGCTCAGAAGAAAGCCACCCTGTTTGCACCTTGATCCTAGGCCTCTAGCTTCCAGACTGGTGAGAAAATAAATCTCTCTTAAAGCTACTTAGTGTGTAGTATTTCCTAGCTGACTAGTTCAGGGACAGTGGATTATAACTTCCTTAAAGCAAAGGACCGTGGGCTATGCCTGTCCTCCCACTCTGTGCGTTGCCCCTTGTGTGTGGACTAAATGATGTGCTAGACTGGGCTTAGAAGCCTTGGCACCTGCTACTAAAATACAAAAAATTAGCTGAGTGTGGTGGCATGCACCTGTAGTCCCAGCTGCTCAGGAGGCTGAGGCAGGGGAATTGCTTGAACCCAGGAGGCGGAGGTTGCAGTGAGCCAAGATCACGCCACTGCACTCGAATCTGGTGACAGCGCAAGATTCTGCCTCAAAAAAAAAAAAGAGAGAGAGAGAGAGAGAAGCCTTGGCACCTGGGTTCTCTCCAGTGGGGATGCACTGCTGAGGAGGCACAGGAAGAGGGTGGAGGCAGTGGACTTAGCTGGGAAGTGGTAACAAGAGCCTCAGAAGGGGAGGGATATGGCAGGAATTTTATGCTCTGGTTGGTTGGTACCAGGTTGACCATGGGAATCACATCAAATGAATAATAACCTGTGCTGACTTATTTTGTATTCTCTGGTGTGCCTAACATAATGCCTGGGACTTAATACTCAATAAAGGTTTTGTTGAATGGGTGACTGAATAAATGGCCAAGGCAGGGCTGGAAGATGGAGCCATCTTACACTTTTTTAAAAACTGCTTAAGCATACATAAATGCAAGCGTGTGCCTAGAAATCTTCTGGAAGAAATTACTAACAGTGGTTACTTTGGGTGAGTGGACTGGGATAAGAAGGAAAGTTTACTTTTTTACTGTATACTCATACTCCTTATACATTTTCATGAACATATGATTCCTGGGTCACACAGCAGACTATTAAGTGTATGAAGCTGGACTCAATGGAGAGGCAATGATGGCAGAAAGCCTTTTATTTTATTTTTTTTGAGACAGGGTCTTGCTCTGTCGCCCAGGCTGCAGTGGTGCAATCATGGCTTACTGCAGCCTTGAAATCCTGAGCTCAAGCAATCCTCCCACCTCAACCTCCCAAGTAGCTGAGAGTACAGGCATGAGCCACTATGCCCAGCTATTTATTTATTTATTTTTTATTTATTTATTTACTGGTAGAGATGCCATCTCACTATGTTGCCCTGGCTGGTCTCGAACTCCTGGGCTCAAGCAATCCTCCTGCTGTGGCCTCCCAAAGCACTGGGACTATAGGCAAGAGCCACCACACCCGACCCAGAAAGCTTTTTAACCCACTATTATTCCCTGTCTTCTCTCTTCTAAGTGCCAGCACAATTATTGAGATCAGAACACTTCAGTCTTCACACACCACCCCACAGTGCCCAGAGGGAGCACAGAGTGATGGCGTAGAGCCCCAGCATGAAAAGGTAGCTTCGGAAGAGCAGTCGGTCAAAGTGGGACAGGAGGACCAACCACTCTGCCTCCTGTTGGTCTGTCTGGTCCTGAGTTTGGAGGTAGTTGCTGATAGATTGAAGCTGCGACCAGACTTCCTTCAGGGTTCCTGGCTGGGCCAGGTGCTCTCCATACAGCGAGGACTCTGTGTGATGGAGGAAAACACCCTGGGTGAGCCAGGGACTACCAAGACCCACCTGGACTTTCTCTTGAAGCTGATGGCCTCATCCTTCAAGGAAAGTTGTAGGTGAAACTGAGCAGTGGGTTGTGTTTGGGTTGGCTACTCTCCCCACCCGATTAGGCGAGGCAAAGTTGTACTGCAGGAAGCCTCGGAGAACACCTCAGAGCTGTATTATGTAAGCAGGGTGTATGTGTGCTAGATCCATTCAGGAGATTTTCTGAGCTAGAGGTCAGCCCATATGGACTCAGTAGGAGTTTTAGGGGCTGGGATGATTCTTATACTTGTTCACATTAAGCAACTAGAGCCTAAATGTACACAAGCTCCATGTATGCATGTGTGCACGTGCATGCCAGCGCTGTGCTATTCTGAAATCAATGGCTCTGTCACTTTGGGTAATTGGTTAAAATTGGGGATAAAAACAAACAGGCCAGGCATGGTGGGCTCACACCTGTAAATCCCAGCACTCTGGGAGGCCGAGGTGGGCGGATCACCTGAGGTCAGGACTTTGAGACCAGCCTGGCCAACATGGTGAAACCCCGTCTCTACTAAAAATACAAAAATTAGCCAGGCATGGTGGCACACGCCTATAGTCCCAGCTACTTGGGAGGCTGAGGCAGGAGAATAGCTTGAGCCTGGGAGGCAGAGGCTGCAGTGAGCAGAGATTGTGCCACTGCATTCAAGCCTGGGCGACAGAGCGAGACTCTGTCAAAACAAAGAGTAACTGAGGGCCTGAACTTCAAGCCAAAATTAGACTTTCAGCTGAGCGCAGTGGCTCATACCTGCAATCTCAGCACTTTGGGTGGCAAAGGAGGGAAGATCGCCTGAGCCTAGGAGTTCGAGACCAGCCTGCGCAACATGGCAAAACCCTGTCTCAAAAAACCAAACCAGGCCGGGCGCAGTGGCTCACGCTTGTAATCCCAGCACTTTGGGAGGCCGAGGCGGGCGGATCACGAGGTCAGGAGATCGAGACCACAGTGAAACCCCGTCTCTACTAAAAAATACAAAAAATTAGCCAGGCGTGGTGGCGGGCGCCTGTAGTCCCAGCTACTCGGAGAGGCTGAGGCAGGAGAATGGCGTGAACCTGGGAGGCGGAGCTTGCAGTGAGCCGAGATTGCGCCACTGCACTCCAGCCTGGGCGACAGAGCGAGACTCCGTCTCAAAAAAAAAAAAAAAAAAAAAACCAAACCAAAACAAACAACAAAACAACAAAATGAGACTTTCTAGAAAGCCAGAAGGAGGCAGCCTTCAGTCTCCAGAGAGATAATATAAAATGCCACACCCAGGCTAAGAAGCAGTTGTTTTAGGTTTTTCACATAGGCCAACGCAATACCTAGTACATCACCAACGAGAATGAATTTTTAAGGTGATCAATCCAGACAGGAGAGAAACACAAAGCTTCTCACACACCTGTTACCACAGCACGCTGGGCCCTGGGTTCCACTCCAGGCCTGTCAGCATCGGTGTCCCCTCGAAGGCACAAGAAGGGCTGCTCCTGTCCACCACGCCGCTCATCATGGAGGAGTTTGACCAACACGATGGACTTAGCTAAGCTGAGAACCAAGAAGGCCATGCAGATGGTGAAGAAGTGCCCTGAGAGAAGCCAGAAGAGGTGCAGTTAGCCTCCAGTCTGAAATGCAGCATCAGATTTTTTTGTTTTCTTTAGGGACAGGGTCTTGCTCTATTGCCCAAGCTGGAGTGCAGTGGTGCAATCATGGCTCACTGTAGCCTTAACCTATTGGGCTGAAGTGATTCTCCCTCCTCAGCCTCCTGAATAGGTGGGACTACGGGCACACACCACCACACAAGGCTAATTTTTTTTATTTTTTGTAGAGACAAGGCCTCATGGCCGGACGTGGTGGCTCATGCCTGTAATCCCAACACTTTGGGAGGCTGAGGTGGGCAGATCACAAGGTCAGGAGATCGAGACCATCCTGGCCAACATAGTGAAACCCCGTCTCTACTAAAATACAAAAAATTAGCCGGGCATGGTGGCGGGCACCTATAGTCCCAGCTACTCCAGAGGCTGAGGCAGGAAAATCGCTTGAACCCAGGAGGAGGAGGTTGCAATGAGCCAAGATCGTGCCACTGCACTCTAGCCTGGAGACACAGCAAGACTCCATCTCAAAAAAAAAAAAAAAAAACGAGAGAGAGAGCGAGAGAGACAAGGCCTCACTATGTTGTCTTGAACTCTTGGGCTCAAGCAATCCTCCTGCCTCAGCCTTCGAAAGGGTTGTGATTATGGGTGTGAGCCACTGCATCTGGCTTGCTCTTTTTTTTTTTTCCTTCCTTCCTTCCTTCCTTCCCTCCTTCCTTCTTTTCTCTCTTTCTCTCCCCTCCCCTCCCCTCCCCTTCCCTTCTTGCTCTGTCACCCAGGCTGGAGTGCAGTGGTGGGATCATAGCTCCCTGCAGACTCAAACTTTTAGACGCAAGCAATCCTCCTGCCTCAGCTTCCTGAATAGCTGAAATCAATGGCTCAGTCACTTTGGGTAACTGGTTGAAATTGGGGATAAAAACAAACAAACAGGCCAGGCACGGTGGGCTCATGCCTATAATCCCAGCACTCTGGGAGGCCGAGGTGAGCGGATCACCTGAGGTCAGGAGTTCGAGACCAGCCTGGCCAACATCGTGAAACCCCGTCTCTACTAAAAATACAAAAAATTAGCTGGGTGTAGTGGTGTGCACCTATAATCCCAGCTACTCGGGAGGCTGAGGCAGGAGAATCGCTTGAGCCCAGGAGGCGGAGGTTGTAGTGAGTACACACTCAACGCCCTATTGATTTTTAAAATTATTAGTAGAGATAAGTTCTCACTATGTTGCCTAGGCTGGTCTTGAACTCCTGAGCTGAAGGGATACTCCCACCTTGGCCTCTCAAAGTGCTGATATTACAGGTGTGAGCCACCATGCCTGGCCAGCATCAGATCTTTCCAGGTGTCATGTAAGATGAGTGTCCAGTGACCCCGAGGCTGCTTACCAATCAGAGGGGTGCTCCCTACACTCCGCGGCACCTGGTTGGACATGTTGACCCTGAAGACGGTGTAGCCCACCAGCACACTGGTCTTGAACACAATCCTGGCTCGGCAGTTGGGTGGCAGGTAGAAGCTCCCCAGGTCCACCAGCATGAGAAAGATGCTAGGAATCAGCAGACTCACGACATAGACCAGGGGGTGCCTGCGCATCACCACCTGGCCAGGAACAAGCGGTCTGATGAAAAGAGGATCTAGGCCAACAGACTCAGATTTGGCCAAATTCATAGCCAGGAATGCTCCCCAAAGTCCAAACGTTTTTGCATAATGTGAAAAATCTGTCTAATTTATCTTAGAAATATGTTTCAGGTTACTTTTTGGTTTGGAAAAGAGAAAAAAATCCTTTAAGTTTTACACAGAGCTAATATTAATATTATTAATACTTATAATAAGAAGCAGCAGCTAGCATTTACTTACCACTTGCTGTGTGCCAGGCACCAGACTCAGTGGCTCATAAACTTAACTTACTCAGTCTTCACAACTTTAAGGGCTGGGTATCATTAACTTCATTTTACAAACAAGGAAACTGAGTTTCAAAGAGGCTGAATTCCTTGTTTAAACTCACACAGCTGGTAAGTGAGAAACTGTTTTGAAACTAAAATCTTCCTTCTGAAACCACTTGTTATGCAATATATTGTATTACTTTTGTGAGTGTGACAGAGTTTCGCTCTTGTTGCCCAGGCTGGAGTGCAATGGCGCGATCTCAGCTCAACCTCCGCCTCCCAGGCTCAAGCAATTCTCCTGCCTCACCCTCTCAAGTAGCTGGGACTACAGGTGTGTGCCACCATGCCTGGCTTATTTTTTGTATTTTTAGTAGAGACGGGGTTCCTTTTTTTTTTTTTTTTTTTTGAGATGGAGTCTCACTCTGTCGCCCAGGCTGGAGTGCAGTGGTGTGATCTCGGCTCACTGCAAGCTCCGCTAGAGACGGGGTTTCACCATGTTGGCCAGGCTGGTCTCGAACTCCTGACCTCAGGTGATCCCCCTGCCTGGGCCTCCCAAAGTGCTGGGATTACAGGTGTGAGCCACCGCACCTGGCCTATTGTATTACTCCCTCAGAATGCCCAGAAGGAACCAACCCTGCCCAAGTCTTGATTTCAGATTTATAGCCTACAGAACTGCCAGAAAATGAATTTCTGTTATTTTGAGCCACCCAGTTTGGGCTACTTTGTTGTGGCAGCCTTGTGTCACTAATACACGTGACCTGCCAAGTAATGCACAGTGGGCAAATGGCAAAGAATGGACCAGAATGTACTGCACTGCCTTTAGTCGTATGTCAGCATGATATAGGATTAGGCACATAGTTTCTGGAGTCAAGTTGCCTGGGTTCAAGTCCAGGCCCCACCAGTCACCTTGCAGCCTCCTGTAAGTTACTTAACTTCTCTGCACCTCAATTCATTTATTTGTAAAAATGCAGATACTTGGAGCACCCATCTCCTAGGGATGTGAGGATTATAGGTACAAACTTTAAAATGGTGCCTGGCATAGAGTAAGTGCTCAGCTTTGTGGTTATTGCTATTATGTCTCCCTGGGCAGATTTTGTGGATCTGTGATAGATGTCAGGAACCTTCATTTGTTCATCTTTATGTCCTAAGTGTTCACCATGGAGCCTGGCACATGGTAAGAACTCAAAAGGTGTTCATTGAATTGTATTGGAGTCTGGTAGCAGCGCTACTTTTAGTTCCAATATAATGGAAGTGTGGAGTTAGCCCGAATGGAGGCTACCCTCTTGAGGTCAGTCTTTCTGAGGGCAACATCTCTGCGGATCATGCAAGGAGCAGTGACTCCTGCTTCTGCTGAGTAGAAGGCATGTCGCCTCCTCAGTGAGACACTGCTCTCTGCAAAACTGCCCCTACATACAGCCTATCATTTCTAATGGACTAAAGGAGCTGGTGCCTTTAAATTCCACAGAAAGGGAAGAAAAAGCACTTTAGTTTCAGTCCATGTTCCCCATTAGACACCCTTCAGGTGTTAGCAATATTATGCCACAATTTCATTATCCATTAAAGCCAGGTAATAATAAGTACACAAAGGTATTTGGAGCCTATTGATGTTAATGAAAGAGATCAATCTAATTCTGAATGTGTGTGTGGAGAGCTCCTTGGAGATGGAATAGGCCCCAAGGTTAGCCTGTAATTGCCTCGTTGATGGTAGACCCCACCAGTACTCAGTTTTGCATGACCGTCTTTATGACACAGCTGGAATTTTGACGCCTAGACTCCACTTCATACAGAAGAGCCCATTTCCCTCCTCTCCAAAGCCCCTCCCAGCATTCCCAACTCAGAAGCACAGGAAAGTTGCTGCCATTTAAGCACTGGAGTCAGAGTTTCTTGGATCTAGAATATGGGTTGCGCTGGATTAGCAGAAAGTCAGTCCGTGATTCCCACATCACTTGAGTGACCCAGAAAGGATATCTAGGGCTCTAAATTCTCTCTCTCCCCCTCTCTCTCTCTCATATGATCTGCTGGCACTTAGAGGGATCTTGATCTTCTATCAAGTTTATGAGCTGCATTCAATAAGTATCTCAACACAGTTACTCTACCTAATCTAGAAAAAAAATTGTAACAGGAAAAGAGGATAAATGAAGTACCTTTCTTTCCCAAATGCCCCCTTTGCATTTTCTAGGACACCCTGTAGGCACCCCAATTCCTGCTCAAATAAACACTTTACTCGGTGTGAGGATATCTGTGGTTGGGCTCGGTTTAGTTTCCACAGCTGTCCACTCTTTTCCATCCAACATGAGTTCCTAAATTGTATTCCTACCTCCTCCCACTTCTACCCTCATTCTTTAAAGAAAAAAAAAACCACTGTCATGCAAAATCAAATGCTCACCCTGCTGTTTCTGGGAACCAGCACCTCCAATAATATATTGGAGGAAACCTCCCCTCCCATGGCTGCTGGACCGGGTCCCAGGCTGTACACAGACATCTTTGTAGGGAGAAGTGCCTGTGCTCTGGGCTCCCTGTGGAATGTAGCCTGACTCCAAAGCATCCGTGGTGTCCTCTGATAAACAATTTGTGTCCCAGAGTCGGCAGCTATGATTGCACATTAGCTGAAACTCATGGGGCGTCCGGAGCACTTGATGTAGTATAAATGGCAGCAGTGTACCTCAGGCCAAGGGCAAGGATGAATTTAGAATAGATTATTGCTTCTCCTCACTTCCCTACCTGTCCCCAACCTCCCGCTGGGCAGCCTGGACTGAGATACAGCCGGCGAGTAGATTAAGAGGAGATGGTACTTTGCTGTCAGGACGCTGGCAGGTCCAGTGTTGGCATAATAGAATCAGGCTCTGAATTTCACAACACTGGCCAAGGGCTGTTGAAGGAAACCCAGGTGACTTGGTTGCTAAATTCAGAGTGGGATGTCTGGTATGGAGTAAGAGAATGAGCCTAGGCGCTGTGCACAGAGCAGAAATGCGTGGAGGCTGAGCGAGGTTGGGAGGCAGAAAACTGTGATCGTCACCGAATCCACTCTTAGTCTTTCTAAAGCTGCAGAATTGCTCCTGAGTCTGGCTTCCTGCCCCGCCAAATATGATCTGTGACTCTACTCAGGATTCTCTCCCTACTCTGCTCCTGAGGACCAGGGCGGAAGCCAGCCCTGCTAGACAACCCACGTCCACCCCCGGGGCAAAAGGACCCATGGAAAACTTCCAAGAGCATGAAATCAAATTGCACCTGCCTCCAGCACACTTCCACTTCAACACGTACCCAGGGGGGAAGCATGGCAGTGAGGAGAGCAGAGGAACTGGACCATGGCTCTGAGATCCAGGGAAGCCTCCCTTCCATTAAACAATCTTCTCACTGTCTCTGTTCATCATAATTAAAATGGAGATGGTATATAGAAAACCTTCAGCTGCTGTTGACGAATTAACATTTAGGGTGAAGGAGGGTGACATGTAACTACAAATAATAGCTGCTCTATGGAGAGAGAGAGAGAGAGAATGTGTTTATGTGTGTGTGTGTGTGCACGTGTGCCTGTGCATGCAAGCACATGCCCTTGTTTACCTGCCCCATCTCTTTCCTGTGTTTGTCTCCTCCGTGCAGTGTAGGTAATGGTGTGTGCAGTGTTCTCAGGAGCGCTTGGTAGGTGACTATGTTCCACCTTGCATGTGCTACTCCTTCACATTTCCCTTTAATGCTCTCCATTATTCGGGCTGCATTAATAATGTTTGCGGGCTGATATCTTTAAAATTAATGAGGTGTTTACTCCTAGCCAAGAAACTCATTGAAATTTAAAAAAAAAAAAAAAAGCTTGCTTGCTTTCCTTCCCTTTTCCTTACAAGAAAAGTGGACAAACAGGCCACAATGCAAGCTTTGCTTAAAACCAAGCAGAATTCTAGGCAAGATCCCAAAGCCCACCATCAGAGGAGGGTATGAGTTGTGATTAACTACTAGCCAGCATTATACATCAGTCAGGTGCAAACCACAACTGTGTCTAAGAGGCCCAGATTCAACAAGAGCTTTGGTGGAAAGCTGTATACACCTTTAACCAATTGAGGGATACCTGTAACCTCAATAATAGTTTCTTTCTTTCTTTCTCTTTCTTTCTTTCTTTCTTTCTTTCTTTCTTTCTTTCTTTCTTTCTTTCTTTCTTTCTTTCTTTCTTTCTTTCTTTCTTTCTTTCTTTCTTTCCTTCTTTCCCTTCCTTCCTTCCTTCCCTCCTTCCTTCCTTCCTTCCCTCCTTCCTTCCTTCCTTCCTTCCTTCCTTCCTTCCTTTCTTTTCTTTTGACAGAGTCTCCCTCTGTCACCCAGGCTGGAGTGCAGTGGTACGATCTTGGCTTACTGCAACCTCCACCTCCCGGATTCAAGCAATTCTCATGCACACACCACTACGCCCAGCAAGTTTTTGTATTTTTAGTAAAGATGGGGTTTTGCCATGTTGGCCAGACTAGTCTCGAACTCCTGACCTCAAACGATCTGCCCGCCTTGGCCTCCCAAAGTTCTGGGACTACAGGCATGAGCCACCACATTCAGAGAATGATAGTTTCTTTCATCACCTCCCCTTAGCATATCTATTGTACCAGAGCACCTTAGTCTAGTCTAAATTTTCCTTCTTATTCCAAAGGTATATTTTTGGGATAATTCATCTTGTGTGCAGTCCTGACTTGCCTGTGGTTTCTATTTTTCAACTGAATCCATTACTTGGCATGAAGGACCACCATTCCCTCACTACCACTACCACTAGCTGACTTTTTGCAGAAAGGAAGAATGCACTGCTGAATACTAACGATGTAGTTTACCAGTTGTGTGAAATTGCTGCAGACCACATGTCAAAACAGTTTCCCAGGGGGCCAAAGAAGGGACAATGGCTGCCTCTGGAGTACAAATCAGCAGACTTCACTGTCCTGTACCCCACCATCCCCCAGTTTCATGCTGGACAAATTTTCCTATGAACAATGCAGCCAAGGGCTGCATCGGAGGAGTGTGGGTTCCCATCATAATTTTGAGGGGGTTAATTGTTCCCTCTGATCCAGAAGCTACCAGTGGTCTCTGTGGGTCTTATTGGCTAATCCCTTAAGATATTCAAGTTAATAATATTATCATATTATGCATCTGCATCTGGAATTAGTTGATAACTTACTCAATAAAAATAATAGGACAATAATGTTGATGAGAAAGTCTTCCCAATTTGTTGTTGTTGTATGTGGGTTTGTCTGTGTTTTTTCTGAGTAGCAATTAGAAGCCATAATGTGAGTATGTGTGGAAAGATTGGAGGATTCCTGCTGTAGGGCATAGTTCAGGCCTCTGGTGTCTGAATACCAGGCCTCTGGTGTCTGTTATCTTCTGGAGGGGCCCAGCATCTCCCACTGAACCTCTGCTCTGTGAAATGCTGGAATGTGGGTGGATGCTCAGAGCCCACTGAAGTCCCTGTTCTTGGGTGATAATGAATGAGAACATGCAATAGAGCAGAAATTCCTTGGCCCAAGAGAGAGGCCAAAGGCTGTGGAGAAGCGGGCAACAGGGACAGGTAGTAAAGAACCTACATTAAACTGAATCTGTGCAAATCCTCCAGCGCTGCTCTGCAGGATGCTGTATGTGGAGGACACAGATAGAAGTTCCCACTCACTGTCATTCAAAAACGCCTTTTTGTCATGCTTAATGTCTTCTGGGCTCCTCAGAAAGGCCAGGTCTACGTCTTCCACTGCAAACAACACAAACAATTGACTTTCCCAGAGAGAAAGAGATGCCAACATCCACCCACTTTTCCAGCTCCCAATTCGAATCCTTCCTCGTTCTCCTGCCCCCATAGGCACAGTCTCCTTGGCCTTATTTGAATTAGGGGGTAGGGATGTGGAATAAAATCTTTCTAGTCATAAAAAAACAACAACTGTGAATTTATGGCTTGGAATACACTCTCTGTAGAACGATGGAGCTTGCCTGCGATTTCTATAGTATTATCCATGGCAGTAGAGGCCTAACACTGTGTTTCCAAAACAACTGCAGTAGGCTACAGCATCATACTTGGTCTGGATTACAGCAGGAGCCAAAACACTGCAAGAAGAGATTCCAATTTTTAAATAGCCAATTCTCTGCAAGAATAAAATAGACCTGAAGGATAGTATAATATCATTTCACCTATGTGCACCAACCTAGCATTGATGGGTATCTCTCATGGTTTACCTGTATGCAGAATGCTCTTGAAGGTTAGGCTGCAATTCTGGACATCAAATGGAAAAGCATATGTCTCTAAACTGCATGCGGAGACCACCTGGATGGGCTTATAGTTCTCAATGGTCCCAGATGAGTTCACATAAACATAGGGAAGGTCAGGGGATCTTTCAATGTCCACACTATATGAAACACAAGAGAACTTGTTGTCACAGAGAGGATGTTGGTCATTTCAAAACATAGGCTGATTAGGAGATAGTAGTGACCGTGAGGTCCAGGACCAGCCTAGCCCTGCAAAAACAGAATCGCATTTTCCATGAGACGATTCACCCTGGTGAAGATGAGCTTTTCAGTGACAGCCTCATAAGTTAACTCATTCGCTGCTATAACAACACAGACATAATGAGTAACCTCAACATTAGTAACCAGATCTGTATCTTAAATAATGTGAACCCATGGCACTTCTAACCTGAATAGTCCCAACAACATGCTCTCCTTCAACTTGAGAAGCAAAAATGAGCGACACTGACTGAAAGTAAGCAGCAACTGGCCTGACTATACCAAGCAGTCTGAACCCCACAGAAATACACACCGGCACACTTACAACTCATTGATGATGATATCAGGGGCCCAGACGGCACTTAGAGGTAGGGAGATCTCTCTAATCTCATCAAACATGCTGGAGTTCCAGGATAAAAATTCATCATTCCAGACCTGTTAGGAGTAGCCAAAAAGAAAACTTATCAAAATGGGGCAATGTCTGCCTCGCTAAAGAACTAAAGAGGCGTTTGGATTAATAATCCAATTTATCAGCCTCTTGGTTCTATCAGTTAGGAGAAAGGACTTCCCATCTGAATCCTAAAGATAGTAGTCCCAACCAGAAACCAGGGCCATACATCTTAAATGAATTATAATAAATTAGGTCTGCTGCAGATCTAAGGAACCATAAATATAAAGATAATACCTATTTCTTAAATAACTATATTTTGCAGCAGATCCAGATCAGGAGTGCAATATATTTAGAAGAAAACATAATTGTTTACCTCTCGGTACCATACGCTTGTCTTTAATATTTGATTCTCTGCATCCTGCAAGGCAAAAAGAAAATCCACACTAAATCTTAGAATGTCAATAAATCAAAGGCCAATTCAGCAGTAAGGAAATTCAGAAGAAGAAAATCAAATTTAACCAAATAATGCTGATATTAAAAACATTACCTAGACTCTTCAACACCTAGGTATTCTCAGTTCTTACTTATTATGCACACCTGTCACTATGAGCTTTACTATATTATCTACAACAAAATGGCACTTTGCCTGCCCTTGACATCTTGAATGATTTGCTAATCTCTTTCCCACTCTAATTAGTTACTCTACCATTAATCAGACTAAAAAATGTTATGTAGTCTTAGTAATTTTGGGCTAAAAAGATGAGACCAAGCTTTGATTTGTAATCAAGATATTATTCATAATCTTTCAATGAGTGTTAGCTCAACTGTTACTGGCAGCCATTCCTGTTAAGTTACCGTATGTTTGGATTTCTCTGCTTATAAAACAGACTGAATGAGCTTATTATAAATGAAATATATTTTAGATGATATAATAGATGTGATTTCCCATGTCTGCAATGAGTTCATGATATTTTTAAAAGACCCCCAAAAACAGCAATTTAAAAACCCTCCTGGCTGGGCACGGTGGTTCATCCCTGTGAGTCCCATTTTTGGAGGCCAAGACAGGAGGATTGCCTGAGCCCTGAAGTTTGAGACCAGCCTGGGCAACACATTGAGAGTCTGTCTCTACAAAAAAATTAAAAATTAGCCAGGTGTGCTGGCACACACCTAGTGGTCCCAGCTACTTGGAAGGCTGAGGTGGAAAGATTGCTTAAGTCCAGGAGGTCAAGATTGCAGTGGGCCAGCACTCCAACCTAGGTGACAGAGAGAGACTCTGTCTCAAAAAAAAAAGAAAAAGAAAGAAAAAAGAAAAAAACCCTCACCAATTTTTTTCATATCTAATCTAGTAAAGAACATTCTGAAACTCAGATGTTCTTAGGAATTTTTTAAAAAGGGATATCTCACACCGTATATAAACATTAACTCAGAATGAATCATACACCCAAATGTAAGAGCTTAAACTATAAAACTCTTAAAAGAAACCATAGGAATAAGTAAATCTTCATGACTTTGAATTAGGCACTGGTTTCTTAGACATGACAACAAGAGAAAAATAAATGAGACTTCATGAAAATTAAAAACTTTTGTGCTTTAAAGAACACCATCAAGAAATGAAAAAGACAACCCACAGAATGGGAGAAAATATTTGCAAATCACATATCCACTAAGAGGCTTCTATCCAGGATATAAAGAACTCCTGCAACTCAACGACAACAAAAGACAAGCAGCCCTGTTTAAAAATGGGTGAGGCCGGGCGCAGTGGCTCACGCCTGTAATCCCAGCACTTTGGGAGGCCGAGGCGGGTGGATCACGAGCTCAGGAGATGGAGACCATCCTGGCTAACACGGCAAAACCCCGTCTCTACTAAAAAATACAAAAATTAGCCAGGTATGGTGGCGGGCGCCTGTAGTCCCAACTACTCGGGAGGCTGAGGCAGGAGAATGGAGTGAACCCAGGAGGCAGAGCTTGCAGTGAGCCCAGATCCTGCTACTGCACTCCAGAGTGGGTGACAGAGCGAGACTCCATCTCTAAAAAATAAAAATGGGCGAGAGACTTGAATAGACATCTCTCTAAAGTAGATATACAAATGATCAATAAGCACATTAAAAGATGCTCGAGGTCACTGCTATGAGCAAAACTGTGTCCCCCCAAAACCCATATGTTGAAACCCTAACTTCCAAGGTGTCCATATTTGGAGACAGGGCTTATAGGGAGTAAGTGAGGTTAAATGACGTCATAGGGATAGGATCCTAATCTCACAGGATTGGTGGCCCTATAAGACAAGGAAGAGAGAAAGATCTCTCTCTACCATGTGAGTATACAGTGAAAAGGTGACCATCTGAAAGTCAGAAAGTGGGCTCTCACCAAGAACCAAATCAGCCAGAACCTGATGTTGGACTCCCAGCCTCCAGAACTGTGAGAAATAAATTTCTGTTTTTATGCTACCTAGTCTGTGGTATTTGTTATGGCAGCCCGAACTTCCTAATACAATCACTAATCATTAGGAAAAGCAAATCATCAAAACCACAATGAGATACAAACTCACACTCATTAGAATGGCTACTGTTTTTTAAAAAGCAGAAAATAACAAGTGTTGGCGAGGATGGGGAGAAATTGGAACCCTTGCGCACTGTTGGTGGAAATGTAAAATGGTGCAGCTGCTGTGGAAAACAGTATGGCACTTTCTTAAAAAGTTAAAGATGAAATTACCATATAATCCAGCAATTCCACTTCTGAGTACATACCCAAGAGAACTGAAAGCAGGGGCTTGGACAGGTATTTATACACACATGTTCACAGCAGCATTATTCACAATAGCCAAGGGGTAGAAGCAACCCAAGTGTCCACCGACAGATGAATAGATAAGCAAACTGTGGACTATACATAAATTGGAATATTATTCAACCTTAGAAAGGAAGGAAATTCTACGGCCGGGCGCAGTGGCTCACGCCTGTAATCTCAGCACTTTGGGAGGCCGAGGCGGGTGGATCACTTGAGGTCAGGAGTTTGAGACCAGCCTAGCCATCATAGTGAAACCCCGTCTCTACTAAAAATACAAAAATTAGCCAGGAGTGGTAGCGCACACCTGTAATCCCAACCACAAGCGAGGCTGAGGCAGGAGAATTGCTTGATCCCAGGGGCGGAGGTTGCAGTGAGCCGAGATTGCGCCACTGCACTCCAGCCTGGGCAACAGAGTGATACTCTGTCTCAACAAAAAAAAAAAAAAAAAAAAAAAAAGAAGGAAGGAAATTCTGACATATGTTACAACATGGATGAACCTTGAGAACATGATGCTAAGTGAAATAAGCCAGTCACAGAAGGACAAATACTGCCTGATTCCACTTAAATGAGGTGCCTAGAGTACTGAAATTCATAGAGACCGAAAATAGAATGAGTTGCTGGATTGAAGGAAGGGAAAGTTATCGTTGAATGGATAAAGAGTTTCAGTTTTCACTGTTCACAATAGCAAAAACATGGAATCAACCCAAATGCCCATCAATGATACACTGGATAAAGAAAATGTGGTACATATATACCATGGAATACCACGCAGCCATAAAAAAGAATGAGATCATGTCCTTTGCAGGGGCATGGATGGAGCTGGAAGCCATTACCCTCAGCAAACTAACATAGGAAGAGAAAACCAAACACCACATGTTCTCACTCATAAGTGGGAGCTGAACAATGAGAACACATGGACACAGGGAGGGGAGCAACACACACTGGGGCCTATCAGGGTAGGGTTGTCGGGAAGGAGAGTATCAGGAAAAATAGCTAATGCATGCTGAGCTTAATACCTAGGTGATGGGCTGATAGGTGCAGCAAACCATGGCACATGTTTACCTACGTAACAAACCTGCACATCCTGCACATGTATCCTGGAACTTAAATTAAATTTTACAAAAAAGAGAAAACAGGGCCGGGTATGGTGGCTCACGCCTTGTAATCCCAGCACTTTGGGAGGCCAAGGTGGGACCTGAGGTTAGGAGTTCAAGACTAGCCTGGCCCATGAAACCCCGTCTCTACTAAAAATACAAAAATTAGCCTAGCTTAGTGGCACGTGCCTGTCATTCCAGCTACTCGGGAGGCTGAGGTAGGAGAATCACTTGAACCCAGGAGGTAGAGGTTGTAGTGAGCTGAGATTGAGTCACTGCTCTCCAGTCTGGACAACAAAGCGAGACTCTGTCTCAAAAAAAAAAAAAAAAAAAGGAAAGAAAAAACATATACTCTAAAATACATTTGTCCAGAATATCAGTTCTATAAGAAAACATGTGCAGAGAAAAGTAAAAATTAGCAGCGATGATTGTTTTTATAATTTGAATTATGTGAATTTTTTCCTCTATAGTATTATATTCTTCTGTATTTTCTACATATCTACAATAAGTATATTATAATCAGGAAAAACATTAGTATTATTTTTGAAGTTACCAAGCTGTCCCACAAAGAAATATGAATGGCCAGTAATCACATGAAAATGTTTAACCTCAGTAGTAATAAAAGAAGGAAAGAATGCTCAAAAAAAAAAGAGTTTCAGTTTTGCAAGATGAAAGGAGTTCTGGAGACTGAATCATGGTGATGGTAACACAAGAATGTGAATGTACTTAATGCCACTGAACTGTATGCTTAAAAAAGGTAAAGATGATAAATTTTATGTTGCGTATTTTATGACAAGTAAAAATGATAATACAAAGTGGGTAAAGGATTTGGCTATGTGTTTCTCCTAAGGAAATATACAAATGGCCAATAAGCACATGAAAAGATGCTCAATATCATTAGTCACCAGGGAACTGCAAATCAAGACCACGACGAGATACCACTGTATCCTCACTAAGACAGCTAAAATTAAAAAGATAGACAATAACAAATATTGGCAAGGATGTAGAGAAGTTGGAGCCCTCAAACATTGCTGGCAGGATTATTAAGTGATTCAGTCACTTTGAAAACCAGTCTGGGCTGGGCTCGGTTGCTCACGCCTGTAATCCCAGCACTTTGGAAGGCTGAGGCAGGCAGATCACCTGAGGTCAGGAGTTCGAGACCAGTCTGGCCAACATGGTGAAACCCCTGTCTCTACTAAAAATACAAAAATTAGTTGGGTGTGGCGGTGCACACCTGTGATCCCAGCTACTCGCGAGGCTGAGGCACGAGATCACTTGAACCCGGGAGCTGAAGGTTGCAATGAGCCAAGATCGCGCCACTGCATTCCAGCCTGGGTGACAGAGTGAAAGTCTGTCTGAAAAAGAAAAAGAAAAACGAAAGGAAGGGAAGGGAAGGGAAGGGAAGGGAGTCTGGTATTTACTCAAAAGGTTAAACATACATTTATCATATAATGCAACAATTCTACTCAGAGTATATAACCATGAGAACTGAAGACATAAGTCCATACAAAAAACCTGTATAAAAATATTCATAGCAGCATTATTTGTGATAGTTAAAAAGTGAAACCAATATAAACACCTATCGACTGATGAGTGGATAAACAAAATGTGATATATCCATACAATCGATTATACGGCAATAAAAAGTAATAAAATACTGATGCATGTGACAACATGTATGGACTTTGAAAACATGCTAAGTGAAAGAAATCAGTCATAAGAGGCCATTTATGGTATGATTCCACTTATATAATATGTCTAGAACAGGCAAATCTATAGAAACAAAAAGTAGATGAGTGTTTGCCTAGGGCTGCTGGGGGTGGAATGTGAGGTGTGACTGCTAATGGATATAGGGCTTCTTTTTGAGGTGATAAAAATGTTCTGAAATTAGATAGTGGTGATGGTTGCATAACTCTGAATATACTAAAAAACACTGAATTGTATACTTTAAATTGGTGAATTTTGTGGTTGAATTAAATCTCAAAAAAAACTGCTATTTTAAAAAATGTATTAATAAAGAAAAGGACAACCATTTCTGAAGACATTTCCAGTAAATTTATAAGAAGGCTGATGCATACTATTAAAGAACTCTCCTTGAACTCATTTTTTTCATTTCTTTCCATGTATAATCCATCACTAAAAACTGCATCCTTAAAAGAGAATAAAAGGATAAAAAACACAAGATGAAGAAATAGGAAATAAGATGTGTAAGACCAGCCTGGCCAACATGGTGAAACCCCGTCTCTACTAAAAATACAAAAATTAGCTGGGCATGGTGGTGGGAGCCTGTAATCCCAGCTACTTTGGAGGCTGAGGTAGAAGAATCGTTTGAACCCAGGAGGCAGAGGTTGCAGTGAGCCGAGATGGCGCCACTGCACTCCAGTCTGGGCGACAGAACGAGCCTCTGCCTCAAAAAAAAAAAAAAAACTACGTAAAACATTTCCCTTGCTGATTTAGGTTCAAAGCTCAAGAGTCACTTAGGTAACATTTGTATTTCTGTAACATTTAGTACAATACCAAATTTCAGTAAATAAAAGTGTTTAGGAAGTTGATGGCATGAAATCAACTAATAGCTCTGGTTTCCTCCCCAGAACTGGGTATATGAAATTAATTGTCCAATTATCCAGGCACATAAAAATCCATATTCTTTGTGCACAGGGTCAAGACTATGTACTACTCTGGAGAATTCAAGTTGGGTAGGGAATCAGAAGGCACCACTGATATTATAGTGCATGTTGATGGTGCTCCTGGAATTGTGCAGTATACAGACTACACAGTGGCTCTGCGCCAGGTGGCATCATTTGAAAGAGAAACAAGAAACTTTTTAAAATTTCCCCTTTTTATAATCAAGAAAGCAAATTACTACCAAATAAGCATTATTCTTTCTCTTTGAGAAAGAGCAGGCATTCGGAGCACATAGATACGTAGTCGCCCTGCTTTAGTGGTTCAACAAAGCCTGGTCTGAGTGAACTTGCTCTACAGATATTTACAGAATTTAAATAGATACTTGGGAAAGGCAAGTTTTAACGTAGTATAAAAAGTGAAAACCTTGAATTCGCAAGTATTTCCCCAAGGAACAGCTTGGACCAGATGGACTACAGGGGACTCCCAGACAAGACTGGCTCAACAGGAGTCCTGGTGACTGAAAAAAAAGCCTCTAATGAG
The DNA here is from genome assembly GCF_009828535.3 of Hylobates moloch. Taxonomy (NCBI): domain Eukaryota; kingdom Metazoa; phylum Chordata; class Mammalia; order Primates; family Hylobatidae; genus Hylobates; species Hylobates moloch. The sequence continues at coordinate 86,680,358 of NW_026652286.1, read as the reverse complement.
AGCTCGAGATTAGGTGACACCACTTCTTTGCTTTTTTTATTTTTATTTTTTTATTTTTTTGAGACAAGGTCTTGCTTTGTTGCCCAAGCTGGGGTGCAGTGGCACAATCATAGCTCACTGCAGCCTCAACCTCCCAGGCCCAAGTGATCCTCCCATTTTAGCCTCCCAAGTAGCTGGGACCACAGATGTGCAACACCATGCCTAGCTAATTAATTTATCATTATTAATTTTTGTAGAAACAGGGTGGTGCTATGTTGCCCAGGTTGGTCTCAAGTTCCTGGACTCAAGCAGTCCTCCCACCTTGGCCTCCCAAAGTGCTAGGATTATAGGTGTGAGCCACCGTGCCCAGCCTTCTTTGCAAATTTTACCAACTGAGAGATCATGAAATAAATTATGTCTCACCCACTATAGCACAAAAGGTTCCATTCAAGGCTTGGTTGCAATCAATGAGGTTCCCCACAAATCGAAAGAAAAAAGTTCAAAATGCAGTTTATATCACTGAGATATATAGTAGTTGAGTATGCTTTCACAAGAAATACATTTTTACGTCTATTCAATGTTCTTACCAGTTTGTTTATCACTGTCATACCCCGTGAATGTGCCTCATTGATTCAGTCATATGGCTGGGAGGAGGGTCTCTGTTTTCATGTTTCATTTCACTATCATTTTATCCAGTTGATTCTTCTTAACTGCCATATTGATGCCTTAGCTTGTTTTTCGCTTCTTGCCCATTGCTTTGCCACATTACATATAACAATGATGTTAAGAATTTTTTTCTAACACTTTATGGGGGTGGTTGAGAGGATTCGTCATTCAGCCCTGAAGAACACAATGTCAAAAAGTATTTTGAGGCTAAAACGAAAATCTTTTTTTGTCAAAGGAAACAAGTTTCTCAATGCCAGCTGGTGAACATAATTGGTTCTCTGGTGGCATTATTCACAGCTTTTCCCTCTGTGTATCTCGCCCCGTTTTTTTTCTTTAGATACCTTCCATCTTGCTTGTTAAAAGCAAAGGATATTTCAGAGAATTGGAATTCATTAGTCTTCCTAACAGAGGGAGTCTATTTAGATCTAAATTGGTGGTTAGCAAATATACAGATAATTCCCCTACATTCTTATTTATCTTTTCCAGTTCCGGAGACTATAGAAACAGATGCCTCAACGTCTGGCTGGGAGGCTCTAGTCAATGGACTGGAATACAAAGGTATCTGGGATTCGGAATTGACAAAACTCAATAGAAACAAATTGAAACTCTTCACTGTTAAGTAGATTATCTCTATAATCAGATTTCCCTAAGGTACTCATAATACCCAGAAATTCTAAGACAAGACTGTAGTCTTTTATATAAACAAAACAGGAGGCAAAACATTATAATAGAGGCGAGGTGCTGGGCTGAAAGCTCTTCATTCCAAACAAAAGTTGCCAGCAGTTCAGATGCTGGCAGATGCATCCAACAAGTCATCTATTCACATTGGGAGTGTCCTTGTCTGTGCCGAATCTGTGAGTGATTTTTATCAAGTCCTTCAGAACTGTCCCCGCCTCTGGAACTAACTTTAGGCTTATCCCACCTACATGCAATAGAGACATTTGCAAAGCATTTTTAGAGTAGCCATTTGTAAAGATAATCCTAGAATTGATCCTTATATTTTTTAATTCATTCCTTCATTGGACAAGTATCAATCCAATGTCTTGGAAATCAAATACACAGTGCTGCATGTTATGGAAAATATGAATATGAGTAAGAAAGTCCTTCCTCCAAGTAGCATACACTACATTAGGGCATAATTTAACATTTTAACAAATAACTGCATGTATTAAGAAATACACAGACTTGGCTCGGCCTGGTGGCTCATGCCTGTAATCCCAGCACTTTGGGAGGCTGAGGTGAGTGGATCACTTAAGGCCAGGAATTCGAGACCAGCCTGGCCAACATGGCGAAATCAAATCTCTACAAAAAATGCAAAAATTAGCCCGGTATGGTGGTGTACACCTGTAGTACCAGCTACTTGGGAGGCTGAGGTGGGAGGATCACCTGAGCCTGGGAGGTTGCAGTGAGCCAAGGTCACGCCGCTGTACTCCAGCCTGGGTGATAGAGTGAGACCCCATCTCAAAAAAAAAAAAAAAAAAAAAAAAAAAAAAGGACAGAAAATCCATACAGACTTAAGTGGATTTAAAGGAAGGGCTCTCACCTTGGAGAAATGAGGAAAATTTATTTTAAGAGCTGAGATTTGAAGGACTACAATAGTTTGCAGATGGAAATGAAGAGAAAGAAATTTGGTAGGGGAAATAGCAGAATGAATGACTTACAGGCAGGAAACAACCAGGGGTCCAGGCCCATTGTTGTACTGAGAACCCGGAGAAGATAATCTAAGATGGTAGACAGGGATAAAACTAGAGGGATAGAATATAAAATTTTTTCAGATTTCTGTAACAAAATTTGCCATATTCAATATGATGACATGTCTAACATAGTCTAATAACAAACAAGTATATTCTACAACTCTGGTGGGGAAATCTCACATCTTTAAAAAGATAACAGTGTTCTCCTTACCTACCATAAGGAATCTGATTTTACTTTCTTTTGTCAGGGTAGGAAGAAAGAGTTAGAAAAATATTTTCAATTCGATACACTTGTTCCAAGGGAAAATATTAATATAAATACTTTACACTTTTTCCATTTATCTCCAAATAAACCTCTAAAGGAAAGCCTGAGCAATTTTTTTTTTTTTTGAGACAGAGTCTCGCTCTGTCACCAAGCTAGAGTGCAGTGGAGCGATCTCAGCTCACTGCAATCTCTGCCTCCTGGGTCCAAGCGATTCTCCTGCCTCAGCCTCCCAAGTATCTGGGACTACAGGTGCCCGCCACCATGCCCCGCCAGCAATTTTCTTTATCTTAATAAATACAAAGGGGCTGGGCGCAGTGGCTCACACTTGTAATCCTAGCACTTTGGGAGGCTGAGGCGGGCAGATCACAAGGTCAGGAGTTCAAGACCAGCCTGGCCAACATGGCGAAACCCCATCTCTACTAAAAATACAAAAATTAGCCAGGCATGGTGGTGGGTGCCTGTAATCCCAGCTACTTGGGAGGCTGAGGAAAGAGAATCACTTGAACCTGGGAGGCAGAGGTTGCAGTGAGCCGAGATTGTGCCACTGCACTCCACCCTGGGCGACAGAGTCAGACTCTGTCTCAAAAATAAAAATAAAAAATAAAAATAAATACGAAGTCAGAAAGGAAAAAGATGGGCTGGACGGGATGGCTCATGCCTGTAATCCCGCCACTTTGGGAGGCTGAGGTGGGTGGATCACTTGAGGTCTGGAGACCAGCCTGGCCAACGTGGTGAAACCCCATCTCTACTAAAAATAAAAAAATTAGCCAGGTGTGGTGGTGGGCACCTGCAATCCCGGCTACTTGGGAGGCTGAGGCAGGAGAATCACTTGAACCCAGGAGGCGGAGGTTGCAGTCAGCGGAGATCGCACCACTGCACTACAGACTGGGCGACAGAGTGAGACCCTGTCTCAAAAAAAAAAAAAAAACTTGAAAGAATTTTCTATTCAAGCTGTTTAAGACTAGGCTTTTTAGTAAGAGGTATTTCCTGGTATTTAATTAAACAATATTTTCTAAGATCTTAGGGCTAGGACTCTTACTTAATAGGATAATTGGGAAAATATGGCCATGCACAGCAGCTCATGCCTGTAATCCCAGCACTTTGGGAGGCCAAGGTGGGTAGATCACTCGATCTCAGGAGTTTGAGACCAATCTGGCCAACATAGTGTAACCCCGTCTCTACTAAAAATACAAGTTAGCTGGACATGGTGGTAGGTGCCTGTAATCCTAGCTACTCAGGAGGCTGAGGCAGGAGAATCGTTTGAACCCGGGAGGCGGAGGTTACTGTGAGCCGAGATCGAGCCATTGCACTACATCCTGGGTGACAGAGTGAGACTCTATCTCAAAAAACAAACAAACAAACAAAAAACTGGGAAAAGTACAACTTGTTGTTTAAAAGAGGGAATTCTGGGCCAGGCGCGGTGGCTCACTCCTGTAATCCCAACAGTTTGGGAGGCTGAGGCGGGCAGATCACCTGAGGTCCGGAGTGTGAGACCAGCATGGCCAACTTGGTGAATCCCTGTCTCTGCTAAAAATACAAAATTAGCCTGACGTGGTGGCACATGTTTGTAATCCCAGCTACTCAGGAGGCTGAGGCAGGAGAATCGCTTGAACCCGGAAGGCGGAGGTTTTGGTGAGCCAAGATCACGCCATTGCACTCCAACCTGGGCAACAAGAGTGAAACCCCATCTCAAAAAAAGTAAAAATAAAAACAAAAATAAAATAATAAAAAAAGGAATTTTGAGGGGTACCATTTAAATATTCCTCTTTACAATGAAACAGTTGATTAGGGGTTTATCTAAGTTGGGGGAAAATGACACCAAAGTAACCTGAATCAGTAAAAAGGAAACAAATTTAAACCTCGTACTCATTTTGTTTTTTGTTATTGTTGTTGTTATGAGACGGAGTTTTGCTCTTGTTGCCCAGGCTGGAGTGCAATGGTGCAATCTCGGCTCACCACCGCAACCTCCACCTCCCAGGTTCAAGCAGTTCTCCTGCCTCAGTCTCCCGAGTAGCTGGGATTACAGGCATGCACCACCATGCCTGGCTAATTTTGTATTTTTTTTAGTAGAGACGGGGGTTTCTCCACGTTGAGGCTGGTCTCGAACTCCTGACCTCAGGTGATCCACCCGCCTCGGCCTCCCAAAGTGCTGGGATCACAGGCGTGAGCCACTGCGCCCAGCCTAAACCTTGTACTCTTAAGTTTCAAATTTATTTTTTCATTGATTTAAATGCCTAATTCTCAGTCCAAAAAAATCAAAGACTGATTCACTGCTAGCACTAAAATAGTAACATAGAAAAACATCCGTATTAAAATAAATTGAAAATGATTCATTAAATTATTGTAACAGATTATCTTAATAACATCATTTTGTGGGTATATTTTGTATGTAAATGTAAAATTGAAGATAAAAGTAGCACAAAAGAGGCGGGAGCAGGTAAATGGAATTTTACTGTTGTAAGTTTCGTACATTTTATGTGAAGTGTCAAAATATTAATTCTAAGTACACTGTAATAAGTTCATGATGAATATGGAAATTCCTAAGGCAAAGTCTAAAAAAAAAATACAAAGATGGATCGCTAAAAAGCTAATAGAGGAACTATAATCCAATATTTAGAATATTTTTAAATATGTTATTATTTTTAATATTTATTAAAAATTTAAAAATTACAGAAAATAAAGTAGGATATGAGGAATAGAACAAAAAACAGATGAGACAACTAGAAAACAAATAGCAAGATGGTACTGGCAAATGAGCTAAACATTTCCACTAAAATGCATAATTGGCTGGTCGCAGTGGCTCATACTCTAAATCCCAACACTTTCGGAGGCCAAGACAGGCAGATCACTTGAGGTCAAGAGTTTAAGACCAGCCTGGTCAACATGGTGAAACCCCGTCTCTACTAAAAATATAAAAATTAGCTGAGTGTGGTGGCGCATGCCTGTAATCCCAGTTATTCAGGAGGCTGAGGCAGGAGAATTGCTTGAACCCGGAAGGTGGAGGTTGCAGTGAGCCAAGATTGGGCCACTGCACTCCAGCCTGAGGGATAGAGTGAGACTGCATACTGAAAAAAAAAAAATGCATAGATTGTCATACTGGTTTAAAAAAAAAAAAAAAGCCCTAACCTGGAATAGTATTCAGCAACAAAAAGAAATGAACTATTGGTATTCACAACGACACAGATGGACCATAAGGGAATTATGCTAAAGGAAAAAAGCCAATCTCAAAGGTAGTATATGGTATGATTCCATTTATATAATATTCTTGAAATAGCCTAAAGATGGAGAAAAGATTAGTGGTTGCCAGGGGTTAGGAGTCAGCAGAGAGAAAGGAACGTGGCTATAAAGGGATAGCACCTGGGGGCCCTGTGGTGATGATACAATTATGTACTTTGATTGTGGTGCTGATTACAAAAAGCTACACATGTAATAAAATTACATAGAACTACACACACACACACACGCACACACAAGTACACGTAAACTGGAGAAATCTGAATAAGCTCTATAGATTGTACCAGTGTTAATTTTCTAGTATTGACACTGTACTATATATATATATTTGCAAGATGTTAACAGTACCAGAGATTGAGTAAAGCGTACACAGGGCCTGCCTATATATTCCTGTTCAGCATGTACCTAACTATATATTGTCTGTAAGAAATGACTTCAAATACAAAGGACATCAAATGATACAAATAGATTGGAAATAAAAGGATGGCCAAGAATATGCCATGTGGGAAGCAAGCATAAGAAAAACTTCATAAAAGGGAATATTATCAGAGATGAAGTGGAGCGTTTCATAACAGTAAAAGGATCTGTTCATTAAGAAGACATATAGGCCGGGCACAGTGGCTCACCTGTAATACCAGCACTTTGGGTGGCCAAGGCAGGCAGATTGCTTAAGCTCAAGAGTTAGTGACCATGGTGGGCAACATGGCAAAACCCCGTCTCTACCAAAAATACAAAAACTAGCTGGGTGTGGTGGCATGTGCCTGTAGTCCCAGCTACTCTGGAGGGTGAGGCAGGAGAATTGTCTGAGCCCAGGAGGTTGAGGCTGCAGTGAGACACAGTCATGCCACTGCACTCCAGCCTGGGCGACAGAGTAAAATATTGTCTCAAAAAAAAAAAAAAAACCCCAAAGACAAAAAAAAATAAGTCTAAATGTGTATGCACCTAATAACATAGCTTCAAAATACATGAAGCAAAAGTTGACAGAACCAAAGAAAGAAATAGACAAACTACAATCATAATTGGAGATTTTAACATTCCACTCCATGAAGTTAATAAAATAACTGGAAGAAAAAAAATAGAAGATTTCGGCCGGGCGCAGTGGCTCATACCTGTAATCCCACCATTTTGGGAGGCCAAGGTGGGCGGATCACCTGACGTCAGGAGTTCAAGACCAGCCTGGCCAACATGGTGAAACCCCATCTCTCCTAAAAGTAGAAAAATTAGCTGGGCATGGTGGCAGGCACCTGTAATCCCAGCTACTTGGGAGGTTGAGGCAGGAGAATCACTTGAACCCGGGAGGTGGAGGTTGCAGCAAGCTGAGATCATGCCACTGCACTCCAGCCTGGGGGACAAGAGTGAGACTTCGTCTCAAAAAAAAAGAAAAAGAATAGGAGATTTCAACACCACTATCAACCACATTTATTGAATTAGTATTTATAGAGCAGTATACCATTCTGTTCAACATTGTACTGGAGGCCCTAGTCAGGGTAACAAGACACTAGAAGGAAACAAAGGTATAAAGATTGGAAAGAAAGAAGTAAAACTGTTTTTCCTCACAGACAACATGATTTTCTACACAGAAAATCTGAAAGAATCTACCAAAAAAAGCCTGTTAAGCGAAAAAGAAATGTAAGGGTCACAGAATCCCAGACCAATATATAGAAATCAACTGTGTTTTTGCATGCTAGCAAGAAACAACTAGACTCAAATTTAAAATACCATTTATAGTAAAAAAAAAAGTGAAATACTTAGGAATAAATTTAGCCAAATGTGTGCAAAACACTAAAAATGATGAAACATTAATAAAAGAAGTTAAAGAACTAAACAGAGATACACTATATGTTTGGACTGGATAACTCAGTATTGTTAAGATGTCAATTCTCGTCAAATTTATCTATAGATTCAATGCAGTACCAATCAAAATTCCAGAAGTTTTTTAAAATAGACATTGATGAGTCAATTCTAAAGTTTATATGGAAATGCAAACAACCTAGAAAAGTTAAAACAATTTTTAAAAAGAAGAACAAGATTAGAAGATTCACATTATCTTACTTCAAGACTTCCATAATGCTACAGTGATCAAAACAGTGTGGTTTTGTTAGAAAGACAAACGTACAGATTAGTTGAATAGAATAGAGTCAAGAAATAAGCTCAGAGTATATAAATAACTCTTGTAACCTGATAATAAAATAATAAACAGCCAAACTTTAAAAATAAATAAAAGATTTTAGCAGACATATTACCAAAGAAGATATACAGTTGGCAATTGGCAAATAAGCACATGAAAAAATGTTCAACATGTTCAAATGTTAGGGAAATAAAAATTAAAAACTACATTGAGATACGACTGCAAACCTACTACAATGGTTAAAATCTTGAAGACTGGGCCGGGTGTGGTGGCTCATGCCTGTAATCCCACCACTTCGGAAGCCCGAGGCAGGTAGATCACCTGAGGTCAGGAGTTCGAGACCAGCCTGGCCAACATGGGGAAACCGTCTCTACTAAAAGTACAAAAATTAGCCAGGCATGGTGGTAGGTGCCTGTAATCCCAGCTACTCAGGAGGGTGAGGCAGGGGAACCACTTGAACCCAGGAAGCGGAGGTTGCAGTGAGCTGAGATCATGCCACTGCACTCCAGCTCAGGCAACAAGAGCGAGACTCTGTCTAAAAAAAAAAAAACATTTAAAGATTGACAATGTCAAGGAGTAATGATTATGTGGAGAAACTGAAGCTTTATGAGTGATATGCAAAATGATAACAGCCACTTTGGAAAAAAGCTGGACAGCTTCTTATAAAATTAAACATAGACCCATCATATAACTCACCAATACTATACCTAAGCATTTATCCAAGAGAAAGAAAAACATATGCAAATGTTTATAGTGGCTTTATTCATAATTGCCCCCAAATGGAAACAATCCATGTGTCCAACAACTGGTAAACAGATAAATTGTAGTGCATCTGTACAATAAAATACTACTACTGAGTTATACAACGATATGGATAAATCTCAAAGGCATGATGCTAAGTGAAAGAAGCCATGCACAAAAGGTAAAATAACATATAATTCCATTTATGTAATATTCTGTATAAGCCAAAACTAGAGGGAAAAAAAATCAGATTACTGGGTCCCAGAGACTCTGTCTGTCTCTTGCCTCTGTCTCAAAAACACAAACAAAGTCAGTAGAAGAAAAGAAATATGTAAAGATATTTAAAGAGCATGGGAGGTTGACGCTGCAGTGAGCCGTGATCATGCCACTACACTCCAGCCTGAGTAACAGAGTGAGACCCTGTCTCAAAGCAAAACAAAACAAAACAAAACAAACAAACAAAAAAATTACAAAGCCCAAAGTTGCCTCTTTGAAAAAAATAAAATTGATAAAACTATGACAGGATTAGTCAAGGGAAAATATGAGAAAACACAAATTACCAATATGAGACAGAAAAGCCATATCACTAGAGATCCCATGGGCATGAAAATAATAGAAAAAAAATATGAACAACTAAGTCAATAAATTTGACAAACTGGATGAAGGAGACAAATTCCTTAAAAATACAAATTAACAAAACTGACACAAGAAAAAATTGAATATGTGTAAATAAAGTTGAATTTGCATTTGATTACCTTCCCACAAAGAAAGCCCCAGATCCCTATAATTTTACTGGTAAATTCTATCAGACGTTAAGGAAGAAAAAAAATTCACATTATACAATGCCTTCAGAAAACTGAGAAGGAAACAATTCTCAACAATTCTGTTTTATAAGGCCAACACAATCCTGATACCAAAACCAGATGAGAAGACTAGAGTCTAATGCCCCTCACCAACAAACATGTAATATATATTAATTAGAAAATAAAATTCAATACAAAAATTAGCCAGGTGTGGTGGTACACATCTGTAATCTTAGCTACTTGGGAGGCCGAGGCATGAGAATTGCTTGAAGCTAGGAGGCAGAGGTTGCAGTGAGCTGAGATTGTGTCCCTGGACTCCAGCCTGGGCGACAGAGCAAAACTGTCTCAAAAAAACAAAATTAATTTAATTTAATTTTTTTTTTTTTTTTTGAGACAGAGCTTCGCTCTTGTTGCCCAGGCTGGAGTGCAATGGTGCAATCTCGGCTCACTGCAACCTCCATCTCCCAGGTTCAAGCAATTATCCTGCCTCAGCCTCCCAAGTAGCTGGGATTACAGGCATGCACCACCGTGCCTGGCTAATTTTGTATTTTTAGTAGAAATGGGGTTTCTCCATGTTGAGGCTGATCTCAAACTCCTGACCTCAGGTGATCCACCTGCCTCGGCCTCACAAAGGGCTGGGATTACAGGCATGAGCCACCGTGCCCAGCCAATTAAATTTAATTTTTAAAACATTTTAAAAATCTTTTTAAAAATTTAAAAAACAGTTCATTAAAATGGACTTTGTCTTAGTCCGTTTTTCTGTTCCTATATCTGAAAACCTGAGACTGTGTAATTTATTTAAAAAAATTATTTTTTACAGTTCTGGAGGCTGGGAAGTTCAAGCTCAAGGAGATGCATCTGATCAGGGCCACCTCACTGCATCATAACATGGAGGAGGGCATCTCACAGCAAGAGGTCAAGAGCATGTCAGGTGAGCTTTCTCTCCCTCTTCTTATATAGCCGCCATCCTTATTACCTTCCAAGGGCCCCACCTCCAAATACCATCAACATATGAATTTGCAGATGAAATTTTGGAGGCCAGGCATGGTGGCTCACACCTGTAATCCCAGCACTTTGGCAGGCCGAGGCAGGTGGATCACCTGAGGTCAGGAGTTTGAGACAAGCCTGGCCAACACGGCAAAACCCCGTCTCTATTAAAAATTTAAAAATTAGCCAGGTGTGATGGCACGTGCCTGTAGTCCCAGCTACTCGGGAGACTCAGGCTGGAGTATGGCTTGAACCTGGAGGCGGAGGTTACAGTGAGCCAAGATTGCGCCATTGCATTCCAGCCTGGGTGACAGAGAGATATTTCGTCTAAAAATAAAAATTTTAAAAAAAAGGCCAACCACGGTGGATCACACCTGTAATCCCAGCACTTTGGGAAGCCGAGGCGGGCAGATCACCTGAGGTCAGGAGTTCGAGACCAGCCTGGCCAACATGGTGACATAGTGGCAGGCACCTGTAATCCCAGCTACTCGGGAGGCTGAGGTAAGAGAATCGCTTGAACCCAGGAGGTGGCGGTTGCAGTGAGCCAAGATCGCACCATTGCACTCCAGCCTGGGGGACAAGAGCGAGACTGTGTCTCAAAAAAAAAGAAGAAAGAAAGAAATTTTGGGGACACATTCAAACCATAACAAACTAACAAACGTCAGCAAATTTGAAAATTTCTATTCATTGTAAGACCCATTAAGAAAGTGAATAGCCAAGACACAGACTGGGAATAAACATTATATAATATGTGTATGTATTATGTAATTACTATATTATATGTTATATTATAATAATGATATAACTATATATTATATAATATAGGAGGTAATATCTAACAAAAGACTGTGCCCAGAATGTATAAATAGCTCCTATAAATCTATAATAACAATAAAAAAAAACCAATGACCCAATTTTAAAAATAAGAGAAGGTTTAAATGGGCACTTCGCAAAGAAAAATCTATAAGTAGCCAATAAGCACAAGAAAAAGAGCTCAAAATCATTAGCCATTAGGGAAATTTTAATAAAACCTCAATGAAATACCATTATACCCTTACTAGAATGACTAAAATTAAAAAGACTGGTAACACCAAATATTGGTGCGGATGTGTAGCAATAGGAACTCTCATAGCTTACTGGTGGGAGTGTAAAATGCACAATCACTTTGCAAATCAGTATGGTAGTTTCTCATTAAGTGTACACCCTCCTGTGACCCAGTCATAGAACTTCTAGGTTTTACTTAAAAGGAATGGAAACATATACACAAAAAGACTCATACAAGAAGATTCTTAGCAGCTTTATTCATACTATCCTAAAATTAGAAACAACCCAAATGCCTGTCAACAAGAGAATGGGTAAACAAATCATGATATAGCCATAACTGAATACTACTTATTAAGAAAAAAGAACAAACTACTGATACACACCGCAGCATAAGTGAATCTCAAAATGCCGGGTGAAAAAGTATGCCGAGTGAAAAAGCCAGACACAATCGAGTACACACAATAAAATTTCATCACTTGGAATTCTACAACCAGCAAAACTAATCACTGCTGAAAGAAATAATCAGAAGAGTACTTGTCTCTGTGGGTGAAGAGGATGGGGATGGACTAGGAAGGGAACAAGGGACCTTTTTGGGGATCTTTGATATCTTGATAGAGATGTGGGTTATACGGCCGGGCACAGTGGCTCACGCCTGTAATCCCAGCACTTTTGGGAGGCTGAGGCGGCCAGACCACTTGAGGTCAGGAGTTCAACACCAGCCTGGCCAACATGGTGGAACTCCATCTCTACTAAAAAATATAAAAATGAGCCAGGTGTGGTGGCAGACACTTGTAACCCCAGCTACTCAGGAGGCTGAGGCAGGAGAATTGCTTGTCCCTGTGAGGTGGAGGCTGCAGTGAGCCAAGATGGTGCCACTGCACTCCAGCCTGGGCAACAGAGTGAGACTCCATCTCAAAAGATAAGTAGCCGGGTGTGGTGGCTCACACCTGTAATCCCAGCACTTTGGGAGGCCGAGGTGGGCAGATCATATGAGGTCAGGCGTTCGAGACTAGCTTGACCTATAGGGTGAAACCCCATCTCTACTAAAAATACAAAATTAGTCGGGTGTGGTGGCACATGCCTGTAATCCCAGCTACTCAGGAGGCTGAGGCAGGAGAATCACTTGAACCCGGGAGGCAGAGGTTGCAGTGAGCCAAGATCGTGCCATTGGACTCCAGCCTGGGTGACAGAGAGACTCCGTCTCAAAAAAAAAAAAAAAGAGAGAGAGAGAGAAATCAAAATAACTCTGGGACCAATTGAAATCCAAGACTTTGTAATTAGAAAAAAGGAGGAAGAGGCCGGGCGCGGTGGCTCACGCTTGTAATCCCAGCACTTTGGGAGGCCGAGGCGGGCGGATCACGAGGTCAGGAGATCGAGACCACGGTGAAACCACGTCTCTACTAAAAATACAAAAAAATTAGCCGGGCGTGGTGGCGGGCGCCTGTAGTCCCAGCTACTCGGAGAGGCTGAGGCAGGAGAATGGCGTGAACCCGGGAGGCGGAGCTAGCAGTGAGCCGAGATTGCGCCACTGCGCTCCAGCCTGGGAGACAGAGCGACACTCCCTCTCAAAAAAAAAAAAAAAAAAAAAAAAAAGAAAGAAAAAAGGAGGAAGAGGAAGAGGTGCTAACCATCAGGATCATCACTTGTTGATGGCTTCCTAAGAACTCTGCCAACTACTTTACAGTGTTCGTTTCATTCCCACAGCGCGTCTTTCAGACGTAGGACAAAAAGGATGCTTTAATAAGCAAATTCTCCCCACCATCCTTAGCAAATGCTTCAGATATAAAAGCCCCCTTATAAACTCAAGATAATAAGGCATTTTTTTCTCTCTTTTAAATCTCAAGCAATAAATAGTGAATCTCTTCTTAAATCTGTTATTATCATTAACAAATGTGAACCATAGGATAAAATACCTATTACTGTTTTTGGTTTCAGCAATATTCATATATGTACTGTGATCTATGACTACAATTTTTTTTTTTTTTTTTGGAGACAAGGTCTGGCTCTGCCACCCAGGCTGGAGTGCAATGGCATGATCATGGCTCATTGTGGCCTCAACCTCCCAAGCTCAAGCTATCCTCCCTCTTCAGCCTCTTGAGTAGCTGGGACTACAGGCATGCACCACCACGCCTGGCTAGTTTGTGTATTTTTGGTACAGACAGGGTTTCACCATGCTGCCTAGGCTGGCCCCCAACTCGTGTCCTCAAGCGATCTGCCTACCTTGGCCTCCCAATGTGCTAGGATTACAGGCATGAGCCACCACACCCAGCTTCACAATTCTTAAAACATCTTAATTCCTTGATCTAGACAATTTGCCCTTCGCAGTGTCCCCTGGCGGCTAGAAAGCATGATTTGCCTAACGCATATTTTACCTAACTGCTGAAATGAATCTAGCACAACTTCCCTGACAGTTCAACTACAGTCTCAAGAATACAGCCTCTCATGGGCTCCTGCATGAACTGCAGACTGTTTTAAAAGACGTTAACAAGAATAGGAAGGGGCAAGATGATCCTTACCACATCCAATATAGCATGGACGAACAGGTCCAGGTAGACTGTGGTGGCCTTGGTCCAGTTGTAAACTGGTCTCACTTCTTTATGATATTTCTGTAATAGCTGCTTGCTGAGATGATACAGAGCAGAATCCCGGGGATGATGTGTGTCTGTGGCTAGAATTCCTGGAAAAGAAACTATCATTGTGAAGATAAAAGTAAGAGGAGCTTGGTTTCTTTAGGAGGTTTCAGACTGTTCAGGACTCGGTGGCTCTTACTAGAATATAGCTTTCAGCTCACCAAAATCTGCATCAATTCACAGCCAGCTGGTGGGGCCTTTGGCAAACGCTTAAAGTAAACTGATGGCCTAAGTGCTCAATGGAGAAATCTCATTGTAAAATTAGGTAAATCAACACCATCTCCACGGCTGCAAAACTACCTACAATTCCATTTTACAACAATCTTGCATTTTGGAGACAGAATAATTTCTTTATTCCTGTATCATCCTCTCCTAGCATCTAGAAAAAACCCACCTACACACTTAGCCAAAACTTAACTCCCGCCTTGGTTTTTCTTTGGATTTTTCGTTTGTAATTCAAAAATTCAATAGAAAAATCAAGCAAAAAAACATGAAGAAACCCGTTAACCCAAAAAACTTGTATAGATTTCTGGATAATGGGATTAACAGGAGCCCAATTTGTACTTTTCTCCTCAAAAATCTCTTTTTTCATTTCATCTGTCCTTAAATAAAATGCACTTGTCAGAAAATGAGATCTTTGTTTTGAGAAAATTCTCTCTGGTTCCAGGCAACAACCATTTCTTCTGACCCAAAAATCTTGATTTGTAGAGGAGCTGTGATTGGTGTTGAGGCCAGGGAGGCCAGGGGAAGGGAAGCAAGAGAAATGAGCACCAGCAATTGGAAGTGACAAATTTGTGAGGGCTTTCTCTGAATTGCAAAAAGATATTTTGTTCACAAGCTTTGCCAGCCCTTAGGGGATTCAATGCTTCACTCAGTCATTGGACCGAAGCAAATTGCACACCTCCTGACAAAGTGCGTGAGTGAAATCTCTCTGTAGTGTCCTGCGTGTGAATTTGCCTGGGTTCTCAGTGGTTTTGATGGTTATTTTGATGAGCTGCCGAAGGTATGAGGGATCCAGCAGGAAACTGTAAATGAGATCGCTTCTCCCTGTGCGACAATCCTGTTTATACCCATTTCTTTATGAATGATGTCATGTCACTTGCTGCCACAGGCAGCAATTTCTATGATTTAACAATGTCAGTGTGACCAAAATGCTAACAACAATGCCGGAGGTGCAATGCCAGACTCCTTGTGGGCAGTGCAATATACACTTTCATTACTGTCGGAACTGGGAATCTAATGAGCATTTTAACTCCCAACTATTCACCCAAGAAGATGCCTAAAATGGCATTAGCTATTCAGGCGTGCAGGACTAAGGTGGGTGGCTTGCATCAGGCATCATTTGTAAGCTTTTTGTGAACTGTTATTGTCAAAAAGTGTGCTGTGAATCTCTCTACCTGAGAACATTTCCCACTGGTGTACCCCAGCGGAGGGAAGTCAGGAGCACAAAGCAAAGCTGGCCCAGTGCTTTTCCTGCCAACTTTGCCGTGGGCAGCTTCACGTTTACCTCGCTTGGAAGCTCCCAATTCAAGTCTCAGTTGGGGAAACACTGAAATGAGTATGTTTCAATCAGGAAATTACCTGAGACAGCATTAAAACATAATTCTGAGAAATGAATATGTGTTCCTCGCACCGTCTGCTCACAAAGACTCAAACTCCCCTCTGCGATCTTGTCTAGGAAGCAATCCGTAGGTTCCCTATGGATAAACTCATGTTTTCTAGAATGGGTCAAAATCTTGGTTAAAAAGAGAAAGTTCTGGAAGCTAGGACTAGGAACAAAAGAGAATCAAGCACTGAAAGGAGAAAAATAATAAGCAAATGGAAATGCGCTTAAATAAACCAAAAGGGGAAAGAGTTCTTTGTTTAAGATGGGAAGAAACAATAAATTACATTTCTACTATGAATGCAAATTTGCCTGGAGAAAGATCAATTACAGGAGAGAGATTAAGGATTTAAGTGACCATTAATTAACAGTAAATTATGCCCCTTGAAAGCTAATGTGACATTCACACAAGCACTAAATGACTCACAGTTCAGTGATGTTTCAACAGACACTGATGGAAGCTATCAACAGACCCAGAAAAGATTCCTCACCAAAACTGCCTTCTTGAATGCTAATAATCAGCTTCAAATAATTCACTTGTAAGATTTCTGGAAAGTAGAATGTGTTAGGGACTGAGCTATGAGGCACTTGTAGGTGAAGAGAGATTGAAAAGGAGGAAGATAAGAACAAAATAAAATTATTCCTTTGTTTTCCTTGTTTTAATGACTTACTCTCCCATGCACCTATCTTAAAGTGTTCAGGGCACCTTGATGGAAAGCGCTATTCTTGCTTTAGTTTCTATGTATCTGTAGGATTACAAGAGAGTTACACATATATCTGAGAGGTTAAAAGGAAATGAGATTTATGTATTGAATTCCTAGCACTAATTGAATGCTGACTGTATGCCAGGCACCAGGCTAAGCCCTCACATGAATGATCTCCTTCAACGTTCCCAACAAACTTATGAGACAGGTACTCTACAGCTCTGTGAGGAGTGCACTATTCCTGCAGGTGAGGGACTATTGGCATAGTGAGGTTAGCACCGCCCAAGGTCATGAAGCTTGCAAGCGAAGGGAGTGATATTTACACACAGCTGGTCTGGATTCGAAGTCCAAGCTCTTAATCATGACGCTACATGATTAAGTGTAACCTGGCTCCCTGAGAATATTAGGAACAACAGCAAGTAACCTTTCAAAAAGAAGACTGACATGTTGTATGGAGTATATTATTGGACAGAAATAGCCAGTGGTATTTTCTGTATGTGTTTTCAGGTTAATAATATCTTACATTTGCATTGCACCTTAAAATTTAACAATGCTATCTTATTTGATTGTCATGAATATCCAAAGTAAAGTTAACTCACAGGAAAACTGAGTCTCTAAGAGATTAATTGACTTCGCAGGGTTACGTGGCTGGTGAGCAGTGAAGCAGGAATTAGCTGGCTCTCCTTGTTCAGGCCTCCTTCTATGCCAGCACACTGCCCCCCCGATTGGTTCAGTGCTCTTACATTTACAAATCATCTTGATTTGTAAATATAGTAAAATATGTAAAGTAAATATAGTAAAACCCAGTAAAATTCCACAGGGCAGATCTTTCTGTAACAAGTATGCACGGAATGATTTATGGTAAAGCACTGGTTATCAGACACTATTAAAACACTTCTTCCTGCTACATTTAGAACAAAAATCATGCATAATACAACACATTAGAGAGATATTGTTAAGAACTTGGTCTGTTTTCTTACCTTCATTTTTCTATTTTATCTTAGTTTAATGTTCACAATTATTTTCTGCTAAGAAACCCTTTTGGCATTTAATGACACTTCCTCTGTTTTTATTTTTTACAATTAAGATATGCTTTTATCCTTTATGTTCAACATCCAGGATTTTTATACTTTAATGATAAGTGGCTATTTTTCTTCTCTACCCAATAAAAGAATCATTTCCAGCTTCCTGGCTACCAAATTTCTAACTCATCTCTATAATTGACTCATTCCACTTCCAGTTACATTCTAAAACTTGAGAATTCAGATATGAGCTCTAGGAGAAACCTCAAGAAAGCGGGGTGTTGAGAAACACCAGCATAATCATAAATTCTTGATTTGTGCACGTGTACTAAGAATCAATTGTATCCTAACTAAAATGATTCAATTCAGTAGAGTTAATACTGGTGCCATGGAACTATAGTTCTAGAAATTTAGAAAAAAAAGTATTAACTTCTAAATTACTTTTAAGAGGAATTGTAGACTCAAAACTTACCAGTTTATAGTACCTGTCTTTAGAGATCTACTCATCACCTATGTAGATTTTGTAAGGCGAGATGTTAAGGCCTCTAATACCAAAATGATATACATCTATCTGTAGCCGTGACAAATCTAACGGACTTTTTCTCTGGGCTGCTAACAGCTGATAATGAAGCCAAGACTATTTTGGATAATAAAAACATATTATCCACACATAAAAGCGAATTTGAAAAAGAATGCCCCAAACTCTCAATCAAGCTGCAGAGAGCTTGATTTCTAGAGAAGCAGAGATTTATCAAGCAATTATAACATTTCAGAGCATATTTTCAGCTACGTGTAAAAAGCCCCACAGTCTGATGCTATATGTATATGTATTTGCAATCAAAGGAACAAAGTCAGAAACAAATCATTGTTTTCCATATAGCTTCACAGGACTGGCATTTTACAGATGATGAATAAAAGCAAACATGCCTGAGAAGTTCTATAGCACAGTGTATACAAATATTGTCTCTATCTTCTAAGAGTTAATCCTTAATGCCTAGTAAAATCATTAAAAGGACTCACCTGCAGCCACCAGGATGCAGGCCCACAGGGGAGCCATTACACTTGCCAACATTCCTGAGCAGATCCCAAAAAGGAGAAATGCAAACTTGCCTACCAGATGGAATGCCGCTCAATTTTTCCTAACAGGGTTCCTCTCCATTCTGTTCTCCTCCTTCTCCGTTTGCCATTTGATGCTATCCTTACTAGTGCTATTTTGTAAACACTCAGTGGGACCAAAGGCAATACCAGCACCATGCAAATGTTTTGGAATTGATGCCATCATGAAATCCCTTAACTTCTCCCTTTGGTTCTGCCCCAAGATCAGACCGTGGCCAACATTTCCATTTGCCTGACAGGAGATAGCTAAGTGAATAATGTAATCTAAGAGGAGCCCCTAAGGAGAGGAAATTCCACACTAATATGATTTCCTTTACAGCCTTTACCTAAGGCAGTGCTCTTGCTGACATTCAGGACACTAATTTCATTAATAATTGAAATCCAAATAGCTGTTCTAAATCAGACTTATGCAGTAACATCTTCAGCATTTGACAGTGGTTCTTGGGCTCTTGAATTACACAAGGCTAATGGAAACCTGGTATTGTCTAATGAAGAACAACTGCAAACAATGCAATGGAAAAGTGCTTTTTGTTTTTCCTAAGCCCTTTTAATTAAAAGAAACATTGATTTTTGATAAATAGGAAGGCTTCTCAAATTTTCACTGCTCACAATTCAGAAAGTAACCTTCTAGAAATGATGCTTCTAGGCTTATTGAAGATGAAAACTGCTAAAGTTCAACATCATTTAATAAAAGTTTTTTTTCACTTTTTGATTGAATACCCATTCATTTTTCATTACTAAGGAAAACGATGCATAATTCTGTACAATAACACTATTTTCCATTTCTAGACACCCCCAGATGCTCTAGAAAGAAAAAACAAATACCATTTCCAACATCTGCCTGCTTTTTTATTAAAAATGAGATTATAGAAGCAAATTTTGATATAAATTTTCACAGAGCCAACTGAAGGGGAGAAAGTATATATTTAATTCCTATTCTCCTAATCACTCCATCACTTTGTTTAGAATCCATGAAGTTCTCCACCTAATTTTCATCTACCAATAAAATGTAGCCTAATTGCTTTCCTACTGTTGGTGAAGGGAGTGGTATATACAGAAAGAGAGAAAACTAAGATAACCCTGTGGTGTTGACTTGGTTTTGGAGGTATCAGTGTGAACCCATGGTTTTCAGTACATTCGCTAAATATATAAATAATTGAAAATAAGCTGGGTGTGGTGGCTCACGCCTGTAATCCCAGCACTTTGGGAGGCCGAGGCCAGTGGATCACTTGAGGTCAGGAGTTTGAGACCAGCCTGACGAACATGGTGAAACCCCGTCTCTACTGAAAGTACAAAAATTAGTCAGGCGTGGTGGCACATGCCTGTAATCCCAGCTACTCGGGAGGCTGAGGCAGGAGAATTGTTGAATCAGGAGGCAGAGGTTGCCATGAACCAAGATCACATCACTGCACTCCAGCCTGGGAGACAGAGGGAGACTCCGTCTCAAAAAAAAAAAAAAAAAAAAAAAAGAAAAGAAATAAATACAAATGTAATGTGTGTTTACACATGTTCATACATGCACATATTCCCTAGCTCTGTCCACTTAGCAGCCTAGGAGAATGAACCCCAATAGTAACAAGAACACCTAGCACCCATTGCTCTTCCAGTATAGTCTTGCCAAAAATTCATAACTTGAATCTATTCAGGAGGGAACACCAGATCAGACAATGGCATACTGTGGGACAAACAAAACAGCAGGCATCTTCAAAAGTGCCAAGCTGGGCCAGGCGCAATGGCTGACACCTGTAATCCCAGTACTTTGGGAGGTTGAAGTAAGAGGACTGCTTGAGCCCAGGAGTTTGAGACCAGCCTAAGCTACATAAGGATACCCTGTCTCCACACAAAAAAATAAAAAATTAGTTTAATGTGGTGGCACACTCCTGTAGTCCCAGCTACTTGGGAGGCTGAGGCAGGAGGATCACTTGAGCTCAGGAGATAGAGTCTGCAGTGAGCTGTGATTGTGCCACTGCACTCCAGCCTGGGCAACAGAGGTAGACCCTGTCTCAAAAACAAAAACACACACACACAAAAGTGCCAAGATTATAAAAGTTAAGGAAAGACTGAGGAACCTATCAGACTAAAGAGACACAAGCGCGATATCTGATTCTGAATTGGATCCTTTTGTTATAAAGAACATTTTGGGAAGAATTGAAACGCGAATGAGGTATGCGGATTAGACGGTAGTAATGTGGCAATGTAGTAATGTTGGTTTCCTGATTTTAATTGTATTGAGATTATGCAAAAAATGTAATTTTGTAAGACCAGCACACTAAGTATTCAAGAATGAGGGAAGATTGCGCACAGTGGCTCACGCCTGTAATCCCAGCACTTTAGAGACCTAGGTGGGTGGATCACCTGAGGTCAGGAGTTCAAGGCCAGCCTGGCCAACATGGTGAAACCCTGTCTCTACTAAAAATACAAAAATTAGCTGGGCGCGGTGGCGCATGCCTGTAATTCCAGCTACTCGGGAGGCTGAGGCATTAGAATCCTGTGAACCCAGAAGGCAGAGGTTGCACTGAGCCGAGATCACACCACTGCACTTCAGCCTGGGCCACAGAATGAGACTCTGTCTCCAAAAAAAAAAAAGACAGGGCACATCATGTTGATCATGTTGCTAACTTATTCTCAAATGATTATGGGGGTCTGGGGGAATTCTTTGTACTATCCATCCAATTCTGCTATACATTTGAAAATATTTCAGAAGAAAGAGAAATTTAAATGTAACTTGGTGGAGGAAGTTTGGTACATAGTTATGGAAAGTTTATCTGAGAAATATTCTTTAGAGAGGGTGGGCAGATAAATGGGGCTTCATCAAGAGACAAGATCATAGAGGACTGATCTGGCCCTCAAAGTCTCAGCTCTTCCTACCAGTTCTTTCAATTGTCAGCTTCTACTTATGGGATGAATTAGGAGAAGAGAAAGGCAAGCTACAGGCAATATAGCTATGTAGGTAGCACTTTTTAAGGAAAAGCAATGCAGAAGCATCTCTTTATGCAAAGGTTTAATTGAGGCAATGATCAACATTGCATTCTTGCCGCGCATTTTAGTAAGCTATGACTCTAAGTCAAACCTTCTGGGGACACGCTTCCCTCCCTTTTCTTTGCACAGTCTCATATGCCCATCTGTTACTGGAAGGCCATTGCTAATGATGTGTAATGCAGGTACATTATGACTTTCATTAGCTAACTTAACAACAGTCTAGTAATCCTGCCCATTATGACTCTTTATTGGCTGATGAATTCTGTCAAGATGGCAATGATTTTGTGTGAGTGACTTGTCTTCAAAGTAGTTTACATATAATGCTTCCTGATCTTTCCTTGACAGCCTTGCTCTGTACTGTCAGCTGGCTTAGATCTTTCTTTTTCTAATCTTAGTGTCCTGTCTGGACTTTGTTTACTCAGTACTTTTAGCTTTTTTTTTTTTTTTTTTTTCCTAAGAGGCAGAGTCTCACTCTGTCGCCCAGGCTGGAATGCAGTGGTGTGATCATGGCTCACTGTAGCCTCCATCTCCCAGCCTCAAGCAATCCTCCCACCCCAGCCTCCCATAGCTGGGGGTATATGTGTGTGCCACCACACCTGGCTAATTTCTTCGCTTTTTAGTAGAGATGAGGTCTTGGTATGTTGTCTAGGCTGGTCTTGATCTCCTGAGCTCAAGTGATCCTTCCACCTTGGCCTCCCCAGTAGCTAGGAATATAGGCATGAACCACTACACCCGGCTCATACTCAGTTCTTTTAGGTTTGGTATTGCTCCTCTCCCCACCCTTCAATTTTTCATGAAAATGGTCCCTCCATACTATTCTTACATACAGCATTTTTCATCCTCCAATATGGTTTGGCTCTATGTCCCCACCCAAATCTCATCTCAAATTTCAATCCCCATGTGTCAGAGGAGGGGCCTGGTGAGAGGTTATTGGATCATGGGGGCAGATTTCCCCCTTGCTGTTCTCATGATAGTGACTTCTCATGAGATCTGATAGTTTAAAAATGTGGCACTTCCCCCTTCTCTCTCTCTGTCTCTCCACCATGGATGATGTTGCCTTGCTTCCCCTTCCTCGTCCACCATGATTGTAAGTTTCCTGAGGTCTCCCCAGCCATGCAGAACTATGGGTCAATTAAACCACTTTCTGTATAAATTACCCAGTCTCATGGACCACCTGAGGTCAGGAGTTCGAGACCAGCCTGACCAACATGGTGAAACCCCATCTCTACTAAAAATACAAAATTAGCTGGGCATGGTGGCCCATGTCTGTTATCTCAGCTACTCAGGAGGCTGAGGAAGGAGAATTGCTTGAACCCAGAAGGCAGAGGTTGCAGTGAGCCGAGATTGCACCATTGCACTCTAGCCTGGGCAACAAGAGCAAAACTCTGTCTCGAAAAATAAAACAAAATAAAATAAAATAAATAACCCAGTTTCCAGTATGCCTGTATAGCAGTGTGAGAACAGACTAATACATCCACCCAGAGAAAGCTTTTTATCTGCATTGTTTCTGCTAATTCCCCAGACATCATCCTTGGAAGGATGAGTGTGGAGGTGAGTCTCATTCCAGCCTTTCCAGCAAATCAGTATATTTAAGTCAAAATTTGGAATCATGAGGGGCTAGGCATTTGGACTTCTTTTTTTTTTTTTTTTTTAGATGGAGTCTTGCACAGTTGTCCCGGCTGGAGTGCAGTGGTGTGATCTTGGCTCACTGCAACCTCTGCCTCTCAAGCTCAAGTGATTCTCCTGCCTCAGCCTCCCGAGTAGCTGGGACTGCAGGTGCATGCCACCACACTCGGCTAATTTTTGTATTTTTAGTAGAGACAGGGTTTCACCAGGCTAGTCACGAACTCCTGACCTCAGGTGATCCACCCGCCTCGGCCTCCCAAAGTTTTGAGATTACAGTTGTAAGCCACCTCACCCCACTGTATTTGGACTTCTTAAGTAGCATTACTTGGATAAAAGAAACAAAGACTTAATCTGGGATTTGAATCTGCGATTCTCCTACAGAAGTTCAGGCCAAGCCCATCATTAAGAAAGTACCTGAAAATATACTTCTTTTAGAAGTCCCCACTTCACATCCCCATGAGCCTTTGCACTCTGTTTCTCCATTATTTTCAAGTAAGATATGGCACCTATTAGATCGACCGATGTCTTTTGGAAGAAGCAAGGGGAGAGGGTTTATTATGCAAACATAATAAGGAAGTGTTTATTATGCAAACAGCAACTGAGTTATGCGTCCTTTAAGACTACTAAATAGTTTTTAATTACTGCTATATCAGTAAATCCCATAAATATGCAAATGCAATTAGTTCACAAAATAGGCCTTAAATATCTTTATTCCTCTCCAACAAAGTTCTTTGAAGTTAATCGCTAACTGTCTTTGTTCACTCCCTTGGCAGTCATGCTAAAATTGACAGGAATTTTGACAGATGTACATATTCGGGGAACCAAATTTTCTGAGCACATCTGGTCAGGCTGGAGGAAAAAAGCAGAAATGGACATTCCAGCCAAACTCAAACATTTAATGAGTAGAGTCCCATATGAAATTTCTGTTACTCCACACTGTTTTCCTCTGAAATCAATATCAAGCTAACCACAGAGGCAGCACTTCAAGTCCAAAGACACACTCAGCATTTGATTTGCCTCTAGCTTAGAATTTCATTTTTAATAATAATGCACATTTTATGGTCCCTTAAAAGTAAACAAATAAACAAGGGAATGGAGTCCCTCATGGTTCTGGCCTTTTGTGGTTTATGTGTCATGGTTTTCTATGGGAGGTCATAGAGCATAAGATATAAGGTCCCAGGCCTTCGAGTCAGACTTATCTCATTGTGCATCCTAGCTTCATCACTTGCTAGATGCTCATGGCCTTGGTCAAACTCCTTACTGCTTCTAAGCCTTAGTTTTCACATCCTTAAAGGGGGTTTAAACAGCATTGAGTTAGTTCTCTATGGCTGCATTAAAAATTACCACAAATTTATAGGCTTAAAATAGCACTCATCTAGCTCACAGTCCTGTAGGTCAAAAGTCCAGGAACAGAATGAACGGATCTGCTCAGGGTCTCACAAGGCTGAAATCATGGTCACGTGCTGCAGCCAGCTCTCACTAATCAAAAAAGCCATTTTTTTTTTTGTTTCCAGTGATATCGGTTGGTAAATTGAAATCAGTCAGCCAGGAGCAGTGGTTCACATCTGTAATCCTAGCACTTTGGAAGGCTAAATCAGGCAAATCACTTGAGCCCAGGAGTTCAAGACCAGCCTGGGTAACATAGTGAAACCCTGTGTCTATGAAAACTACAAAAAAATTGCTGGGCATCGTGGTGCATGCCTGTAGCCTCAGCTAATTGGGAGGCTGAGGTGGGAGGATCACCTGAGCTTGGGGAGGTCAAGGCTGCAGTGAGCTGTGATTGTGCCACTGTACTCTAGCCTTGGCAACAGAGTGAGGCTCTGCCTCAAAAGAAGAAAGAAAGAGAGAAAGAGAGAAAGAAAGGAAAGAAAGAAAGAAAGAAAGAAAGAAAGAAAGAAAGAAAGAAAGAAAGAGAAGAAAAAGAGAGAGAAAGAAAAAGGAAGGAAGGAAGGAAGAAAGAGAGAAAGAAAGAAAGAAAGAAAGAAAGAAAGAAAGAAAGAAAGAAAGAGAAAGAAAGAAAGAAAGAAAGTCATAATGACAAAATTTGTCACATAGAAATCAGCAAACACTCCCACCAGGACCCCTCCCACCAGCTGTTTTCAAAACATCTAACTACATGCTGTGGCCACTCCCTTGATCTTACAAGGCCTCATATATTCCTACATTACAGTACTTATTCAGGTGTGTTATAAGTATTTGTTTACTTTTCTGTCGCTCTGGAATTTGGTGAACACCTTGAAGGTGGAGCAATGTTGTGTTTTTCAGCTTTATACATCCATCGTATACCTTGGGACCAAGTGAGTGTTCATTGAGTGTTCCAGAAAGATGGGAGGAAAACAGGGAAGAAAGAATCAACAAATGAACAGAAAAGAATTCTGGCTTATGCCAGAAAGATGATGCCAAGAGGAATCTAGCCTTTTCGTAACCACATCCAAGATGAGATACACTCACCACCCGTTTCACAAAGGAGGGGTGGGAATGACAACTTGGTTTGGAAGGAAGATTGCCTTTATTTGGTTTGCTCCAGAACCAGGGAGCGATTAGTGCAAAAGACAAACATGAGACACTGGTGCAGGCAGATGATGAGTCCCTTTGACTCATTCAGAGGGTACCCCAAGTTCAGAGATTTTATAGTCCTTGGGGGTAAGATGTCCCAAAAGCTAGAGGAAAATAGAAGGTGGAAGGAACTTGGAGGAACACAGAAGCTTGCTGCTTCTGTTTATGCTCCCAATGACATCAATTCCAAGAAACCGCTTAGTGAGACTACAATATATGACAGACAGTCTTACCCTGTACACTATGTTGTTCAGATCTTCTGCACAGATTATGGGCCTTGAAGTCTTGCTGTGCCAGCACTGGGGGATCTCCCCCGATCTATGGCTCACTGTAGGGCCCCCAACGTTTCCATTTAGACCCATTTAGGCATTTTCTGGGGAAAGGCAGTCAATTACTGCAGCCAGTGAGATGTTCTGGTTCAGGTGTAAATCTCTGGATATTTCCATCTCTGTTATGACTCAAGATGAGGAAAGATCTTTGATCCTTTAGAACTTTATTTATTTATTCATTCATTCATCCACTTAGTAAGTAGGAAATTGTGATAGACATTGACAATCTACGGTAAGAAAGCTCAGGAGAGGTGGATTGGAGGTGACAGATAAGAAATCATTGAGAGAAATGCCTATAGATGGATGAACTGGGGAAGACCCAGGCAAAGAAAGGAGCCCACACTTGGAGTGGGAGTAGGTGGAGGCTTTTCACAAATGGCATTTGTGCTGAGTACCCATATTCAGCTGAGTGGGGAGAGGGTGAATGGAGCTCCCAGCAGAAGGAATTGCACATGAAAGGGCTGGAGGTTGAGATGAGAGTGCATGGTGCCTTCTGGGAACGGGGTTGGGGGGAGGGCGCAAGCCTCACTTTGTAAAATTGGGGGAAGATAATTCTAAACTCACATGAGTTGAAAGAATTCAAAAGTTCATGATGCAGAGTGTTAAGCGGGGATAAAATAGGAAAGTGAAATATTGTATAAGTCTGTATAAGTGCTGTTATTATAAATCTGTCTCCAAATGGCCTATAGCAATTATTCTAAAATGCACAACAGCTGTATTTGTCTCCCTTCTGCCATTGCTGAAATTTACACTGTCATTGCGCCAGGAGGAAGGCTTGGCACTAATAATAGGCTGGCTGAGTATGGCTGGAGTGTGACAGACCCCTAGTTAGAGCCCAAAAAGACTGAGAGCAGAGTGGGGAACTGTAAAGCTCTGAGGAAATTCGAGTTGGTGGCTGTGAATATAGTCAGAGCACCACCTTGTGGTGGCTGTCGTGCCTGCCTTAACCAATTCTGCACAGCCCCAGAAAACTACACACAACTTATTTTAAGTTTTATTATACAGTGCACTTTCAAATGATTTCAAAGTCATTTCAGGCCTCTATTCATGTCACCACTATTCGTCTTTGCTATAAATTCTCTTCTTTGCGTTCACCAGCACCAATCCACACCAACCCATCCGATCTGTTTTCACACAGCTTATGACCGGCCAGTTCCTTCCTCCTACCTCCTTACTGTAATTCTTCCAAACTCTTGGTCCCTAGGAGCTCCCAAGTTTCCTGGGAAACTGACTCAGTAACTTCTTTTTTTCTTTTTCTTTTTTCTGAGACAGGGTCTCGCTCTGTCACCCAGGCTAGAGTGCAGTGGTGTGACCATAACTCACTTCAGCCTAGACCTCCTGGGCTCAAGTGATCCTCCCACTTCAGCCTCCAGAGTAGCTAGGACTACAAGTAAGTATTACCATGCCTGGCTAATTTTTTTTTTTTTTTTTTTTTTTTTTTTTTTTTTTTTTTTTTTAGTTTCCCTATGTTGCCTAGGCTAGTCTTGAACTCCTGGGCTCAACTCCTGAGACGCCTTAGCCTCTCAAATTGTTGGGATCACAGGTGTGAGCTACCATGCCCAGCCTCAGTGACTTTTCACAAATGGCATTTGTGCTGAGTACTGATATTCAGCTGGATGAGGAGAGGGTGAACGGGTGAAAGTTACAGTGTAACTTTCCTCCTGTCTTCCTAAGAATGGGAATAAGTCTTCTCCACATCTGAAAAGTTATAAACAATATTATTAAAAGCCATATCAGGGATTTACTACGAAGATAGGACCCCAGAGGGACTACCTGCGTCTTCTTTGAGTAGAGTAAGGCCACCTGGTGGGCCAGTAACACAGTGTCCTGGTAGGTAGGCTGGTGTATCAGGTTTCAGAGGATGCCCCAGGGAACGGGAGTAGAAGTATGCGAGCTCTTTAAAAGCACAAAGCAGTCGTTTCCATGTTCAGATTATTTAGAGATTATGAAGGCACCAACCCTGCTTTCGATCTGTATACAGTCAAGTGGAGCAGACACAAATCAATAATCGCAGTAGAGCCACTTAAGTTTTCTAAAAGAGATTTATCAGCAGGTTGCAGGTGAACAGGGCCTTGAGATAAATCCTGCCCCTTGCTGAAGTACAGTTTCAGTAGATGGTTCATGGTATTTTAAGGAATTGGAATTTTCTAATAAAAATACAAAAGTTTTGTTTGGTTCTGTTCTAGATTTATTTTTCCTCCTAAATAAATGAGAAAGACGTTTCAACAAAGGTTCTTTATGCTGAATAATTGTGATGCTTGAAGGTGGTAATGTGCTTTAAGTGGATTTTAAATGTCAGACAATTCTAGACAGTTTTTTCTTGGTCAAATAAAAATTTAATTAAAACTTAAAAAAATTAAAAGCCATATCAAATTTTAATATTGACAGGAGGGATAAAACTCTGTAATGCTGACTGTCTTAGATTGGGTTTCCCTGAAACATACCTGTAATAAGGCTTTGTGTACAAGCAATCAATTTTAGAAATACTCCCCGTAGAAGTTGGGAAAGAGGAGGGTGGTTTCGGCTTGAACGCTCAGGGAAACTTGACAGTGAAAGCCACACAAGGGAAGCTGGCCTGCACACTCTCACTCCCACCTGTCAGCTGTTGGCTACGGGGAACAGGGAGTGAACTCCTAGATATTTCCTGGTCTTTTCCTGGGCAGACAAAGCTTTAGTAGCCAAGGAGAAGTCTCCAACAGAAGTCCTAGTTGTGGGCCTTGGAAGCCACAGTGCAGGGAAGCCAAGAGAGGGAGTGCAGAAGAGGAATGGAGGTCTGAAAAGATCTAGAAAGACCACTATCAGTTTCTGTTTCAGAGACAGCACAGACACATGGGAGGCACTAAGTTTCTTATTCCTTCAGAAGACAATTAAGGCCAGGCATCATGGTATCACGCCTATAATCCCTGCAGTTTGGGAGACAGAGGCGGGCGGATCACTTGAGGTCAGAAGTTCAAGACCAGCCTGGCCAATATGGCAAACCCTGTCTCTTTTCTTTTCTTTTCTCTTTTCTTTTCTTTTATTTTCTCTTCTCTTTTCTTTCTTCCTTCCTTCCTTCCTTTCCTCCTTTTTTTTTTGACAGAGTCTCACTCTGTCACCCAGGCTAGAGTGCAGTGGCACAATCTCAGTTCACTGCAGCTTCCGCCTCCTGGGTTCAAATGATCCTTGTGCCTCAGCCTCCCCATTAGCTGGGATTACAGGCGCCTGCCACCATGCCTGGCTAAGTTTTTTATTTTTAGTAGAGATAGGGTTTTGCCATTTGACCAGGCTGGTCTCGAACTCCTGACCTCAAGTGATCCACTTGCCTTGGTCTCCCAAAGTGCTGGAATTACAGGTGTGAGCCACCACGCCTGGCCTCAAAACCCCATCTCTACCAAAAAATACAAAAATTAGCTGGACGTGGTGGCATGCGTTTATAATCCCAGCTAATGGGGCGGCTGAGGCACAAGGATCATTTGAACCCAGGAGGCGGAAGCTGCAGTGAGCTGAGATTGTGCCACTGCGCTCCAGCCTGGGTAATAGAGCAAGACTTTGTCTCAAAATAATAATAATAATAATAATAATAATAGCCCGGGCGCAGTGGGTCACGCCTGTAATCCCAGCACTTTGGGAGGCCGAGGCGGGTGGATCACGAGGTCAAGAGATCAAAACCAGCCTGGCTAACATGGTGAAACTCCGTCTCTACTAAAAATACAAAAATTAGCCAGGTGTGGTGACTCGCGCCTGTAATCCCAGCTACTTGGGAGGCTGAGGCAGGAGAATTGCTTGAACCCGGGAGGCGGAGGTTGCGGTGAACCGAGATTGTGCCACTGCACTCCAGCCTGGCGACAGAGCGAGACTCCATCTCAAAATAACAACAATAATAATAGATAAATAAATAAATAAATAAAATTTAAAGGAAGACACTTAAATTTCCAGGAACCTGATGATTAACTTTGCAGAGCCCAGACATACAGAAATATAATTAACACTTTTCTTTTTATTTTTTGAGACAAGAGTCTCACTCTGGGCCGGGCAGGGTGGCTCACGCCTGTAATCCCAGCACTTTGGGAGGCCGAGGTGGGTCGATTACGAGGTCAGGAGATCGAGACCATCCTGGCTAACACAGTGAAACCCTGTCTCTACTAAAAATACAAAAAAATTAGCCGGACGTGGTGGCGGGTGCCTGTAGTCCCAGCTACTCTGGAGGCTGAGCAGGAGAATGGCGTGAACCTGGGAGGCGGAGCTTGCAGTGATTGGAGATAGCGCCACTGCGCTCCAGCCTGGGTGACAGAGCGAGACTCCATCTCAAAATAAATAAATAAATAGTCTCACTTTGTCACCCAGGTTGGAGTGCAGTGGAGCAATCTCAGCTCACTGCAACCTCCAGCGATTCTCGTGCCTCAGTCTCCCGAGTAGCTGGGATTACAGGCACCCACCACCATGCCTGGCTAATATTTGCATTTTTAGTAGACACGGGGTTTCACCATGTTGGCCAGGCTGGTTTCCAACTCCTAACCTCAAGTGATCTTCCCACCTCAGCCTCCCAAAGTGCTGGGATTACAGATGCATGCCATCACACCTGTCTAATTTTTGTGTTGTTTTTTTCTTTTCTTTTCTTTTCTTTCTTTTTTTTTTTTTTTGGACGGAGTCTGGGTCTGTTACCCAAGCTGGAGTGCAGTGGTGCGATCTGGGCTCACTGCAACCTCCGCCTCCTGGATTCAAGCGATTCTCCTGCTTCAGCCTCCCAAGTAGCTGGGATCACAGGCATCCCTGGGATCACAACCGTCACACCTGGCTAATTTTTGTATTTTTAGTAGAGATGGGGTTTCCTCATGTTGGCCAGGCTGGTTTATTGCTTTTTTTTCTTTTTTTTTTTTTTTTCAAGACAAAGTCTTGCTCTGTTGCCCAGGCTGGAGTGCAATGGCACGATCTCGGCTCACTGCAACCTCCGGCTCCCAGGTTCAAGCAATTCTCCTGCCCCAGACTCCCGAGTAGCTGGGATTACAGGTGTGAGCCACCACACCCGGCTAATTTTTGTATTTTTAGTAGAGACGAAGTTTCACCATGTTGGTCAGGTTGGTCTCAAACTCCTGACCTCGTGATCCACCCTCCTCGGCCTCCCAAAGTGCTGGGATTACAGGCATGAGCCGCCGCGCCCGGCATTGCTTTTTTCAAATTAATATTACTCCTCCTGGCCAGGCACGGTGACTCACACCTGTAATCCCAGCACTTTGGGAGACCGAGGCAGGCAGATCACTTGAGGTCAGGAATTCAATACCAGCCTGGCCAACATGGTGAAACGCCATCTCTACTAAAAATGCAAAAATTAGCCAGGCATGGTGGCGCCTGCCTGTAGTCCCAGCTACTTGGGAGGCCGAGGCAGGAGAATCACTTAAGCCCAAGAGGTGGAGGTTGCAGTAAGCCAAGATCGCACCACTGTACTCCAGCCTGGGCAACGGTGCAAGACTCCATCTCAAAGAAAGAAAAAAAACATTACACCTCCTGAAAAAAGCTCTCTCCCCAAATATTTGTTGATGACTTTGCCATAATTTTGGCAGAGTCACATGGTTCCTATCTTGACCACATATTTTAAGAATGAAATATGAAACTTAAAAATCTGAAGTCTAAGTTATACTTGGTGTGATGTCTAAGCAAGTAATCTGCAAGCATGGCGGCACATGTGGCTCATCAGGTATTTTTAAATGTCCTGGGTCCCACCTCTATAGATTCTGACGTTATGGTACAAGATGGGACCCAGGCTCTGGCATGTGTTTGAAACTCCTTAGATAAATCTAATGTGCAACTAGATTTGAAAACCACAAGTCTAAATCAATGCAAATAAATAGATTCACTTGCTGATGGATGGAATGAATTTCCTTTCATTCCATTATTATTCAATTCAATTTTGATGCTTCTAAAAGGAACTTTTGGGGATGCCTGCCCCGTTAATAATTCCCTTCTTTGAGAATTTTCTTTTTCTCCAGCTTCATTGGCCATGTATGTACTGTTATTCACCCCCCTCTGATGAAAGACAATAGGACAAGGGTGGACACCTGGTCCAAACGGACCACTAGACTCTTTCCCAAAACTTGGAACCAGGACAGTAAGTCACTAGCCAGTTGATTAACGGTGCTGCAACTGTGAAATAAGAAGTGTTGTAGACCCAGGGCTGGGATGATGCCAATTTCCACCATTTCGACAGAGAAACAAAGAACATTGGCTACAGAAAATGCAAAGAAAACAGGCCTATGGGCTCACACCTGTAATTCCAGCACTTTGGGAGGCCGAGGCAGGCGGATCACAAAGTCAGGAGTTCAAGACCAGCCTGACCAAAATGGCGAAACCCTGTCTCTACTAAAAATATAAGAATTAGCTGGGTGTGGTGGTGTGCGCCTGTAATCCCAGCTACTCAGCAGGCTGAGGCAGGAGAATTGCTTGAACCAGGGAGGCAGAGGTTGCAGTGAGCCAAGATCACGCCATTGCACTCCAGCCTGGGTGACAGAGCGAGATTCCATCTAAAAAAAAAAAAAAAAGAAAAGAAAACAGGCCTGTGGAGAGACCAAGGATGAAAAGTCACATGTGGCCCCAAAGAAAGGAGCCATTTTGATTTCTGATGACTCTCTAGGAACTGGCTTCACAGCTTGTGTGGCCTAGCTACACTATAAGGCTGCTTGCTCTGTGGCCTCCAAAAAAAAAAAAAAAAAATCACCTTCCCTTCTAATTGTACTTACAGCTACTTGTGCTAGTTTCTGTTATTCACAATTAAAAAGATTTTGTTAGGCTGGGTGCGGTGGCTCACGCCTGTAATTCCAGCACTTTGGGAGGCCAAGGCAGGTGGATCACCTGAGGTCAGGAGTTTGAGAACAGCCTGTCCACCATGGCGAAACCCCGTCTCTACTAAAAACACAAAAATTAAGGCTGGGCACAGTGGCTTACACCTGTAATCCCAGCACTTTGGGAGGCTGAGGCGGGCAGATTATGAGGTCAAGAGATTGAGACCATCCTGGCCAACATGGTGAAACTGTCTCTACTAAAAATACAAAAATTAGCTTGGTGTGGTGGTGCACGCCTGTAGTTCCATCTACTCGGGAGGCGAGGCAGGAGAATCGCTTGAACCTGGGAGGTGGAGGTTGCAGTGAGCTGAGATCGCACCACTGTACTCCAGCCTGGTGATAGAGTGAGACTCCGTCTCAAAAAAAAAAAAAAAATTAGCCAGGTTTGGTGGCACATGCCTGTAATCCCAGCTACTTGGGAGGCTGAGGCAAGAGAATCACTTGAACCCAGGAGGTGGAGGTTGCAGTGAGCTGAGATCACGCCACTGCACTCCAGCCTGGGCGACAGAGCGAGACTCTTGTCTCAAAAAAAAAAACAAAATTTGGGAGACACATTCAAACCATAGCAGTTGGGTGTTGAAAAATGTATACATTCATGTAACCAACACCCCAATCAAGATATAAAGCTTTTCTGAAAAGTTCCTTCGTGTCCTTTTCCTGTTTTAGAGCTTCACATAGTAGAATTATACAGTATGTACTCTTTTATATCGGACTTCTTTCTCCCAACTTAATGTTTTTGAAATTCAAACATCTTGTTACTTATATCAATAATTCATTGATTTTTATTGCTGAATGATATTTTATTATATGGATATAACACAATTTGTTTATCTGATTTCCTGTTGATGCACATGTGGGTTGTTTATAATTTAGAACTCTTTTTTTTTTCTTTTTGAGATGGAGTCTCGCTCTCTCACCCAGGCTGGAGTGCAGTGGCGCAATCTTGGCTCACTGCAACCTCCGCCTCCCGGGTTCAAGCAATTCTCCTGTCTCATCCTCCTGAGTAGCTAGGACTACAGGTGCATGCCAACACGCCCCGCTAATTTTTGTATTTTTAGTAGAGATAGGGTTTCACCATATTGGTCAGGCTGGTCTTGAACTCCTGATCTCAGTTGATCCACCCACCTCGGCCTCCCAAAGTGCTGGGATTACAGGCGTGAGCTGCCACGTCTGGCCAGGACTCACAAATAAAGCTGCTAAATAAAGCTGCTATGAATCTTTTTTTTCTTTTTTTTTTTTTTTTTTTTTTTTTTTTGAGACTGGGTCTTGCTCTGTTACCCAGGCTGGAGTGCAGTGGTATGATCATGGCTCACTGCAGCCTCAACCTTCAGGGCTCAAACTGTTCTCCCACCTCAACCTCCTAAGTAGCTGGGACCAGAGGCATGTGCCACCAAACCTGGCTAAATTTTTTTTTTTTTTTTAATAATTGTAGAGGTGAGATTTTGCCATGTTGCCCAGGCTCATCATGAACTTCTGAGCTCAAGCAATCTGCCTGCCTCAGCCTCCCGAAGTTCTGGGATTACAGGTATGAACCACTGCACCCAGCCAACATTCTTGTATAAGTCTTTTCATGGATACACGCTGTCATTTCTTCCAGGTAAAAACCTAGGAATGGATTGCTGGGCATTAGGATAGGTATGTGTTTAACACTTACAAAACAATCAAGGCCAGGCATGGTGGCTCACGCCTGTAATCCCAGCACTTTGGGAGGCAGAGGCAGGTGGATCGCTTGAGATCAGGAGTTTGAGACCAGCCTGGCCAACATGGTAAACTCCATCTCTACTGAAAGGACAAAAATTAGCCGTGTGTGGTGGCGGGCGCCTGTAATCCCAGCTACTTGGGAGCCTGAGGCAGGAGAATCACTTGAACTTAGGAGACAGAGGTTGCAGTGAGCCAAGACTGCATCACTGCACTGCAGCCTGGGCAACACAGTGAGACTCTGCCTCAAAAAAAAAAAAAAAAAGAATCAAAGAGTTTTCCAAAGTAGTCATGCCATTTTATACTTCTACCAGCAATGTATGTGAGTCTGGGTTCATCTTAGTTCATTCGGGCAGCTATAACAAAATACCTTAGACTTGGTAGTTTATAAACAATAGAAATTTATTGCACACAGTTCTGGAGGGTAGGGAGTCAAAGATCAAAGAGCCAGCAGATTTGATGTCTGATGAGGCTTGCTCTCTGCTTCCAAGATGGTGCCTTCTATGCGTCCTTATTGGCAGAAGGAGCAAGGCGTCTCATTTCAACCTATTTTTATAGGGACATTAATCCAATTTATGAAGGTGGAGCCCTCATGACCTATCACTTCCCCAAAGACCCCATCTCTTTATATACTATCACATTGAGTATTAGGTTCCAACATATGAATTTTGGGGACACCAACATTCAGACCGTAGCAGGGTTGTTCCACATCCTCTCCAACACTTTATAAAGTCTTTTAAATTTTAGTAATTCTGGTGGGTGTATAGTGGTACCCCATTGTTGTTTTAATTTGTGTTTCTCAGGCCAGGCGTGGTGGCTCATGCCTGTTATGTCAGCACTTTGGGAGGCCAAGGTAAGTAGATCACTTAAGGACAGGAGTTCGAGACCAGCCTGGCCAACATGGTGAAACCCTGTCTCTACTAAAAATACAAAAAAATTAGCTGGACTTGGTGGCACGTGCCTGTGGTCCCAGCTACTCGTGAGGCTGAGGCATGAGGATTGCTTGAACCTAGGAGGCAGAGGTTGCAGTGAGCAGAGATTGTGCTACTGCACTCCAGCCTGCATGACAGAGCAAGACTCTACCTCAAAAAAAAACAAAAAAAAATTTATGTTTCTCTAACGACTCATGATGTATTAGGCATTTACATATCTAACTTTATAAAGTATCTGTTCAAGTCTTTTACCCATTATTAAATTGGGTTATCTTTTTCTTAATGATCCATAGAAGTTCTTTATACATTCTGGTTATGACTCATTTTATAATATATATGTACTGTGAATATTTTCTCCTAGTCTGAGGCTTACTTTTTCCTTTTTTTTTTTTTTTTTTTTTTTGAGATGCAGTTTCACTCTGTCACCAGATTGGACTGCAGTGGCATGATGTCGGCTCACTGCAACCTCCGCCTCCCGGCTTCAAGTGATTCTCCTGCCTCAGCCTCCCGAGTAGCTGGAACTACAGGCACATTCCCCCACACCCAGCTAATTTTTGTATTTTTAGTAGAGACAGGGTTTCACCATGTTGGCCAGGATGGTCTTGATCTCTTGGCCTCAAGATCCGCCCGTCTCGGCCTCCCAAAGTGCTGGGATTACTGGAGTGAGCCACGGTACACGGCCTCGTTTCCTTAACAGTATCTTTTGAGAAGCAGAAATTTTAAATTTTGATGAAGTCAATTTATCAATTTCTTCTCTTTTGGCTAGTGTATACTTGCTGTCTAACAGTTTTGCCTATTCCTAGGCAGAGAAGATATTATCTGGCTGGGTGTGGTGGCTCACACCTGTAATCCCAGCACTTGGGAGGATGAGGTGGGTGGATCACTTGAGGTTAGGAGTTTGAGGCCAGGATGGCTAACATGGTGAAACCCCATCTCTACTAAAAATACAAAAATTAGCTGTGCATGGTGGCAGGCACCTGTAATCCCAGCTACTTAGGAGGCTGAAGCAGGATAATCACTTGAACCCTGGAAGCAGAGGTTGCAGTGAGCTGAGATTGTGCCACTGCACTCCAGCCTAGGCAACAGAATGAGACCCTTTCTCAAAAAAGAAAAAAAAAGTTTAAAAAACCCAAAAAACAAATTATAGCTAATACATAGAAAAGAAATTGATTTTTTTGGC